>NC_044567.1:32809816-33109816 GCF_007565055.1 Rhinopithecus roxellana | reverse complement strand
TCTTGAATTCTGGCACCTGCCACAGTTCTTGGACCAGAGCTGGCTCAAGAAATACTTGTACGACGAGTTAATTATTAATTAACAAAAGGTTATGCAGAAATCATGACTGAAACCTAAAAATCCATTTACAGCGTGAAGGGTCTACTCACCCACCCAGGAACACGCCACGTGGAGGAGCTCTCAGGGCTCCACAGCAGGGAGGGAGCACAGAGGCCAGCGAGGCCCTTGCCTGGGGTGCACAACTGAAGGGGCCCCCAAGGTTCAGTGACAGAGATAACTCATATTTGAATGCAATGTTTGAAGAAAACCAAATCTAATGCAAACATTCATAACAAAATATCCAAATTTGCCATACAGATGGGATTAGCCATAGTGCTGTGGCCGATATTGGAACCAGAGGCAAAAGGAAGAATCGGTCACTCTGGCCCTCCCCCCGACTTCCTGCTAATTTTCTGCCCAAGGAAAAATTGCACCCACCTAGTCTTGGCCCTGCTAGAAAAAGAAACCAGGAGGGCAAAGAAGAAAAGAGAACCCCAAACCTGCCTGGAGAGATAAGGGGCTTCTTAACCCCAAAGGTGGCGCTGGCTAAAAACAGGGACCCACAGGGGTTCAGCAGAGGCCAGGATAGATTTAGAACTGGGCTGTTAGGGGTGCTTGGGGTGTATTTCAAATTTCAGGTCACGGGAGGCACTGAGGTCCCCTACATAGTGAGACCCATCAGCTCTGATAGCTGAGCCATCGCCAGATCCGTGGGACAGTTCCCATGCTATATCACAGTGTAGCCCCGGAGAGGTGGGTAGGAAGACGCTTGGGCAGAGGATACCAGGAACCAGGGACCCTGAGTGGGCCTCCCTCCACTCTCAGTACCCCCACCTCCAAGCTCCCTGGCTTTTCTAGGCTGCCTGGCTGTCCTGAGCCATGGGGGGCAGGGAGATCCTGGGGGTCACTTTAGTCCCCGTAGAGAGGATGACACAGGATTCTGGCAGTCACTATGGAGGCCACTTGGGAAATCCACAATGTGGCACTCCGTTCTCACCTGAGGGTGTAGCACCTCCCAGCACCTCCCATTGGCGCCATGGTCTTTGGCGTTCCTGGGAACTGCTGTCCATCAGAGCACAATGCCGTGGAATTCGTGGGAACCCCAAGTCCCAGGATCCTGGAGAACCTTCTCACTTAGCACAAGAGATCAAGGCCGGGTGCGGTGGCTCACGCCTGTAATCCCAGCGCTTTGGGAGGCCAACACGGGTGGGTCACCTGAGGTCAGGAGTTCGAGACCAGCCTGGCCAACACGGCAAGCCCTGTCTCTACTAAAAATACAAAAATTAGCCAGGCGTGGTGGTGCATGCCTATAGTCCCAGCTACTGTGGAGGCTGAGGCTGGAGAAATACTTGAACCCAGGAGGCAGAGGCTGCAGTGAGCCTAGATCACCCCACTGCGTTCCAGCCTTGGGTGACAAGAGCGAAACTCTGTCTCAAAAAAAAAAAAAAAAGAAAGAAAGAAAGAAAGAAAAAGAGGTCGAGCACACAGTCGGGCCACAGCCAAACCCTACAGGACGATAGAACTCTGGCCCACCACCTCTGTAGCCATCCTGCCAAACTGGCCAGGCTTTGGGCAGGGACCCCCAGCTTCCCTAATTTTTGTCCTTGTTTCCAACTCAGGACCAACCAGAAAATAGTAAATATGTCCTCCTGACCAATCAAGGCCCGCTTGTAGCCAGCCGCATGCCAGCCTCCCTGTGCCAACAGCCTCCAATCAGGGCTCTCCGGAGCTTCCCCCACTCCACCTGCCTGAGTCCCTCCCCAACGCCAGCCTGGTGGCTGACTCATTGCCCTAGAGAGCTCTGAGTAAACAGCCTCTGCTTGTTCTCGTCTGGGAAGTCTTCATGCATTTCCAGGAGAAGATGGAGCTGCTGGGGAGAGGCCACCCTCAGACAGGGCAGGCTTAGCTACTGTGGGTTTGGACCTATTTGTTCTCTTCTTAAAGTCAAGACAACGCAGACATTTTGTTGTTCATTCTGATTGGTCGGTCTCAGACCTTCCTGGCAAAGCCAGCAAGAGGCTTTCCAAAACCTTCCAGCTTCATGTCCTGGGCATAAGAAGCCTTGCTGAGGGATAGATGATGTCTAGGCACTCCCTCTCTGAGTGGGCTGAAATGGCAGTGTCCTGGGGGTCCTGGGTGCCAGGGCCCTGGGTGGGAAGCAAGGGTGTTCCCTCCACCTGGGACAGCATCTCCCAACTTGCCAAGAAGGATGATAGGTGCTTGCCGAGAGGCAGGATGGCATCGTGGGCAGTAGCCCAGACATGGAGCCAAATAGCCAGGTATAATGAGCTGCCTCTGCATCCATTCTGAATATACATTCTCAGGCCAGAAGCAGGGCGCAGTCACCCTCAACCCAGCTTCCAGTTCTCCTCCTCCTCCCAGTTCCTCAAGGCAGCTGATCCAGACACCTGCCTTATACCACTGCCTCCTGGTGACTACCTCCTGGCGGGGTCAATGGGCTGCGCATAGCTGGGATTAGCAATTCTTTTTTTTTCTTTTTTTTTTTTTTTTTTTTTTGAGACAGTCTCGCTCTGTCACCCAGGCTGGAGTGCAGTGGTGCGATCTTGGCTCACTAAAACCTCCACCTCCCGGATTCAAGCGATTCTTCTGCCTCAGCCTCTCGAGTAGCTGGGATTACAGGCATGTGCCACTAAGCACAGTTAATTTTTGTATTTTTAGTAGAGATGGGGGTTTCACTATATTGGCCAGGCTCGTCTCAAACTCCTGACCTTGTGATCCCCCCTGCCTCGGCCTGCCAAAGTGCTGGGATTACAGGCGTGGGCTGCCACGCCCAGCTGGAATTAGCAATTCTTTTTTTATTTTTGAGATGGAGTTTCACTCTTGTTGCCCAGGCTGGAGTGCAATGGCACCATCTCAGCTCACTGCAACCTCTGCCTCCCGGGTTCCAGTGATTCTCCTGCCTCAGCCTCCCGAAGCAATTCTTTAACAACGATAATGTGCTCACGGGTTTAGCTCAGTGGACTCGGTGTTCAACTGTGAAAGAGAAGAACAAAATAAAGGAATGCGCACAAAAGGCTGGAAAGAGTTGTCAAGGCTGTCTAAAAGCTGCAGTGAAATTAGTAGTACTTTCTAGCTTGCAGGGTGAACAAGAAATTCCACGAGACCATGTGAGTTTATTGTTCTACTTGGCAGTACATACAATGGAGACAGGTGAAAAAAAATAGGTGAGGCTGGTTCACACCCACTGTGTCCACCGGGACTGTTCTAAGAGCTTTCTAAATATTAACTCACTCAGTCCTCACAACCACCCCGAGGAGCTAGTACATCTCTCATGCCCCATTCAGAAACGAGGAGACTGAGGCATAACAGTAGCACCTAGCCCCTAGGGTGGTTGTGAGGATTGAACGAGTTAATATTTATTGGCTGGGCTGGGATAGCTATGCGCAGCCTACTGAACTCACCCCATGGACCCCATACCGAACACGGACTGTGCAGCTCTGCTGCGGTGACCACCCTTCAGTCACAGGGTGACCCCACAGGGTTCATGACACTTGCTCCAAACTCACCAATTGGAACCCCCTGTGGGAAACTTGCTGGGTAATGCCCAGGACCCCAGTAAAGGCTTTGGTCCACAGATCCCTCTCTGCCCTGCCCCCACCCACTGATGGAGCTCTCTGCTGTCTCTGGACTGCCCATCGGTCCTCCTGGGTACCCAGGAGGTTTATTAGGTATTATTACTGCAGGACCTGTGAATAATGAACCACTTCTGTGTCTTCCTGTCTTCCACTGAGCTGCCCCCCTACCCGTCGCACCTGACTGGCACCCCCAAACCTAACTCTGCTCCTGGTCAGGGCTCTCCTAGAAAGTGGCTGTCTTGGCCAATGGATACTCTCCAGAGAGACATCTCAAGGCCAAGTTAGAAGAAAGTATGACAGCAGGGTTTGTGTACTGGCGTGCCCACTTCTTACAGTGCAGGCTCATGCAGAGCAGCCTCAGTCTCCTCATCTCTGAGTGGGGTATAAGAGACGTACCTAGCTCCCAGGGTGGTTATGAGGATTGAGTGAGTTAATATTTATAAAGCTCTGGCCAGACGTGGTGGCTCACCCCTGTAATCCCAGCACTTTGGGAGGCCGAGGCAGGCAGATCACCTGAAGTCAGGAGTTCAAGACCAGCCTGGGCAACATGGTGAAACCTTGTCTCTACTAAAATATGAAAATTAGCTGGGCATAGTGGTATATGCCTGTAGTCCCAGCTACTCGGGAGGCTGAGGCACAAGAATTCCTCGAACCTGGGAGGCGAAGGTTGCAGTGGGCCGAGATCATACGACTGCACTCCAGCCTGGGTGACACAGCGAGACCTTGTCTCAAAAAAAAAAAAAAAAAAAAAAAAAAAAAAAAATATATATATATATATATATATATATATATACGTGTGTGTGTGTGTGTGTGTGTGTGTGTGTGTGTACATATATAAAGCTCTTAGAACAGTCCTGGTGGACACAGTGGGTGCTGAATCAGCCTCGCCTATTATGATTACCTGCCTCCATGTTATGTACTGCCAAGTAGAAAAATAAACTCACATGGTCTCGTGGAATCTTGTTCACCCTGCAAGCTGGAAAGCACTAATTTCACTGCAGCTTTTAGACAGCCTTGACTCTTTCCAGCCTTTTGTGCGCATTCCTTTATTTTGTTCTTCTCTTTCGCAGTTGAACACCGAGTCCACTGAGCTAAACCCATGAGCACATTATTGTTGGGAAAGAGTTGCTAATTGTGACCAGATCACTGATTTCCCAGCTTGTTTGCACTGTGTGAAGAGTATGAGACTCTGGTGCCCTCCCTCCACGCCTCCTCCTGCCAAGGGAACTGGGAACATGAGCCCAGGGAGCAGCCTCTTCCTCCCGTGAAGCTTCATGGGTGACGGGTACCTGGCTTTCGAAAAACCATTCGTCTTTTCCATTACCTTTTGTCTCATCCTCTTGTTCTCTCGTCCTGGCTCCTTTCAGAAATTCCTCCTGGGCCTGTCCAAGCTCTGTCCTGCAAATGCGGAGAGATTTCCCCTAGCCCCGGATGTCAACCTGCCCTGAAGTCTTCCCTGTGTGGATCAACGGTTTGGTTCAGAAATTCTCATCTTGTGTGCATCTTTGTGTGTTTGTTGATAAGAAAATCTTGTTAAAATAAAAATGTGGCCGGGCGCGGTGGTTCCTGCCTGTCATCCCAGCACTTTGGGAGGTCAAGATGGGCGGATCACTTGAGGTCAGGAGTTCTAGACCAGCCTGGCCAACATGGTGAACCGCTGTCTCTACTAAAAATACAAAAAGTAGCCAGGTGTCATGGTAGGCACCTGTAATCCCAGCTACTCGGGAGGCTGAGGCAGGAGAATCACTTGAACCCGGGAGGCAGAGTTTGCAGTGAGCTGAGATCGTGCCACTACACTCCAGCCTGAGACAGAGCAAGACCCTGTCTCAAAAAAAAAAAAAAAAAAAAAAAAATGTATTCACTGGTAAGGACAAGCATGAATTCCTTTCAATAGATGGGTTTACTTAACTTGTTTTCATCCTTGATGGCAACCCCCCATCCAACAGGAAAAAAAGAAACCAATTCATCGCTGGTATCCCTCTTCTCTGCTCTAGTGTTTCCTTAGGATGCACCGCCCTAACTAAAGTATTGTTTAATTTACTTATTTATTATGTTAATTTGTCTGTATCCCTCATTAAAAGCAAAGTTCCAGACACTTTTCAAAAGAAGACATACATGTGGCCAACAAGCCTATGAAAAAAAGCTCAATATCACTGATCATTACAGAAATGCAAATCAAAGCCACAATGAGATACCATCTCACACCAGTCAGAATGGCCGTTATTGAAAAGTCAAAAAATAACAGGTGCTGGTGAGGTTGTGGAGAAAGGGGAATGCTTATACACTGTTGATGGGAATGTAAATTAGTTCAGTCATTATAGAAAGCAGCGTGGCAATTCCTCGAAGAGCTAAAAACAGAACTACCATTCAACCCAGCAAGCCCATTACTGGGTATATACCCAAAGGAATATAAATTGTTCTACCATAAAGACACATACACACATATGTTCATTGCAGCACTATTCACAATAGCAAAGACACGGAATCAACCTAAATGCCCATCAGTGGTAGACTGGATAAAGAACATGTGCTACATATACACTATGGAATACTATGCAGCCATGAAAAAGAATGAGATCATGTTCCTTGCAGAAACATGGGTGGAGCTGGAGGTCATTATCCTTAGCAAACTAACTCAGGAACAGAAAACCAAATGCTGCACATTTTCACTTATAAGTGGGAGCCAAATGAGGGCACGTTGATACAATGAGGGGATAACAGACACTGGGGCCTACTTGAAGGTGGAGGGTGGAAGGAGAGAGAGGATTAGAAAAAGTAACTATTGGGTATGAGGTTTAGTTCTGTGGGCTACAACAGTGCTCAGCCTACAGTGCTCAGGAAATACTCATGGAACCCCTCAGTTAATCACCTAGGGTGCCTGGCCTGTGCTCCAAGGACAGTCTGGGAACTGACTGTTCTGGGCCTTGTTGAGCGTGGAAATTGAGAGCGAGTGTTTAGAAACTCTGGCGGCCACTTTACTTTGCCATGTCATCTAAGTGCTTCATCATTTTTCTGGTCATTCATCTTTATCGTGGTTTACAAAAGTGTGGGTACCATAACAGACTGGAAATTAAAAACAAAATAAAAATGTGTCCTTACCAGATAGTTAGAGAAGTACCAGGCCAGCAAACAAAAGAAGTTGAAAGAACTGGGACACAGGAAAACCACACTTTTAAGATTTCCAAACCAAGAAAATTGGGGAGTGCAGGATGCTGTGTGTGGCCAGGCAGGGTTCAGCCACAAAGAAGCCCCAGGCAGAAGGGCCGGGGAGGATGGGGGCCAAGGCCTTCTTGGAATCTGCCCCATCCTCACAACCCTGCATGTGCTTGCCTGGGGGAATAGGGACAGTCACCACACTGTGTCCCCGGGAAGGGTGCCTGCCACACCACCCCCTGCCCTTTGTGGACGGGGCATCTCTCTACCACTGGCCACAGCTGCTGGCTTCAGGTGGAATTTTTTTCTTCCATGGGGAAACCTCAGCCAGCAGCTTCAGCTCATGCCCAGGAGTTCCAGGCTGCCCTTCCTGACGGCCGGGCCCGTGGATTCTGATGTGTCTAGCCAGCTCCTACAACCACAGAAGCCAGTTCCCTGCAATAAATCTGCATATATATCCTATGTCTCCTGCTGGTTCTGTTTCTCTGGTTAAATCCTGACAGATACAGATTGTATTAGTAACGTGGGCCAATTTTTGACTTGGTCAGACTACCAGAAAACCATCCAAATCTCGAACTTCTGTTTGTCCAAATACAACTGCCAACAGAACTCTTACACAGTGGCATGAGAAGCTCCATTTCCTATTTTCCAAATCCTTGGCAGCCCAGCATGGTCCTCCGCATGTACCCAGAACATGTCTTCTGCTGGTCCTCGGCAGCTGACGGCCAAAGACAGGTCCAGAGCCCAGCAAAGTTGATTGCCAGTAACAGCATCCGGGCCTGCGTGTGGACTGTGGACCCTGCAAAGGACCAGAACCTATGTCTCAGCATCTTTGTGAAAAGGAATGCCAAGACGCAAGATAAAAGAAAAGAGCAACACAGCAAAACCCTGTCTCTATTAAAAATACAAAAAGTTCGCCAGGCGTGGTGGCGCCTGTAGTCCCAGCTACTTGGGAAGCTGAGGCAGGGGAATCTCTTGAACCTGGGAGGCGGAGGCTGCAGTGAGCTGAGATCCACCATTGCACCCCAGCCTGGGCCACAGAGCGAGACTCAGATCTTAAAAAAAAAAAAAAAAAAGGGACTTCGTAGCCTTTCTCTTCCTCTTAAGACAAATGCCCTTTTCTTCACATTAACAATGAAGAGACCAATGTGGCGAGGTGGAGAGAAGATGTAACACACCCCAGCACCAGCCGGGCCCTGTAGGAAAGCCAGAGACAGGACCACGGCAATCGACTCAGCTCTCAAACCTGCCCTACCACAGGCTAGCTCAGTGTGCCCGGAAACGGACCCCATCACTCTGTGCCTTGGTGTCCTCGTTTGTGAAATAAGCTGGCCGGATTATCTCCACGCTCATCCTCCAGTATCCTGCAGTTGAATCCATGAGACACCAAACTGCAGCACACGACAGCCGTCCAGGGTGGACACCTCTGCTGTCGTCACAGGAGCCTTATTCCAGTTGTGTTGTGCTCTCCTCTGGAATTATTTTTTGTTTTTGTTTGGGTGTTTTTTTTTTTTATTTTTTTGACGTGGAATTTTGCTTTTGTTGCCCACGCTGGAGTGCAATGGTGTGACTCAGCCTCCCGAGTAGCTGGGATTACAGGCGTGCGCCACCATGCCTGGCTAATTTTTGTGTTTTTAGTAGAGATGGGGTGTCACCATGTTGGCTAGACTGGTCTCGAACTCCTGACCTCAGGTGTTCCGCCCGCCTTGGCCTCCCAAAGTGCTGAGATTATAGGCGTGAGCCACTGCACCTGGCCTCCTCTGGAATTGCTGAACAAGGTTTGAGGACCTGCGAGTCTCTAGCTCATGACTGGCCTGTGCCCATCTTCCTGCCGACATCTGGCCAGGTTACGAATGCCACCTCTAGACATGAGCAGAATGAGTTTAACTCTCCCAGAGCTCCCTGCTCCCTGCAAGAGTTGTCAGGATGAGTTTCTGCTTTGACTCACCTGACACTGCCTGTCAGACTTGAGCCCCCTTCCACAGGCTTTCCCTCGGTTTGTCTAACTCACATGCAACCTCAGTACCTGGCACTTTGCCTCTATCTTTGCCCAGGAAACACTGGGAAATGTTTGCCCCGTCAGAAGGCTTGGGAAAAAGCTGTCGATGGCCCGTAGGGTTTCTTGACATGGAAATCAATTGTGCGCCGGGAACAGGGAAACAGCTTTTTAAAAACCAGCATGGTGCTCTTCCGGCACCCAGAGTCCACGTAGGGCAACGATTCGATCATCTACGTGCGGTAGAAGGTGCCTGAGGCCAGGCTCTTCACCCAGCCTCTTTTATTAACTTGAGAACCTGCTTCTGCCTCTCACACGATTTACCAAAACAACAGCCATGCCAGTGACCAAGAGTTGGGTCATTCAAGTTACACCGAGGAACCTTAAAACGGACGGAACTGTCCATTTGCTTTGAATGGACGCAGGTATTTGACACAAACCATGTGATGCAGAGGAAATCTCCAGCTTTCCAAACCTAAGGAACAAGACTCCAAGGATGGGAACAAGAGCATGAGCATATGCACCCTCCATGGGGAGCTGGCTGGGTCTTTCCACTGGAAGACGCTGGAAAATGATGAAAACCAAATGCCCTAGGGACCTCTTGAAAACCAAAACAATGCTAAAATGGGATGGGAGGGCAGAGCTTTCCCTTACAGACCGAGCTGGATCTTGTCACAGAGCCTGGAGACAGGTCCCGGTTTTATCTCCATGTGTGAGTCACTCTCAGGGGCAGAAAACCGCAGGTGTTGATGAAACTAGGGCTGAGAGAAAGGCAAACGCAGCCCACTCTTGCGCCCAAAGCACAAAAGTGGACTCTTCCAGCTGCAGGGAGGTCATGCTTCTTTGAGTCAAGGGATCCGGGGGAAAAACTCAAACCAAGATCTAGAATTGTAATTTCTGCTCTGTGGCTTTACCTGGATTGGTCTGTTCACTTCACACCTCTAGGACTTTGTGCTTTGAGGAGGGCTCCTCTGAGTCTAACAAAACTCCCACCACTTCACTGGGGAGGGAAGCGCTGACGGGGAAAACTGGAGCAGAAACACCTTGGCTGCTCTGTTGCAGCCTGGGTAGAGGAGGGACCTCTGGGTTTTGCAGTGGTGAGTTTACCTGTGACACCTCGAACGTGGCAGGCCACGACGGCAGCTGGTGGCATCAGGATTTTCACTCTTCTTCAAGCGCAAAATCCGAGTTCTTTGGCCAGCTCTGGATCGCTCACCGTGGGCTTTGAAGGAAGCTGGGCAGCAAACATGGGTGACTCCCAACGTGGCTTCTCATGCATCTGTGGCCGAGCTTTGTGTGCCAGTGGCTGCCACAAGCCAGGTACTGGGCAGGAGCCTTCTTCTTGTGACTATTTCTAATCTTCCAACCACCCACCAGAGAGGCATGGCAATCCTCATTTAAGGGGGGCACTGGTAATCCTCATTTTAGGGGAGGCGCTGGTGATGCCCCTTTTTTTTATTTTTATTTTTTTGAGTCAGAGACTCACGTTGTTACCCAGGCTGGAGTGCAGTGGCACAATCTCAGCTCAGTGCAACCTCCGCCTCCTGGGTTCAAGCGATTCTCGTGCCTCAACCTACTGAGTAGCTGGGATTACAGGCACCCGCCACCACACCCAGCAGCCTTCCCTTACATTAGGAAAAAAATGTTATAAATGGGGAAAAATAACCCAATGACAATAGCTACAAAGATAATAAAGTGGGGGAAATAAACAATAGTCTCTCCATGCTTTGGAACATCACACAATCTTGCAGATGCGTGCATTAGGCCATTATCTATTATCCTAGAGACACACAGAATTAGGATGCTGTGGTGGCTTTGAGTTTCATGTTTCTTAAGATAGTTTTTTTTTTTTTTTTTCTTTTTTTTAGACAGGGTCTCACTCTGTTACCCAGGCTGGAATGCAGTGGTGTGACCACAGCTCACTGCAGCCTCGACCTCCTGGGCTCCCACCTCAGCCTCCCCAGTAGCTGGGACTACAGGAGCATACCACTAGGCCCAGCTAATGTTTTGTACTATTTGTAGAGATGGGGTTTTGCCACGTTGCTCAGGCTGGTCTCGAACTCCTGGACTCAAGCAATCCTCCCACCTTGGCCTCCTGAAGTGCTGGGATTACAGGCATGAGTCACCATGTCCAACCTTAAGATAGTTTTGGTGATTGTCAAGATTTTCAAGCAAGGCTAGGTCCAGAACTACGGAGAAACCCTCAATCCATCTGGTCTCCATTTGCATGTAGGACTGAGAGATCTCAGTAACCAGCACTTTTCCTCTCCTGGATCAGGCAAACAATCGCATGTGCCAGCCACACCCTCCATGTGGCTTTCTCAGGCTCTGTTCTGCAATTAGTAGATAATCACATGCAAATACCTCTTGCAGGGTGTCACGAGAAAGGAAACTGCTCCTCCTCTGGAGAACATGGCCATCTTGCGTCACATGCAAAAAAAGATGTCTTTGAGTTTTATAACCTTTAGCGAGTACATTTCACAATGTCACGATGTACACTTGCCTGATGTATTTATGTCGTCTTTTCTGTGTGTGCCAAGAATCTGTACAATGCATGACTTACATATTTGGTGGTTTAGGCTAATCAGCCTCTGAAAGCCAGACCAAGTCATTGCTGGGATCTCTCCATCGTGCTCAGCAACTTGGAGATGGAATCCCCATTGGTGAAGGCAGATAACCTCATTAGCAGGCCCCACCTAATTTCCTTTCCTGACAGCACTTTTGAAGGTACAGTAACTAGATTTCAGGGAGGCTTTTAATCAAATGAGAAACATGGGCTGAAAAACAACGTATCCTGGAGGAATCATAGCCAGGTGACCAAGCACAATGAGGGGGTCTCGTCAGCCATGCGGGTTGGCAGCAGTGGCTTCTGTGTGATGTGGCTGGGATTCTGATACGGTTTGATTGTGTCCCCACCCAAATCTCATTTTGAATTGTAGCTGTCGTAATTCCCACATATTATGGGAAGGACCTGGTGGCGATCACTGAATCATGGGGGCAGTTTCCCCCATATTGTTCTCACGGTAGTGAATAAGTGTCAAGAGATCTGATGACCTGATCATTGAATCATGGGGGCGGTTTCCCCCATGGTACTAAGTCTCACGAGATCTGATGATTTGATCATTGAATCATGGGGGCGGTTTCCCCCATGGTACTAAGTCTCACGAGATCTGATGATTTGATCATTGAATCATGGGGGCAGTTTCCCCCATGGTACTAAGTCTCACGAGATCTGATGATTTGATCATTGAATCATGGGGGCAGTTTCCCCCATGGTACTAAGTCTCACGAGATCTGATGATTTGATCATTGAATCATGGGGGCGGTTTCCCCCATGGTACTAAGTCTCACGAGATCTGATGATTTGATCATTGAATCATGGGGGCAGTTTCCCCCATGGTACTGACTAAGTCTCATGAGATCTGATGGTTTGATAAGGGGTTTCCACTTTTGCTTGGCTCTCATTCTCTCTTGTCTTCCACCATGTGAGACGTGACTTTCACCTTCCACCGTGATTGTGAGCCCTCCCCAGTCATATGGAACTGTGAGTCCATCAAGCCTCTTTCTCCTTATAAATTACTCAGTCTCAGGTATGTCTTTATCAGTAGCGTGAGAACAGACCAATACAGATTCCACATTCTGAGTCAGGTGTGGCTGAAGTTCTTGCTGCTGGAGAAGGGAGGATAGCATGCGCCCTTGATATGGTTTGGATCTGTGTCTCCACCAAATCTCATGTCAAATTGTAATCCCTGGGGTTGGAGGTAGGGCCTGGTGGGAGGTGTTTGGAGGTGATTGGGGCCAGAGTTCTCATGAGTGGGTTAGCACCATCCCCCTGGGTGCTGTTCTCCCAATAGTGAGTGAGTTCTTGTGAGAGCTGGTTGTTCAAAAGTGTGTAGCACTGGCTGGGCATGGTGGCTCATGCCTGTAATCCCAGCACTTTGGGAGGCCAAGGTAGGCAGGTCACTCAGGGTCAGGAGTTCAAGACCAGCCTGGCCAACATGGCTAAACCCTGTCTCTACTAAAAATACAAAAATAGCCAGGCACGGTGGTGGGTGCCTGTAATCCCAGCTACTCGGGAGGCTAAGGCAGAAGAATTGCTTGAACCTGGGAGGTGGAGGTTGCAATGAGCCGAGATCATGCCACTGCACTCCAGCCTGCATGAAAGAGACACTGTTTCCAAAAAAAAGAAAAAAAAAGTGTGTAAAAAACTGTGTAGCACCTTCCTCGTCTCTCTCTTCCTCCCACTCCTGCCGTGTAAGACACCTACGCCTGTTCTGCCTTCTGCCATGATTGAAAGCTCCCTGAGGCCTCCCCAGAAGCAGATACTGCCATGTTTCCCATACCCGAGAGCCTGCAGAACCATGAGCCAATGAAATGTCATTTGTTTTTATTTATTGATTGATTTATTTTTGAGATAGAGTTTTGCTCTTGTCACCCAGGCTGAAGTGCAATGGCTCGATCTCGGCTCACTGCAACCTCCGCCTCCCAAGTTCATTATGATTCTCCTGCCTCAGCCTCCCTAGTAGCTGGGATTACATGTGCCCACCACCATGCCCACGCCCAGCCCAGCTAAAAAATATATATGTATAAAATAGAGATGGGGTTTCACCATGTTGGCCAGGCTGGTCTCGAACTCCTGACCTCAAGTGATCCACCTGCCTCGGCCTCCCAAAGTGTTGGGATTACAGGCGTGAGCCACCGCGCCCGGCCAGCCTCATTTCTTTATAAATCACCCAGGCTCGGGCATTTCTTTCTAGCAGTGCAGGAAGGGACTGACACACGCCTCCTAGTAGGAAGAGAAGAGAGAGGCCTGTGTGTGTTCCTCCCCAGTCCTTACCCACGTCTTTTCCCCTGCTGGTCCTATTGTGTATCCTCTCGCCATACTGGGCCTCAGCTGTGAGTAAATCACACGCTGTGTCCCATGAGCCCTTCCAGTCCATCACTGAGTGTGTGGCTGGCCTTGGGGAGCCCCACCCCAAACCACCTGCTATAGGAGGAAATTGCGTACACATCCAAAGGACCGCAAGATCTGGCTCATGTGCACAGCAAGAACCAGGAGCGCACGTGGGGAGGGAATCTTGAGGGTGTGGGACCAGCGGCCGGGAGACAAGGCTCACTCAGGGAGAATTTACCGGCATGCAATCACTGTCCTGTGATCTGAGATGGAGTGGCCTGAGGCCCTGAAACCTGTCTTCCTACACTGCCTGGATGGCTCCTGGAAGCTTTCACACCATGAAGACCTACAGTAAATTAGGAGAGGCTGGAACTGCCTTGGCAAAGCATTGAGGTAGGGCTCAGAAGGCCCCAGGAAGGGGCAAAGCCAGACGACTTCGCCAAATCCAGGGAAGGGGAAGCCAGATGACTTCGCCATGTCCAGGGAAGGAGAAGCCGGACGACTTCGCCAAGTGAGATTCGAGAACGCAGCCCTGACCATCGTCCCCAGGAGGGTCCAGAGGATTCCTCTGGCTGAAGCAATAGAGAGGCACTGGCATATCTGGGGTGATCGGGGGATGCTGTCCTCCACGGTCTCCTGAGTGTCAACACAGATGACAGGACTACAGGGTGGAGAGGGCAGGGGGTAGCCCTGCACTGCTGGTAGCTAAGGGGGCATGATTACTATAATGACAGGAAGGCCCAATGCCCTTTGGGATGAGCATGGTGACTTAACCTGTATCACTAAAAGGGAAAATACAGCGCTGGTGAACAGAAGGTTGGTATCAGCCACTGCAATGAAAGTGTCCTCAGTCAATTTCATAGCCCCAGAGCCCATTAGTACAAGAGGAGCCCAGGCCTCCCTAAGAAAGAGCCCCACAGTGGCCCTGTAAGTATATTCGATAGAGTCCCTTAATTTTTTTTTTTTTTTTTTTAACATAGAGACAGGGTTTCACTATGTTGCTCAGGCTCGTGTTAGACTCCTGGGTTCAAGTGATCCTCCTGCCTCAGCCTCCTGAAGTGCAGGGATTACAGGTGGGAGCCATTGCACCTGGCTGAGTCCCTTAACCTCTCCCTAAAGGAACCTACCAACTTGTGTCAGAGTGTACACTGGGAAAAGGGAGTACGCAGACATTTCAGGGCTGTTGGATCCGGAGTCTGAGTTGACACTGACACCATGAGGCCTCAAATGTTGCCGATTCTTGCCAGCTAGGGGATTCTGTGATGGACCAGACATAACAGGAGGGCAGAGCAGGTCTGAGCGGGGCACGGGATGGACTGCACTGGGCGCCCCTTCCCCCTCTTCACATCCTCTGGGTCCAGCAACAAGCTTCACATCACGGTAGCTGATGGTGTTTTGCCTCTCCCGCTCTGTGTCCCCACAGCAGGACTTCTCCGAACACATGGGGAGGGGCAGCTTCTGCAGGCACAGGCCTGGAAGTTCAAGGGCATTGATCCCAACTTGAAGATGGGTGAGAAATTACAAAAAAAGGTGAGAAATGTCTCAGTGTGCACACCCTAAGACAACACGTCAGCCGGAAAATGGGCTGTAAAAGGTGAGGAAAACACAGCTTCCGGTGCACAGAAATCGAGTCAGCTGTTAAGTTCGGGTTTTGTTTGCTTATATCTTATTTTATTTGCTATTTTAAGATATTTCTGGAGAAGACCTAAAGGACAGGGAACTACTCTCTTGCAATCCTAAGGAGAAACTACAGAAGCCAGAGCTGGCTTGCAGCTTAGAAGAAAATTTCCTCCCACGACATTACGTCCCTTGGCAGTCCTCACAATGGAACACCCAGGAATGACAAAACTCTCAGAATTAAATCTTGATGGAAAGGATGCAGTGAATGTGGCCTAGAAATACAAATTCAAATTACAGATGATTTCAGAACCTTGGCTTAGGCTTGAAGAGGACCCATGAGGCCTGATGGGGCTTTGTCAACACGACCATGTCTTAATTTTCTAGGCCATCTTTATGAAGGGTCCAGCTATCAGTCCACATGGCCCACTGTGTTCCTACAGAGCTATGAGAGGCAATGGGACCAATCCGCCAGCCTTCTTCTGTGGTGCCATGGCAGGAAGTCACACTCTCCAGCAAAGCTGACAGCGATCTGAACCTGCAGACATGCAGCTCCTGGACACACACCCACACAAATGTTCCTGGGATCAGATTGCTGTGCAAAGATAGCATAGCCCACACCATCTTGTTGGCAAATGAGAGTGTAGATGAGAGGACCACACAACCTGGCTGACTGTGTTGGATGATATCGGAGACGGTGGGTAAAGCCAGCCTGGTGCCCCCCATCTGCCTTGCCCAGGGCAGGAAGAGGTTTTTCAGGCTTTGCCCACAAGTATGTTACCAGCAGCAAATCCGCACGGGTCTGCAGCAACTCCATCCTTGCCTCGTCAGAGGAAAGAATTCTGGGCAGAAGTAGGTTTAAGGCAGAGGGAGAGATTGAGGCACGTTTTAGAACAGGAGTGAGAATTTATGAAAAAGTTTTAGAGCAGGAGTGAAAGGAAGCCTTTCCTTTCCTGAAAAAGTTTGAGAGCAGCCTTGGAAGAGGGCTGAGTGCACCAAGTGAGAGATGCAAGTGCCCGCTCAGCCCTGGGCGTGGGGATTATCCATTGGCAGGGTTCTGGGGTTTTTTTTCCTCCTCCTTCAGTTCTTCCCTTGGGACGGGCTGTGGCTCAATAGCCCCACGCAGCAGTGTGGGTCAGCACTCAGGAGGGTGACTGCACGTGCAGCGAGCGCACTGAGGTTGTGCGCATGCTCCTTTGGGGCGGTTTTCCTTCACCATTGAACGCCCCAGAGGAAGTTCCTGCATCCGCCATTTTGCCTCTTAGTGCGCACACTTGAGCCCACTCGCCCAACTCGAGAGCTTATCGGGAAGCTCCTGATCACCAGTTTCAGGTATTTTTTATTTACTGGGAGATGCTCTTCCCCTGGCATGAGCTGCAACCAATGATCATTTCAGAGAGACAGTTTAACAACTGCCTGACCACCACCTGATGGTCGCCTGACATTCCTGGGGTGGCGAGCTCTGCTCATGTCTGCCTAACTTCCTCCTCTGACAAGCAGAGCCATGGAATGGAGAAGCAGCCCAGGCAGGGCCGGCCAGCCTGCACCCAGGGCTGCCAAGGTTTCTTCTATTCCAGGGAGGCAGCGTTCCCCCCAACCCTCGCCAGCATCCAGGGATCTCACCTCAATAAAGGAGGCCTCCCAGCCTACACTAGGCACCTCCAGCTCCTTTCTGTAGGCCCCAGGAGCCTGTGACATGGAGCAAAATGTCACAGTCATTGAAGACTCGGTGTGCAAGTAACAAGTCTCCCACTCAGAGAACTGCTCCCTCATCAAGCTCTCCTGGCAGCCCCCACCAGCATGCTCTCTTCCCGTTTAACCCCAGCAGCCCCGCAACTCATACTTCCAGTCTGGTCCTCAGCTCATCTCCAGAGAAGAGATCAATATCCATAAAGAACTCCCGACTTGGAGTGCTGGGCCAGCTCTTCGCTCAGGGAGAGAGTGGAGGTCTAGTGATTATGAAGTTAACCCACCCTGAAGGCACCATAAACCTAACAGGGGCCTTCCTTAGGGTATCTGTGACTATTTTACACATGCCTTGAGTTTTATAGTAGAAAAAAATGAGGTGGGCTAGAGACTGTGTGCAGGCTCGTGTGCATCCAGCTCTGGTTGGTTGGAACTATCGTGCCCACCCTAGTGACTCCACTGGACCACTTCATTGCCTGACAGCCGGTGACACATTTGGTCACACGCAGCCACGTTGCCTTTAGGTGGCAGTGCCATTGGAGAGGTCTTCACGTCTCCCTCTCTTCCTCCAGCAGTGTGAGTGTGTGCAGGGGTTCAAGTATTTAATTGTTAAATTAAATTAAAGCCTTGAGGACTGTGTGTTTTATTGGGAGAAAGGCTCAAACCAAACTTCAATAATACTGTTAAAGTTTTCAGCAGGATTTTGTCAGAAAAGTGAGGTATGAGAAATATGGTAATTTTTAACCTTGTGGGAATAAAATCCCTTGAGAAATATGTCTGTGCATCAAAGGCATTATCAAGACGGTGAAAAGGCTACCCACAGAGTGGGAGAAAACATTCGCAAATCATCTATCTGATAAGAATCTATCATCTGGAATATAAAAGAATTCTCACAAGTCAACAGCAAAGATGAACAACCCAATTTTAAAATGATCAAAGGCCTTAATAGATATTTTTCCAGAGAAGATACACAAATGGCCAACAAGCACATGAAAAGATGTTCGACATCACCAGTCATTAAGAAAATGCAAATAAAAACAATGAGATACCACTTTACAACCTCTAGGATAACTGCAATTTAAAAAAGGAAAACTGAAAATAACAAAAGTTGGTGAGGATGCGGAGAAATTAGAACACTCATACATTGCTAGTGGGAAGGAAAAATGGTGCAGCTGCTGTGAAAAACAGCTTGGTTGTTCCTTAAAAAGTTAAACATAGAATTACCACATGACGCAGCAATTCCGCTCCTAGGTATACACCCAAAAGAACTGAAAACTGGTACTCAAACAAAAACTGGTACACATATGCTCATAGCATCACTATTCACAGTCTCTAAAAGATGGAGGCAACCCAGATGTCCATCAACAGATGGACGGATAAACAAAGTGTGGTCTATTCACACACATGAATATTATTCATCCTTAAAACGTCCTGGCCAGGCACAGTGGCTCACGCCTGTAATCCCAGCACTTTGGGAGACAGAAGCAGGCGGATCACCTGAGGTCAGGAGTTTGAGACCAGCCTGGCTAACATGGCGAAACCCCATCTCCACTAAAAATATAAAAAATTAGCCAGGCATGGTGGCGGACGCCTGTAATCCCAGTTACTCAGGAGGCCGAGGCAGGAAAATCGCTTGAACCCGAGAGATGGAGGTTGCAGTGAGCCGAGATTGTGCCATTGCACTCCAGCCTGGGTGAGAGAACAAGACTCTGTCTCAAAAACAAAAAAGCAAAAAAAGTCCTGCACTGACACACGTGACAACATAGATGAACCTTGAAAACATTATGCCTAGTGCAGGAAACCAGGCACAAAAGGCCATATATTATACAATTCCATGTACATGAAACCCCCAGAATAGGTCATCCATGGACAGAGGGCAGAAGAGCAGCGGCCAGGGGCTGTGGGGAGGCAGAAAGGGGAGACACTGTTCATGGGGTCAGGGTTTCCTTTTGTTTTTGTTTTTAGAGACAGGGTCTCGCTCTGTCACCCAGGCTGGAGTGCAGTGGCACCATCACGGTTCACTGCAACCTCAACCTCCTAGGCTCAAGCGATCCTCCCGCCTCAGCCTCCTGAGCAGCTGGGACCCGACTAGCTGGGACCACAGGTACGCACCACCATGCCCAGCTTCGGGTCTTCTCCTGGGGTGAGGGAAGTGTGTTACAAGCAGGTCGTGATGGTGGCTGGACAACCTTGTGTAAGTTCTAATTGCGGCTGAATTCTTCATTTTGAAATGGTTAGTTTTATGTTATGTGAATTTCACCTCAGGAAAAAAAAATTCCAAAAGCAAAAAAGAAAGTAAACATAAGTCAGTGATTCAGTTTCCACCCACTCAGGCCACAGAGGTACTGTCAGGAAAGCACTGGCTCAAAAGCCAGAGGCTGCTGGCACACCCTCAGGACCAGTCCAGAGGCACCAAGAGTCCCTGTGGGGAGCTGGGGTGCCCAGTGGCAGGGGGACGCTGGAGGGCCGTGCCCCAGGAGTTGGGACAGCAGAAAGGGAGGCTGAGGGCAATTTGGGCGCCACTGCTGCAGCCCCTGGTCCTGCTGGAGAAAGGATCTGGAAAGTGGTGGGGGTGCCTCTTATTGGGTTTCCCACTGTAGACTGAGACCAGGAGACCCCAATCCCAGGGGAAAAGGACTGGAAGTTTCTTCTGAGGGAACAGAACACACGGATTCAGCAGCAGCAGGAGTGGCAGGGCCCTGCGGGGAGTGAGAGGCCCAGCTCCTCCTGCCTGCGCTGCCCCAGCTGCCGGCGCTGGATTCCTCGAGCCACATCTGTCAAAGCGGGGCTGAACCTAAAGGTCGCCCAGGTCTAGTCCCTTCTCAAACATGCCACCTCTGTGTGCTGCAGCACAGCTCTGTGGCGGCCTTCCCCGGGCCCAGGAGGTCGTGTTGTTGGAGTCACTGATGCAGCTCTCCCACTGCCATGGCTCCAGGCGGAGGGATGCCACAGCCCCCTCCGCAGTGACCAGGAACAGGAGAACATGGCCCCACAGCCACCATAGGAGTGTTTCCTCCTGGCTGAACTGACTCAGAAACTCTGCTCCCCGAGCGACTCAGTGACATAAACATCCTCCTCTCCCTGCATCTCACAGGCGGTGAGGCGAGCGGCCTCTACCTACTGCATCTGCCTCCTGGATGCCTCTTGTGTTCCGTGGTCCGTGCCACCCCCAGGCTGCACCTGCCCCAGGCAATTCTGAAGCTCTTCCTGAGTGTGCTTGCGGTCATCCTCTGACGAGCGCAGACAGGTTTCAACGGAATGCAAATATCCACCTGCCCCCGACATCCGCAGAGGCGCGTCTGTGCCACCATGACGTCTGCAGGGGTGCGTTTACGCCACGGTGACGTCCGCAGAGGCGCGTCTGCACCACAGTGACATCTGAGGTATCAGAACGAGACCCCATAAAAATAAATATAAGTTACCCAGAGACAGCAACACTTATAAAAAAGGATCAGTGTGCATCACTGATGACCGTCTAGCCCAAAGAGATCCAGGTGGAATAGGCCCCCGTGTCTAGCTGTCAGGGCCACTGCCAGACCAGACAAGTATCCAAAGAAAGAAGGGAGGGGACTCAAGAAAGGTGCAGCTCATGAGATTCTGCTGCAAAGAGGCGTCGGGAGGAGCCGCACGGAGGCCCCCACGGGAAGGGAGAGCGCGAGAGGTGGGCCTCGGGACCCGTCAGGGCATCGCCCCTTCTTCCCACTGGGCCACCACACGCCTGCCTGAGGTCTGCAGGAAGCGAGGGGCACTGTCCTCTGATTAGATGGTCAGCCTGAGCCTTGCCGTGTGGCTTTCCTACGATGCCCAGGAAGGCAGTCCCAGGGCCACACTGCGACAAGCAGACCCTAAGGAGGTACCAAAAAGGGAGGGAAATGGCCCCCATGGCCCACACGTCGGGGCCACCGCTCTACACTGGTTCCACAATTCTCAGTACCTTTCTCCACCGCAGGCCTTTGCTGGCCAAGCCTTGATGGAGAGGGACTCCATGTCAGTGTGGAACCTGATGATGCCGGCCTCGCTGTCTGAAAGGAGGAGACATTCTCTCTGCACCTTTGCCTTGCTGGGTCAGTGAGGCAGGGAAGATGGCGGGCAGCCAAGAGCCAGCACCACCCTGGCAGGGGGGACAGGCCCTGTCCCAGGACCCAGAGAGCCACATCGACACCTGTGCCTCAGTTTCTTACTGGATGATCTCGAAGCCTCTGACACCCTTGGGATTCTGTCAATGAGATATCTCTTCCCTCCCAGAGCTCACACACACTTTGTACGCCTTCTTCGTCCCAGGGTCACGTTCGGCTAGTGAGCAAGCATCATTCGCGGTATCCCTGGACTAACCCTCTTGAGGACACCTGGATTTTGTTAAAGGCTACATACAGCACAGATGGACCTTAAAAGCATTATGCTAAATGTCAACGCATTTGAGGGACACGGCCATGCATGGCAGTGTGTCATCTTTGCACAGAAACCCAAGGTCACGATCTGCCCTTCATAGGCCTAACTCGAGTGCTGTCTTCCTAGTGACAACCATGGATGTCACACACTTCCATGCTGTGCCCAGTGGGAGCGTCTAGGCCTGAGAGGCTGGGCCAGGCTGCCCCAGGCTCCATGTGTTATCCTAGGGACTTCCAAATGTTTCCACCGTGCCTTGCCTTTTGGTGTGAGATTTACATGGCTGATACGCCCAGGGATTACCCAGCAGTATTAGGGGCTGGGGACTTGAGGAGACAGGCTGCCGATGACCACAACTGAAGCCACCCCAGGCTGCCCCAAATCTTGATCCAGGACACACCAGAATGGCACTTCTCAGATGAATTCTGCCACCCAACAACCAAACTCCCAGGCTCGGGCTGGCCACTGTCCTCTCTTGGTAAATCCCCATCCCTGTCACATACAGGGATGAGTCTCCATATCTGAACTCCGCTCCGTATCCGACACTTACCTCTGTCTTTGTCTGGGAAATGCTGGGAAATTCCTGCTCTGTCAAAAGGTACAGAAAAAAAACTGATTTCCAAGTAGGTGTTTGTCTCATGGAAGTCAACGGCGTGTCCTGCACTGGGGATGGCTCTGAAAAAAAAAAATGCAACTTTCCATGTCCCTGTACCCAAGGCATGGACATCCTGGAATCTCTCACAGTGTGATAAACACAGTGTCCAATATGTACCCAAGAGAAAAGAAAACATATGTCCACACAGAGTCGTGCACTCCAACGTTCAGCGTTCTTCACGGTAGCCAAAAGGTGGGAACCACCCAAATGCCCATCAACAGATGCACAGATAAACAAAATGTGGCCATTACTCAGCCTTAAAACGAGTGAAGCGCTTATACATGTTACAATTTGCATAAACCTGAAAAACAGTATTTGCATAAGCCTTGAAAACATTGCGTAAGTGAAAGAAGTCAGACACAAAAAGCCACATAGTGCATGATTCCTTTTAGAGGCTATATCCAGAATAGCCAAATCTGTAGAGACAGAAAGCGGATTAGCCGTTAGCAGGGGATAGGAGAGGGGAGGAAGCGGGAGTGGCTACAGTCATCCCTTGCTATCCCTGAAGGATGGGTTCCAAGGTTCCTAAGAATACCAAAGGCCACAGTTGCTCAAGTCCCTGATATAAGATAGCATAGTATTTACATATAACCTATGCATATCTTCCCATAAACTTGAAATCACATCGAGGTTACTTACCATACCTAATACAGTGTAAGTGCTATGTAAATCGTTGTTATATAGTATTGTTTTTTATTTCTATTATTTTTCATTGTGGTATAGTTATATTTTTTCCTAATATTTTCATTCCACAGTTGGCTGAATCCATGGATGTAGAACCTGTGGACACGGAGGGCCGGCTGTGCTTAATGGGAACAGGGTGTTTTTATGTTTTTATTATTTTTTGAGATGGAGTCTTGCTCTGTCGCCCAGGCTAGAGTACAGTGGCTCGATCTCGGCTCATTGTAACCTCCACCTCCCAGGTTCAAGCAATTCTCCTGCCTCAGCCTCCTGAGTAGCTGGGATTACAGTCACCTGCCACCACGCCCACCTAGCTTTTGTATTTTTAGTAGAGACGGGGTTTCACCATGTTGGCCAGGCTGGTCTTGAACTCCTGATCTCAAGTGATCCGCCGTCCACCTCAGCCTCCCAAAGTGCTGGGATTACAGGCATAAGCCACCGCGCCCGGCCAGAACAGGGTGTTTTCATGAGGTGATGAAAAAGTTTTGAAACTAGAAAACAGCTGGTGGCTGTACAACATTGTGAATGCACCAAATGACTTGGAATCGTGCACTTAACAATGGTTCATTTGTGTGAACTTCCTTTCAATTAAGAAAGTTGACACCACACGAGGATCTTCTCCCACCTCCCACTGCCCGCCAGCCAGGCCTTCAAGTTCACTGTCCTCCTTCCAAAACCCCACAGGGCTCCTGCACTCTGCCATACGCTGAGCTGAGCTCAGGACAGGGACGAGTACCCGACGGGGTATCTTGGAGGAAAACAACATCATCAGGTCTGCAAATGGAGGCGGGTAGGCGTGCCTTGTGCCGGATGCTGCGGAGGACGTGAACAATGGCCATGCAGAGAAGCAGGGGACTCCTTCGCTGGAGTTGGGGGCAGGCCTTTCCAGGAGGCCCCTGGGGGAACAGCAGCCTGGGGCCTGGACAGAGGCAAATGCAGGCATGAACTCTGAGGCTGCAGGACAGAAAAGCCCAAGGCAGGGACCTGCCTGAGCCAACCATCCCTGCAGTGGGCTGTGCCCCCCAAAAGTCGTGTCCATACACTTAAAATGTTAAAATGGCAGATTTTATGCTACATGTAGCTTACCACAATTTTAAGAAATTCATGATATACTCAAACCCATTGAATTGTACACTTCAAATGGGTGAATTACATGGTATGTAAATTGTGTCAGTAAAGTTATTTTTATTTTTTGAGACAGTCTTGCTCTGTCGCCCAGGCTGGAGTGCAGTGGCGCGATCTCGGCTCACTGTAAGCTCCACCTCCTGGGTTGATGCCATTCTCCTGCCTCAGCCTCCCGAGTAGCTGGGACTACAGGCACCCGCTACCACGCCCGGCTAAGTTTTTTGTATTTTTAGTAGAGACGGGGTTTCACCGTGTTAGCCAGGATGGTCTCGATCCCCTGACCTCATGATCCTCCCGCCTCGGCCTCCCAAACTGCTGGGATTACAGGCGTGAGCCACCGCACCTGGCCTAAAGTTCCTAGGTCTAAGCCCTAACTCCTGTGAATGTGAAGCCTTGGAAAAACGATTCACCAAGTCTTAACTCCTAGAACATGTGAACCCTTGGGATAAGGACCGTTGCTGATATAATTAAGGATTTTGAGATGAGATTATATGAGATTAGGGCATACCCCATATCCAGTGACTGGTGTCCTTATCAGAGAAAGGCAGGGGGAGACTTGAGACTCAGGCCCAGAGGAGAAGTTCATGTGAGATGGAGCAGAGACTGGAGTGACGCTGCCACATGCCAAGGAACACCTGGGGGCACTGGAGGCTGGAAGAGGCAGGTAGGACCCTCCCCTGGAGCCTTCAGAGAGAGGGTAGCCCTGCTGACACCTCAGTCTTGGACTTCTGACCTCCAGGACATGAGAAAATCAACTGCTGTTGCTTTCAGCTGCCCAGTGCATGGACATTCGTTCCAGGAGCCCCAGGAAGCTGACCCCATCAGAACGCCAAGGACCGGGGTGGAGAGTCCCACTGTGTCTGAGCAGAGTTCGAGTGCTCGTGGAAAGGGAAGATGCTGCCCTGTATCAAGCCAGGGACCGGATGTGGGCCGGAGAGCTGGCTTGGACATGTGCCTGCTGCCATCGGCGTCGTCTGGGGCCACCACCCAGAGGACAATGTTAAGGATGAAAATTCAGGGCCTGTAATTACACAGAAATTGACGTAGCCATGAAATAAGGACACCACAGCCTCCTCTTTTGAAAAGACACAAGGCAGCTGGGTGCGGTGTGGCTCACACCTGTAATCCCAGGACTTTGGGAGGCTGAAGCGGGCAGATCACCTAAGGTCGGGAGTTCGAGACCACCCTGGCCAACATGTAGAAACCCCCTAAAAATACAAAATTATCTGGGTGTGGTGGCACATGCCTGTAATCCCAGCTATTCAGGAGGCTGAGACAGGAGAATCACTTGAACCCGGGAGGTGGAGGTTGTGGTGAGCCGAGATCGTGCCATTGCACTCTAGCCTGGGCGACAAGAGCGAAACTCTGTCTCAAAAAAAAAAAAAAAAAAAAAAAAAAAAAAAAAAAAAAAGACACAAGGCAGTTCCAGAGGCAGAGATTTGGAATATTTTGAATAAAGAGGGAAAAGGTAAGAAAACACTACACAATGAGGGCTTTAGAAGAATAGTGGAATTTTTGAGGCCGGGTGCAATGGCTCATACCTGTAATCCCAGCACTTTGGGAGGTTTAGATGGGGGATTATGCAAGCCTGGGCAACATAGCAAGACCTCATCTCTACTAAAGATTTTTAAAAAAATTAGCCGGGTGTGGTGGCATGTGTCTGTAGTCCCAGCTACTGAGGAGGCTGGGGTGGGAGGATCACCTGAGCCTGTGAGTTCAAGGCTGCTGTGAGCCAAGATCATGCCACTGAACTCCAGCCTGGGCAACAGAGGGAGAGCCTGTCTCAAAATAAATAAACAAATAAAAAGGAATGTAAGAATTTTTGGTACTCAAACGTGAATCTTTGTTTGTCTGTTTAATTTTATGAATCATAAAGAAAAGAGTCTGAATGAAGACCTGGAAATATAATTTCCAGTCTCCGGCTTTGCTTGGCCTGATCATTTCCAAGCAAACCTTAAGACTTGCTGTGTTGCCCAAATTCTTGCCTGGTCTAATCGTCAGGCGGATGTGACCATGGGGAACTGGCTGTCCCCTCATCACCGCCAGGCAGCAGTGTTACCTGAGGTATTTCCTTCCTGGCAGTGGATCATAGAAGTTCACGGTTCCATCTGTGCTAAGGAATTCATCCCCAGATCCGAAAACCAGGAGCTCTGGTTTGGTCTGATCATGCGTCATATAGTCTTCAGAAGAAAGCAGAACAATCGGTCGTTCCAAAGGTCATTTGGAAGAACCAAGGTCATTCAGCTTCTAGTTGTGAGTGGAGGCTGCAGAGGGACCCTAGGAGGTGTAACCCCAGCTGCGAGTGGATGTGGAAGGGGGACCCTGGCCAATAGTGAACACAGGAGCACTGTTCTATTCACACGTGGGCCCAGGAGGCGGTGAGCCTGGTGGCCGGGGGCGTCTGCTCTCCTGCCCACCAACCAGGTGACCTGTTCGAGCCACTGAACCTGCCTAGGCCTTAGTCCCACAGCGCTGGGGTGGAGGCAACAGGCATCGCTGACTCTGGGTTATTGGGGTGGGGGCGTTAGGTCAACTGCCAACCTGGCGAATGCCCTGGGACCGCGCATGCAGGTGAGGAACTCTAGAAGGGACTTTTCATCCTTATTATTATGACCAACACCCCTCCATGCTGAATGATGTGCTGGGACTGCGCACACCACCCTCCGCCCCCTTCATTTCAAAAATGCGGAACAGAGGCTGCAGGGGCCACCTGCCCAGTGTGCACAGCTCATGAGGGACTGGATGGGGTGACACCGCCATCTGTCACCCCAGGGCCAGGCCTTTCTCCTCCCCAGGAACTTGTAGCCACTCCACCTGCAAGTCCTCTAGGGTCTGAGCACTACATGGGAACACGTGCAGATTCCAGCACCCAGAGGTCGTTCACACCTAGCCACAGGGGCTCTGGTGGCCTCGGCCATCCTCTCTGCGTGCCTGCCCGAGGTGGCTGTGCTGAGCAGAGGGGGGCCCAGGAAAGATCACAGCTCCCCCAGCGCACCTGACATACCTCATGCCAAGCCAGCCCCTGGCTTCAGCAAGCAGACGTCCCCTTCCTATGGAAAGCCTATGAAAGCTGGTTTGAAATATCTGAGCAGCTGTTTGGAGGACGTGGATCAGCCCTGCTCAGCGGCCTGAACAGAGAGCGGGGCCAGAGGTACAGGCCTGGGACCACCCACAGGCTCTGGGAAAGGCGAGTTTTCTCAGACTCAGGCGAGTTTTCTAGACCCAGGGGCCCGGCCAGCTGGGTTCCCCAAGGGCTCACCCACAAAGAGCCTCTGTTCTCAGTGTCACAGTGGATGACCAACACTAAAACCCCCAAGCCCAGACCTCACCTCGTTCCCACTCGCCTCGGAGTCCCCGGAGAAATCAGACATCAGTCCTTTAAAAGTTCCCCAGTGGCCTCAATGCGCAGCCCAGGTGGGGCATCACTAGGCCAGGTGTTGCCCGTGTGTGCCCCCAACTGGAGGCTCTCAGCAGGCTTGTTCCAGGGCCTCCAGGCTGGATGTTCACCCCCACCATGGCCCAGATGGCCTATTTTGTGCAATGCCTGGCTGTGAGGAGACAGAACAGCACCTTAGTGACATCTAGCCCAGATGTGGGTGTGGCCCACTGACCACTGACCACCTACATCGTTCTTCCACTCTGAGCTCCCACATTCCGTTCGGTTCACCTCCCACGGGAGTCAACACTCCCATCACAGCCTCCGTCTTCCCCAAGGCAGTTCCGTTGCTTTGGGGACTTCAAAAAATTGTACTCACAGTGGGGGTTGATGTGTTCTATCTTCTAGAAGGGGGGTGTGTCCATGTTCCCAGTGACGTTCAGCGTGTGCAGGGCCTGTACACCGGCCTCCAAAACACCTGTGGTTGTGATGGAGATTCCACAGCAGGCAGGGTGTAGACCCTGAGTCACAGACATCACCCCTGCCTCAGGGGCCGGACGAGGCTGCTCATCGGAAGAGGAAACCCGAGACCTCAAATGCAACGCCTTCAGTTCCGGGTTCCCTCCCTGCGTGGAGCAGAACAGTGTCTCTCAAAGACTCAAGTCCATGAGAAGCCTCAGAATGTGGCTTTTAGTAGAAATAGGGTCTCTGCAGATGTCATTCGTTAAGCTGAGGCCATACTGAGTTAGGGTGGATCCCAATCCAATAACTGGGGTCTGTATAAGGAGAGAAAACAGAGGCACATGAACGGAAGGTCAAGTGACAACAGGGACGGGGATGGCAGCCAGGCAGCCACAAGACAAAGGATGCCCAGGATGGCCAGCAGCCCCGGAAGCCGGGCAAGACAAGGGAGGCTCTTCCCTACAACCTGCGGAGGGAGCAGGTCAGTATCTGTTAATATCTTGATGTTGCACTTTTGGCCTCCAGAACTGTGAGGAAATAAATGTTATGTTGTTTGATGCCACCCAGTTTGTGGTCCTCTATTACAGCAGCCCCAGGAGACTAGTAAGTGGGTCCCTGGCAGAGGAAGGGGACGGAGCGTGGAATTCTCCCTGCAGGGAGCCACCTGGGCTCTGAGAAAGCCTTGCACCGGCCGGAGGCCACGACGCTAACGCTGGAATGTTCCCTGTGAGCAGTGAAGCTTTCAACCAGACTCCGCTAGAGAAAAATGCCTGACAGAACTGTTTACTGGATTAAATGAAATTAAATTCAGTTTTCTTGTTGCCAAGCAGAAGTGAGGTCCTGTCATAGGAATGTCTGAGCAGTTATAAAAATAGGAGTTCATGTTTGCACATAGCTGGTTGAAAACAGAAAATTCACACCTACTCTAAGAGATAATGCACAGCTGAGCATTGAACGCACACAAAGGAGCCACCACGCACTGCAGAACGGAAACAGAGGAAGGGTTAAGAAAGAAGCAAGGACAAATGATCACAGCCGGGCACGGCGGCCCACGCCTGTAATCCCAGCATGTTGGGAGGTTGAAGCAGGCAGATCATTTGAGGTCAGGAGTTCAAGACCAGCCTGACCAACATGGTGAAATCCCATCTCTACCAAAAAAAAAAAAAAGAAAAAAATTAGCTGGGTGTGGTGGCACATGCCTGTGATCTCAGCTACTCAGGAGGCTGAGGCAGGAGAATCACTTGAGCCTGGGAGGCAGAGGTAGCAGTGAGTGGAGGTTATGCCACTGGACTCCAGCCTGGGTGACAGAGTGAGACTCCATCTCAAAAAGAAAAAAGATCCTTCCTCCCCAACCCCAAAATCCCCCCAGGAAAACTCAGTCTACAACTGAATATAAAGCAAAGAAGTGGCTGTTTGAAAAGTTCATCAAAACATGCAAGTGTCTGGCAAGATAAATCAAGAAAAACCACAAACAGAAACCACTCCAGTCCGGGCAACAGAATGAGAAGAGAAGAGGAGGGGAGGGGAGAAGAGGGGAGGGGAGTGGAGGGGAGGGGAGAGGAGGGGAGGGGAGAGGAGGGGAGGGGAAAGGAAAGAAAGAGAGAGCGAAAAGGAGGGAGGAGGGAGGGAAGGAAGCAAGGAGGGAAACCAAAGGCCTGAGGACAGCCTGGAAGGGGGTCCCGCTCACAGCCTCAGAAGGGATCAACCCTGCAGACAACTGGATCTCAGACTTCGGCCTCCAGAACTGTGAGACGGTACATTTCTGTTGTTGAAGCCAGGGGTCCTCAACCCCCGGGGCCACAGACGGTGCCCTGTCTGCGTCACACAACAAGAAGTGAGCAAACGAAGCTTCATCTGTATTTGCAGCCACTTCTCATCGCTCTGCCTCCTGTCAGACCAGTGGTGGCATTTGATTCTCAGAGGAGTATGAACGGTATTGTGAACTGCACATACGAGGGATCTAGGTTGTGGGCTTTTTTTTTTTTTGAGACAGTCTCGCCCTGTCACCCAGGCTGGAGTGCAGTGTCGCGATCTTGGCTCACTGCAAGCTCCACCTCCTGGGTTCACGCCATTCTCCTGCCTCAGCCTCCCGAGTAGCTGGGACTACAGGCACCCGCCACCTCGCCCGGCTAGTTTTTTGTATTTTTAGTAGAGACGGGGTTTCACCGTGTTAGACAGGATGGTCTCGATCTCATGACCTGGTGGTCCACCCGCCATTTAAAAAAAATTAAAATGATCCCAGCCGGGTAATCCCAGTACTTTAGGAGGCTGAGGCGGGCAGATCACGAGGTCAGGAGATCGAGACCATCCTGGCTAACACGGTGAAACCTCATCTCTACTAAAAATACAAAAAAACTGGCCGGGCGTGGTGGTGGGCGCCTGTAGTCCCAGCTACTTGGGAGGCTGAGACAGGAGAATGGCGGGAACCCGGGAGGCGGAGCTTGCAGTGAGCCGAGATCATGCCACCGCACTCTAGCCGAGCGAGACTCCATCTCAAAAAAATAAAAATAAAAAAAAAGATCCCTGTATTAAAAAAAAAAAAAAAGATCCTATGACCTAGTAGGCTTGATTCCAGAATGTAAGTTTGGTTCGGATTAAGATATTTACTCATGTAAATGGTTATATGAATACATTAAAAGCGGGAGACCATATGAGCGTTCTAACAGATACTGAAAGGCACTTGATAACATTTAGAAAATTTTCTCAATAAAAAATAAATATCTTAGCAAACCAGAAAAACAATGAAACTTGCTTAATGTCATAAAATGTATGTACATATTGAGACCAAAAGCCAAAGGCATTATCATCTTGAGGGATGAAATTCCAGAGGCCTTCCTGGAAGAAGCACTATAGACTCGAAGTCCTGCATCCCACGCCCAAGGCAGGGGCCAGAGGGTGTAAATGCAGAAGAAGAAGGGACAAATATGTTCCTGTTGGCCAATGACATGATTAAGGAGGAAATCTAGCCTACGTAACTAAAAAAATTATCAAACGGATGAGTATTTATACATATATATCAGCAATAACCATTTAGAAGACACAAACCTTTGGCCGGGCGCGGTGGCTCACGCCTGTAATCCCAGCACTTTGGGAGGCCGAGGCGGGTGGATCACGAGGTCAGGAGATGGAGACCATCCTGGCTAACAAAGTGAAACCCCGTCTCTACTAAAAAAAAATACAAAAAATTAGCTGGGCGTGGTGGTGGGCGCCTGTAGTCTCAGCTACTCAGGAGGTTGAGGCAGGAGAATGGCGTGAACCCGGGAGGCAGACCTTGTGGTGAGCTGAGATTGCGCCACTGCACTCCAGCCTGGACGACAGAGCAAGATTCGTCTCAAAAAAAAAAAAAAAAGAAAGAAAAGAAAAGAAAAGAAAACCTTTCTCTATCAGATATAAAAATAGGCCGGCACAGTCACTCATGCCTATAGTCCCAGCTACTTGGGAGGCTGAGGCAGAAGCATTGCATGAATCCAAGAGTTCAAGGTTGCAATGAGCTAAGATCGTGCCACTGTACTCCAGCCTGGGAGACAGAACAAGATCCTGTTTCAAAACGAAAATGTACAATAAGCTCTTGTTATTAAAACTATATGGCAGTGACCAAAGCATTGACAAATGATCAGTGGAAGCAAACTAAAGTTCAGAAAAAGATCCAGGTGGGCCGGGCGCGGTGGCTCAGGCCTGGAATCCCAGCACTGTGGGAGGCCGAGGTGGGTGGATCACGAAGTCAGGAGGTTGAGACCATCCTGGCTAACATGGTGAAACTCCATCTCTATTAAAAATACAAAAAATGAGCTGGGCAAGGTGGCGGGCGCCTGTAGTCCCAGCTACTCAGGAGGCTGAGGAAGGAGAATGGCGTAAACCCAGGAGGCAGAGCTTGCAGTGAGCGGAGATCGCGCCACTGCACTCCAGCCTGGGCGACAGAGCGAGACTCCGTCTCAAAAAAAAAAAAAAAAGGATCCAGGTATATAATTTAGCACATGACAAATATAATATTGGAAAGCATGGTGGTGGGGGGGGGATTTACACAATACACAATGTTGAAATGATGTGGAAAAAATAAAACTAAATAGCTATCTTACTTGATATACAAAAAGTTAGAAATAAAATGTCTACATTTCTGTCTGGGCGCAGTGGCTCACGACTGTAATCCCAGCACTTTGGGAGGCCGAGATGGACAGATCACAAGGTCAGGAGACCAAGACCATCCTGGCTAACACAGTGAAACCCCGTCTCTACTAAAAATACAAAAAAATTAGCCGGGCGCAGTGACGGGCGCCTGTAGTCCCAGCTCTTTGGGAGGCTGAGGCAGGAGAATGGCGTGAACCCAGGAGGCAGAGCTTGCAGTGAGCAGAGATCGCGCCACTGCTCTCCAGCCTGGGCGACTGAGCAAGACTCTGTCTCAAAAAAAAAAAAAAAAAGTCTACATTTCCTTTTTGAGACAGAGTCTTGATCTGTCTTCTAGGCTGGGCACAATTTCAGCTCACTGCAACCTCCACCTCCCGGGTTCAAGGGATTCTCCTGCCTCGGCCTCCCGAGTAATTGGGATTACAGTCATGGCCAGCATGTCCGGATAATTTTTGTATTTTTAGTAGAGACACAGTTTCACCACATTGGCCAGGCTGGTCTCGAACTCCTGACCTTAAGTGATCCACCTGCCTCAGCCTCCCAAAGTGCTGGGATTATAGGCGTAAGCCACTGTATCTAGCCAACAACAAAAAACGTAAAAACCTGGCTGCTTACAAAATGAAGATATTATGCCAGTCAAAATGAGCCAAACATAAAAGACCAAATATTGCAGGATTCCATTTATGTGAGGTATAAATTGACCACCTAGAGTAGTCAAATTCGTAGAGACAGAAAGTAGATTGGTGATTACCAGAGGCCAGGGGCAGGGTGGTTGGGGAGTTAGTGTTTAATGGGTGTAGAGTTTCAGTTTGGAATATTAAGTTCTGCAGATGGATGGTGGTGATGGCTGCACGACAGTGTGAATGTACTTACTGCCACAGGATTATGCCCTTAAAATGGTGAAAATGGCCAATTTTATGTTATGCATATTTTAACATAGTTGTTTAAACCTGGCTGTGGATTTATAGTGAGACATATTCTATTTATTTATATTAAAAGCTGTCATATTTAGTTTTCTTGACTACGTTTTCAGAATAAATTACACAACATAAGTGAAATCACTGGATTCAGTTACTGGCCCAGGAGATAACGGCGAGCCACACTTCATGAGGATGCCCTGGTGTTTGAGATTTGCCCTAATAAATCTCCTGTTTGGTGAAAAAGCTAAACAGGTGAGTAGGCACAGGGTGAAGAAATGCATCTGAAGATGAGAGGGGGGAAGACATTACCTAAGTGAAGAAATATACTAAACACGCTTTTGGATGATAATCTCGGAACAATCTAGGAACTCCAGCTCTCACCTTGAAGTAGTTTAACCAGTAACTTGGTTTTGGAGCTAAGGTAATGACTCGGTCATCCACGGCAGCCAGGAGCCAAACTGTCAACCCTCGCTGCAAAAAAAGCACAGAAAATCAAATATCAAGCATGGCCTCAATAAGAACAATGAGTGGGCTGGGTGTGGTGGTTCACGCCTGTAATCTCAGCACTTTGGGAGGCTGAGGTGGGTAGATCACAAGGTCAGGAGTTCAAGACCAGCTTGGCCAATATGGTGAAACCCCGTCTCTACTAAAAATACAAAAATTAGCTGGCGTGGTGGCGGCACCTGTAATCCCAGCTACTCGGGAGGCTGAGGCAGGAGAATTGCTTGAACCTGAGAGACAGAGATTGCAGTGAGCCGAGATCGTGCCATTGCACTCCAGCCTGGCGACAGAGTGAGAAAAAAAAAAAAAGAATGAGGGAAAGAAAACTATCTTTTTTTGGTAAAACTGATTTTTAAATTTCATCTAGTGGGACATGTTGCCCCTTTCAAAGATAATCCCTCCTCTCCTCCAAGATTCATCTTAAAAGCCACTTTGCACTCTTCCTGAACTCCTCAAATTGAAATTTTATCCCATCTCCCAAGACTTCTGTGGAATGAGAACCAGTTGTGACGCTTCCCCGGTCCACGGCCACCAGATCTGGCCCCTACCTTGGTGTTCCAACACCCTGATGCGGCCCCCCAGAGAAGCCTTTCCAGGGTTGTCTGGGAAGGACAGTCCAGCCCTTTCTCAGAATTATTTGCTCCCTCGTGCAGAGTTCTGTCTTGCTAGCTCTGAGCCCTTCATCATGCTGTCCTACAAAGAGTAGGTGTGCAACAGACAGTTATTGAATCCAGTTACATGGTGTTTGTCTGAAGCCATTTTCCGTGTTGCTGTGGTCTAAATATTGATGTCCCCACAAAGTTCCAAGCTGGAGCAGAATCCTCAAGGTGATGGTATTAACAAGAGGGGCCTTTTTCCAGCGATGAGATCATGGGGCTGAGTGCCAATTTGTGGGATGAGTGCCCTTGTAAAAGAGGTGTGAGGGAGCCGTTTGTCCCTTCTGCCACGTGAGGACACAGCAACATGGTGCCACCTTGGAAGCAGAGGCCAGGTCCTCAGCAGACCCTGAACCTGCTGGCCCCTGGATCTTGGACTTCCCAGACTCCAGAACGGTGAGAAATCCATTTCTGTTGTTTATAAATGACCTAGTGTCAGATATTTTTGTTACAGCAGCAGGAATGAACTGAGACACACACATTTTAGAAAACTGCCTACATAACTAATAATAAGAATGGGCTAGTGGGTGTGGGGCTAGGAGAGGGACAGCATTAGGAGAAATACCTAATGTTGATGGCAGATTGATGGCTGCAGCAAACCACCATGGCATGTGTATAACTATAACAAACCTGCATGTTCTGCACATGTATCCCAGAACTTTAAATATATATATAAAAAAAAGAATGGGCTACATGGGAGCCCCCATCCTCTGGACTCCCTGGAACCTCCTATTTGGACAGAGTAAAGGAAAGTCCCTTTCTCAGTGTGGACTCTGAAGAGAGAAGTCTGTCGCCCTCGTGGTGTGATGGGTGAGGACTTAGGAACCTGAATCCCAGCCCCAGATTTGCTGCTAACTGTGGGCATGACCATGAGCAAATCACGTACCTGTGAGATGTCCCACCTCCCTATATTGAGGGACTTTGGAGCACACTGACGCTCCTTCAACCCCCTACGTTTTATAGGAGCCTCATCGTATATGTTAATGCTTTATGTCAGTCTTAACCTATGGATTTTCCACTCCGAACATCTGTAAGCAGTTGGTAACTATCCCAAGGCTACCAGGACGTAGGGAGGGGAGAGAGCTTGGAGCTGGAGAGCCTCGGTGACGCTCTGAGGTGACTCCCACCCAACAGAGTCCTTGCCTGTTTCCCAAAGTGCAGTTAACGAGAAGGTAGCAAGGAAAGCAAGTGAGAGTCCGCACTGGTCTAAATATTGCTGATGCAGGTAGAGACAAACCCCAGGGAAAAAAGACTTCAAAGTGAAAATATGGAGCTGGATACAGTGGCTCACACCTGTGGTCTCAGGACTTTGGGAGGCTGACGTGGGAGGATCGTTTGAGCCCAGGAGTTTGAGACCAGCCTGGGAACATAGTGAGAATTCACCTCTACTGAAAAATAAAACAAAACAGCCAGACATGGCGGTGTCTGCTTGTAGTCCCAGCTACTTGGGAGGCTGAAGCGGCAGGATCGCTTGAGCCTGGGAGATTGAGGCTGCAGTGACATGAGACTGCTCCACTGCACTCCAGCCCGGGTGACAGCGAGACCGTGTGTGGGTGGGGTGGGGGGATGTCCCAGGACCCTTTAAAAGCTTGAAGGATCCTTCTGTGTGTGGGACTGAGATGCAATGAGGGAAAGTGGAAAGCCACCCGAGTCACTGTCACAGGGTAATTTTTTATTAAAGTAAGGCACCTGACTACAGAATGACTTCACTTATATCTGTACAACTGAACTGAGCAAAAGGAAGTTCCGAAATCACCATTCAGTGCTCACCTTAGCCTGGGAAATCAACAGCAAGCTTTCAAGGCGGGCCCTTGCTTTCCCGTGTGTGTGTGTGTGTGTGTGTGTGTGTGTGTGTGTGTGTGTGTGTGTATGTGTGTTTATGAATCTTTTCTAACAGTGACGCCTGTGACAGCAGGCTCTCCAACTCCTGCTGGTGACCTTGGATGGCGACCTTCACCACGCGGGGCTCAGGCTCCTCAACCACCACATGAGGAGGTAGAACTAAGCTGTCCCAAAACCATTTTTTTTCCATTTCTAAATCCTCTGGGTGTTCTAAGTAGACACTAGGATCTGCCAAGTGATTCTGTAACACAGGAAACATTACCCCAGCAGGCCTGGTTTAAAACCCAGCTCTCCTCTCTCTCCCATTCACCAGCTGTGAAAGTGTAAGTAATGCATTATCCTTCTTTGTCCTCGACCTCCCCATCTGTAAAATGGGTATAAAAGAACCCGGCTGGGTGCAGTGGCTCACACCTGTAATCTCAACACTTTGAGAGGCTGAGGCGGGTGGATCACCTGAGGTCAGGAGTTCAAGACCAGCTTGGCCAACATGGTGAAACCCCATCTCTACTAAAAATATAAAAATTAGCCAGGCATGGTGGCAGGCACCTGTAATCCCAGCTACTCGGGAGGCTGAGGCAGGAGAATCGCTTGAACCTGGCAGGAAGAGGTTGCAGTGAGCCAAGATTGCACCACTGCGCTCCAGCCTGAGTGACAGAGTGAGACTCCATCTCGAACAAAAAACAAAAGACAAAACCCAACCAGGAAAAATGTGGTTGGGCTTCCAGTAGCAGCAGACTTCCTCTGACCTCAAAAACCCCTCCAAAATGCCAGGCTGATGATTACCATGTACCTTTGATAGTCCAGAAACCAGGAATTTTGTGATGTTCTGTGTTCCACTGGAGAGTTTCAGCATAAAATCTCTAACGGTGTCAAGACTTCACACTGTGGCCTAAGAATAAAAGTAACTTTCATTCTCTCCCAGTCTTTGGGGGCTGGGGCTGAGCTATACATTGAATTTTACTACAAGTTTACTGGAAGCCAGCACAGACAGAGACACAGAAGGATGGTACTGGCTCTCTGAAAAAAGGAAAGTATGTCTGTTCTGCAAAAAGAAAAAAATAGCATCTTTCCTGGGTACTAAATTTAAAACAAAACCTAGTATTATATGAGAGATGTTATTAATATTATTACAATCTTAGGGATAATATCTATAGTCTAAGGGATATTTAATTATTATTCATTATCCCTTATATTATTTAATTTTGTGATAATAATCATATATTATTAAATAACAATAGATTTTAAAGTGGTTAGAGCCCAAAGAATATGAGTTCTCCTTTAATAAGCAACATAGAATGCTGACATAACTGAATTTTGCCAAAAACTAGAATATCAAGTTGCCTAATTTCCAACTTCCCTCAAAAGTTTAGGCCGGGCGCAGTGGCTCACACCTGCAATCCCAACACTTTGGGAGGCCAAAGGTGAGAGAATCATTGAGTCCAGGAGTTTAAGACCAGCCTGGGCAACATGGATCTCATCTCTACAAAAAGCAAACAAAAAAAATTAGCTGGGCATGGTGGCGTGTGCCTGTGGTCCCAGCTACCTGGGAGGCTGAGACAGGAGGATTGCCTGAGCCAGGGAGGTAGAGGCTGCAGTGAGCTGTGATCATACCACTGCACTCCAGCCTGGCCAACAGCAAGAACCTGTCTCAAAAAAAAAAAAAAAAAAAAAAGGCGGGGGGGAAACTTAGATAAGAAAGGTCATACAGGCCGGGCACGGTGGCTTGGCTATAATCCCAGCACTATGGAAGGCCAAGGCAGGCCAGTCACCTGAGGTGAGAAGTTTGAAGCCAGCCTGGCCAACATGGCGAAACCAGTTCTCTACTAAAAATACAAACATCAGCTGGACGTGGTGGTGTGCACCTGTAATCCCAGCTACTCAGGAGGCTGAGGCAGGAGAATCACTGAACCCAGGAGGTGGGGGTTGCAGTAAGCCGAGATTATACCACTGTACTCCAGCCTGGGTGACAGAGTGAGACTCTGTCTCAAAAAACAAAACCAAAAAAAAAAAAAGAGAGAGAAGAAAAGAAAAAAGAAAGGTCATACAATCTTGACATCCATTTCTCCGGATGTGCCAAGCTCCCTCTGGCCAACCACCCAGGGAATGCTCCTGGACCCCTGCTGCCTCTGAGTACCAATGGCTAGAGTCTCTAAGGGCTGCCCGGGTCTGGCCTAATGCTTAAAGCCTGGACGTTTGCACTCAGGTCTGCTCCAGCAGTGACTCACCTGCAGAGAAGCCTATGGAATTCTGGGAATGATGCGGGTGGTTGTTTCAGGATGGCCCACCTGAGCCACAAAGGCACCTCCCAACACACACACACACATACACACACACACACGTACACACATGCACATCCTGTGCTACCTTGACCACAAGGAACAATGCCAACCAATCTGGCTGGGACGTTTGGTCACTGAGGAACTGCCACTACTGCCTGAACACGATGTTATCTGTGGTCAGTGGACGATTCTTCCAGGGCCCTGACTGCAACATGAGGAAAGACGAGGAAAATCAGGACTCACTGCTTGAGTCCCTCTGCCTCAACTGCAGTCTTGTTTGGAACTGGGCTCTTGGGCAAACATGCTGCGCTTGCCTGAATGTAATGCCCACCGGAGTGGCGGGATCAGGTCTGTTCATCTCCCAGGCATGCTGTGGGGGTCATCCCGCTCAAAGCAAGTGCCCAGTCTCCATCAGAGTCCTGAGAGAGCCTCTGCAGCCATAAACAAATAGGTACCGAGACCTGCCGTGACCATCCCGTGATGAGAGACTACGAATTCTTATAAAGCTAAGAATTAACAGTGCTGGAGAGCCTGCGCGCAGTCTAGCATTGCAGTGGCTTTTCCTAGCCCCCACTTTACACATGGTGGGGTAGGGCTTGTGACAGTCACAGCGGAGAGGGGCTGAGCAGGACTGGCTCTCAGAGCCACCTCCACTGACTTTTCCAGTTCACCTCTAGAGCCCACTGGACCCTCGCTGCTCCCACTGAGGGCTCCTCTCCAGCCAGCCACACAAGCTCAGACTCACCACAGGTAAAACTCAGGGAAACTCAGCTGTCCCCCCGGCTGAGACAGTGGGTCCCCCAGTAACCACTATCCTCCCTTCCAAACACTAGCAGGGCACACACTGCCTGACTCGTCCCCACCCCTTTACAGCGAGGTGTGGCTGCCATGAGACTGTCCTGGCCAGTGCACCAGTGCAGGTGAGCACAGGGCGTGTGAGTGAGTGAAGTGTCTTTTGGGAGGAGGCACATGCTTCTCCAATCTGTTCCCTTTCTTTGGGATGCAGATGTGATGGTTAGAGCCAGAGCAGTTAAAGATGGTGGAGCCAGGCCAGGCATGGTGGCTCACACCTGTAATCTCGGTACTTTAAGACACTGAAGCAGGGGGATCACTTGAGGCCAGGAATTCAAGACCATCCTGGGCAACATAGCGCGACTCCTTCTAAAATAATATATATGTCATATATTATATGCAATATATGTGTTGTATATTATATTACATATATGTTGTATATTATATGTAATGTATATTTATATATTATATGTAATACATATTACATATATGTATTATGTTATATATGTGTACTATGTTATATACACATCTTGAACTCCTATATGTTACATAATGTTATATACATATTACATATAATATATGATTTTAGAAGAGATGGAGTCTTGCTATGTTGCCCAGGCTGGTCTTGAATATGTCATATATTATATCTATTTATATATATCCAGGCATGGTGGCACATGCCTGTGGTCCCAGCTACTTGGGAGGCTGAAACAGGAGGATCGCTTTAGCCAAGAGGTTGAGGCTGCAGGAGCCGTGATCATGCACCACTACACTTTTGCCTGGGTGACAGAGAGAGACCCTGTCTCAAAAACAAAACAAAACAAAACACCCAAAAGCAACAAAGTAAAAATAAAACAAAAACGAAAAAAAACTTTACAAAATACAGAAGTGATTTTTTTTCCTTGGCTGCTGGTGGACGAAGGACAAAGGTCAAGGAGCAGAAGGTTCCTGTTGCAGAAGGTTCCTGTTGCAGAAGGTTCCTGTTGCAGAAGGTTCCTATTGCACACAGACCAGCGAAAGGCACCCAGCCCCTGGCTCCCCACAGCACGCCTGAGGGCACCTGCGGGGCTTGATCCCGTCTGTCTTTTCTTCCTCCCGCAAGCTTTTCTGTCCTGGCTTCTTGCCGGTCTGCTGGGGTCCCACCCTCGCCTTTCCTTTCTCCCATCTTTAGCTCTCATTTCCTTTCCTTTTCCCTCTGCCCTCGTTTCCCTTCCCCTCTCCACCATTTTTCCTTCATTTCTTTCCATCCGTCTCTGTGAGAGTCAAGGATCCAGACACTCAGACTGGGTGTCCTGGCGAGTTTAACAAAGAGGTGGTTTATAGCAGGGAGGCCAGGGTCGAAAGAGACCATGGAGGCCAGTCATGGTGGCTCACGCTTATAATCCCAGCACTTTGGGAGACTGAGGCGGGAGGATCGCTTGAGTCGACACTAGCCTGGGCAACATAGCAAGAACCCATCTCTGTTTTTTTAATTAAAAAAAAAAAAAAAAACAAACACATTCACACACAAAAAAACAGGCCGGGTGCAGTGGCTCACGCCTGTAATCCCAGCACTTTGGGAGGCTGAGGTGGGTGGGGATCACTTGAGGTCAGGAGTTTCAGACCAGCCTGGCCAACATGGTGAAACCCCGTCTCTACTAAAAATATAAAAATTAGCTGGGTGTGGTGGTGTGCGCCTGTGATCCCAACTACTCGGGAGGCTGAGGCAGGAGAATCACTTGAATCGGGGTGGAGGTTGCAGTGAGCCCAGATCATGCCACTGCACTCCAGCCTGGGTGATACAGCAAGGCTCTGTCTCAGGAAAGAGAGAAAGAAAGAAAGAAGAGACCACAGAGGGAGAGTGCAGGACCCAGGGTCCCAGAAAATCAGGAAGCCACTAGCACAGCTCGGCCTGCAGGACAGAGGAGGGAGCAGCTACCAGGACCAGGCTGTATGGAGAGTGCTGCACGGAGCCCAGGCCTCTGCTCAGGGGTACAAGAGACTACCGTGAGCCAACAGGGAGGGGCCGAGGAATAAGTAGCCAGCCCCTGTCTCCTCCTTTCCTCCCCCATCTCTGGCTGGGAGACCCCATGAGACATGCACAGAGCAGGGGAGAAGCTGGAGAGAGGAGCTAGCTGCAGAGCAGACGGGGGATATGTGGGGCCTTACCTTGCAAACCCTATTTCTTCTCCTGCCATGTGCATGAAACCGTTTTGTGGCAGCTGCTCTAACTTCTAAATAAGGGCAACTTGGCTTTCTCCCTTTTTCCAAAACAGCCAAATTGGGTCGTTGCTTTTTAAGGTGTGGTGCCTTGGGTTGTTCTGCTGGGATCAGCAGGCCTCTTTTCGTGGGATGAGACACCATCAGCCGTCTTCTTCCCGAGCCGCAGACGGGACGTCAGGAGTGAAGACTAGTGAAGGGGAAGAAAGGATGCCAGCCATCTATGACTCTGCCTGTGTCTTGTTCTCTAATATCAGAGAATAGCTATTTATGGATCCACCAGGAGCCATTAACCTCTGCGTCCACCTAGCGGGTGGAAAGCGGCCAGTGTAAGTGAACAGTAAATGAAGCCGACAGGTCAGCAGATGTTACAGATCAGGAGCCTCGACGCCGTGCCCAAGCCCTTCCCCACTGCATCCTTCACGAATGATTCTCGGAAGGCCAAGTCCAGGGGAGGCCCTGAGGTGAGCCTGCGGGAAAGCGCACACTTCCTTATTGAAAGGGACAGATGCAGCTGGCACGGTCTCCATCACGTCCCCTCTCCTGCCCTGAATGTAGCTCCTGGGACATCCAGGTCACCGCACCGCCATGGTGGGCTTCCAGGAGGATGACAGCCTCTGTGGCAATGGTCAGGGCACCTGAACGCGTGCCTCTTTGTCATAGAGATGTGCCTGAACCACCTCTATCTCTATCTGCCCAAACCACCACTGGTGGCCACTCAGTTACGGCAGCCCTAAGCGTTCCGGAGTGAATCATCATGGTGGGTGATACTGGTATCTCTGATGCGTTTAGTGAAAACACCATTAACAAGCCATTCAATGACGTTATCAAAACAGCCACAGAAGAGGCCAGGCAGGGGTTATGAAAACGCGCTGCTTGCAGAGGTGAGTGGCTGGTAGGGAATGCTCTTTATAGGCAGCGCCCCTGCAGGGAGGGCACTCGGAGTAACGATTCCATCCGCACCTGTGGAACTGACAGCACCTGAAACTTCTCACCTGCGCGCGCCATCCAGGCAGGCTAACAGCGGGGACCAAGGACCAGCTTTAAGAGAGTGATATCACTGAGCTTGTCCCCAAAGTTTAGTAAATACACAATGCATGCAAAGTCTGAAAAACTGCCCGTAGCATTTAACGAATGCACAGAGCCCCACTCTGTGAACCACTGTCATATTTTAGACAATCCAGGCGAGTCAACCCCAGCCAGCCCTGCTCTTCTCTGCAGTGCTTATCAGGGAGTGTATCGCTGTCGGGAAAACTTCCTCAGGAAGTTCACCCCCAAAAGGACAGCCTAGGTCATGGCTATTCTGCTGAGTTCAGCAGCACATCCTTGTCCGACTCCTGGGAGAGAAGAGGATGTGAAAACCTCGGAAGGGTGAAAGGTGCGGCAGGCGGGACTCATCCGGGGAGGTGTGGTCAGGAGGAAGTCCTGATGGGAAACTGCATCTGCGTCATCCGAAAGCGCCTCCCCAGCTGCTCCTCATTGCAGGGAGGAAAAAGAAACAGCGATTCTGCAGTGGAGAAATTCGGCATCACCTTGACCGGTGGTGGATAGTGATGACCCCAACGAAGGGTGGTGGGACCTGGAGGGCCCCAGAGGGGATGCCCAGAGTTGGGCCAGCACCCCCAGCATGGGGTCCCAGGCAAAGAGGCAAAACCTCTGTGTACTCGTGGGGAAACACAGGACAAACCCCAAATGAAGGGTCATTCATTATCAAAGGAGGGGAGTATTCTTTAAAAAGAAAGGCTGTAGGCCGGGCGCGGTGGCTCAAGCCTGTAATCCCAGCACTTTGGGAGGCCGAGGTGGGTGGATCACGAGGTCAGAAGATCAAGACCAGCCTGGCCAACATGGTGAAACCCTGTCTCTACTGAAAATACAAAAATTAGCTGGGGTGTGGTGGTGGGTGCCTGTAATCTCAGCTACTTGGGAGGCTGAGGCAGGAGAATCACTTGAACCTGGGAGGCGGAGGTTGTGGTGAACTGAGATCGTGCCACTGCAGTCCAACCTGGGTGACAGAGCAAGACTCTATCTCAAAAGTACTACTACTTGTAATCCCAGCACTTTGGGAGGCCGAGACGGGCGGATCACGAGGTCAGGAGATCGAGACCATCCTGGCTAACATGGTGAAACCCCGTCTCTACTAAAAAATACAAAAAAACTAGCCAGGCGAGGTGGCGGGCGCCTGTAGTCCCAGCTACTCGGGAGGCTGAGGCAGGAGAATGGCATAAACCCGGGAGGCAGAGCTTGCAGTGAGCTGAGATCCGGCCACTGCACTCCAGCCTGGGCGACAGAGCGAGACTCCATCTCAAAAAAAAAAAAAAAAAAAAAAAAAAAAAGAACAGCTGTGGGGGCCAGGCTCAGTGGCTCATGCCTGGAATCCCAGCACTTTGGGAGGCCGAGGCGGAGGATCACCTGATGGTCAGGAGTTAGAGACCAGCCTGACCAACATGGTGAAACCCTGTCTCTACTGAAAATACAAAAATTAGCTGGGTATGGTGGCGCACACCTGTAATCCCAGCTATTCTGGAAGCTGAGACAGGAGAATCGCTTGAACCCGGGAGGCAGAGGTTGCAGTGAGCCAAGATCGCACCACTGCACTCCAGCCTGGGTGACAGAGCAAGACTCCATCTCAAAACAAAACAAACAAGCAAACAAACAAACAAAACAAAGAAAAAAGAAAAGAAAAGCTGTGGGATGTTCCAGACTGAAGGAGGCTAAAGAGAGGGAACAGCTGAGTGTCCTGCCCGACTCTGCGCAGGACCCCGGGCTCAGGGGAAGGCTTTGAAGGACATCATTGCCTCAACCCACAAGATTTGAATTCATACAGATCTGGCCAGGCACCGTGGCTGAGGCCTGTAATCCCAGCACTTTGGGAGGCTGAGGTAGGCAGATTGACCTGAGCTCAGGAGTTGGAGACCAGCCTGGCCAACATGACGAAACCCCGTCTCTATTAAAAATTTAAAAAATTAGTCAGGAGTGGTGGCTGGTGCCTGTAATCCCAGATACTCAGGAGGCTGAGGCAGGAGAATTGCTTGAACCTGGGAGGCAGAGGTCGTAGTGAGGTGAAACCGAGCCACTTCACTCCAGCCTAGGCGACAGAGACTCCATCTCAAAACAAAAACAAAAACAAAACTGGCAGATCAGACAGAAGTATTGTGTCCACGTTCAATCTGCTGACATTGATAACTGTACAGTGGTTACATAAGAGAATATCTCTTTTCTTAGGAAATACGCCCAAAACTGTTAAGGCCAAAGTTTTGATGTACATAAGCAACTTTTCAAATGCTTCAGACCCAGAGAGGACGCACACACAAATGACAAAGTGAATGGAGCAAAATGTTAACAAGCAAATCCAGACATAGACGTGTTCTTTATATTATACATATATTTTTTGCAACTTTATTTTAAATGTCTTGAAAGCTGGGAGCTTTATCTATGTGTGTGACCATGCATGGATGTGTGTTGGGGAAGGTGAGGGAGGAAAACAAAGACCACAGAGAGGAGAGGGAGGCAGGGTGGGTGCGGAGGTGGGAGGAGGAGAGGGCTGAGAAGCGGTGATCAAATGGGAAGAACAAGGCACCAAGAGCTGACTTTGCCAGCACCTGCTGGGGGCGGTTTCATCCTTATTACCACAGTGCTTTCCCCCTTCTGCCTTAAAGCTTTTACGTCTGGGTTTTCCGAGCCACCTCGATGGTGAAGGAGGCTCTGGAGGGCAGGGACGGGGTCACTGCGGTTTCCCTTTCTGATGTAGAACAAGCCGTGGGCAGAGTGTCCAGGAGCTACATGGTGGGCACACAGATAATCAGGTGATGCCACCAAATGGGAGCGTCCACTAGGGATTCTGCAAAGTACAAAGAAAGGGTAAATTGCTGCTTTTTCAGAAAGCCGCCCTACCCCTCACTCTGCCCAGGGAAATGTAACAGCAAGATGTAGAGAGAGGGATGGGCCAGAGAAGGGATATTCCAGGGAAAGCCCCTGTCCCTGTTCCCAGTGCCTGTCAACTGCCCACACTTTGTTCCCAGCTGGCCCTTGCTGCTGTCACTGTGGAGCTGTGGAGTTGGAAGGAAGCCGGGCAAGGTTGCAGACTGACATTAAGGTTTTTGTGATTGAGCTCTGAAGAGCTTCTTAACATCTGACCATTTCAGTGTGGAGTGGTGTGGAGATGATAAGGAGTAAGAGAGAGATGACCCGGACTGTGGCAAGGCCGAGGTTGAACACGGAATCACAGAGGCTCTGAGGCTGAGGTCAGTTCAGTTGGAAGGCAGGTGCCCAGGGGCAGCCCCAGAAGACGCAAGAACATAGGCCTGCCAAGGCCACTGAGGGAAAAGTTTCTGGCCCAAAGACCTGCTTCCTGCCCACACCAGCTGTGGCAGCTGCTCTTCTAATCTCTCTCTCTGCACAAGTGCCTCGGAACAACATCATCACTCAGAACCCTGTCCAAGAAATGCGGGTTCGTCATAATCAGTCGACCACAGCCACACTCTGGCAACGGCTCCAATCGATCTTCAAACTGGTTTCCCCTAAATGGTTACTTGGATCAGATAACACCTGGCTGGGAAGAAAATCCCCAGTCCCCATCTATGCTCCAAGACATGGCTGGGAAATGCGACTTCCATCTCTTATTATTTTTATTCTCTTATTTATTTGTGTATTAGTCTGTTCTCACAGTGGTATGAAGAAATATCTAAGACTGGACAATTTATAAATAAAAGAGGTTTAATTGACTCAGTTCCACAGGGCTATGGAGGCCTCAGGAAACTTACAATCATGGCAGAAGGGAAGGAAACATGTCCTTCTTCACATGGTGGCAGGAAGGAGAAGTGCAGAGCAAAAGGGGAAAAACACCTTATAAAACCATCAGGTTGGCAGGGCACAGTGGCTCACACCCGTAATCCCAGCACTTTGGGAGGCCAAGGTGGGCAGATCATGAGGTCAGGAGGTCGAGACCATCCTGGCTAACACAGTGAAACCCCATCTTTACTAAAAATACAAAAAATTAGCTGGGTATGGTGGCGGGCCCCTGTAATCCCAGTTACTCGGGAGGCTAGGGCAGGAGAATCACTTGAACATGGGAGATGGAGGTTACAGTGAGCTGAGATTGCAGCATTGCACTCCAGCCTGGGCAACAGCGTGAGACTCTGTCTCAAAAACAATAATAAAAAATAAAAATAAAAATAAAAACCATCAGATCTCACAAGAACTATCACAAGAACAGCGTGGGGCTAATGGCCCCTGTGATTCAATTACCTCCCACTGGGTCCCCACATGGGGATTACGGGAACTGTAATTCCAGATGAGATTTGGGTGGGGACACAGTCAAACCATATCAATTTGTGCACTGTCCTTTTCTCCCGTTCTAGTCTATATGCTCCATGAGGGGAGGGATTTTATTTCATTCACGGCTTTGCTGCCATTCTTAGAACAATCCCCGATACTTAGAAGGCACTTCATAAATCTTTGTGGAAGAAAGGAAGAAATGACTTCACTTGGGAAATTAGGTTAATCATGATGTCATTGACAGACGAAGAGAAATTATTTTCAGGGAGATAGTGGAATTCCTTCTGGCCGTCACGTCTTAAATGACAGAAGAGTCTCTTAAATTCTCTTTACACACATTGTGAAAAAACAACTATTGGTTGATGGAGAAGAAAGAGAGCTCTGGGAGGGACCCACCATGAGTAGGACTTTTTTTTTTTTTTTTTTTTTTTCAGATCTGGCTTTGCAAAAAGTCACCAAAGTTAAGATGCACTAGTTCTTCAGTCAAGTTTCCCTTGATGGAAGGGAATTTTATCTTCTTTTCTTGTTCCAGACAGACAAGAACACCTTCACAGACTGCAAAGACATATGATTTCTTTCAAGAGACATTTATGCAGGTGATAAACATAATTAAGCTGGTCACATATTTGGTTTGAGATTCTACTTCTCAGTTTGAGGTAGCAAGGGGCCCCCCTGGACTCACGTGACTTAGACCCCATCTCCATTCTCCAGGTTTCTCCTGGGGGAAATGTGCTCCAGCAATGGTGCCCCAGAGTCCAAGGCAGTTCAGACACGCAGGCCCCGCCTTGGGGTCCTCCTCAATGCATTGCAACCAGTGACGGGAAAGAGAACTGTGCCCTGAGCCCTTCTGTGCAGGGAGGAGACTCTCTGGGCTGCTGGTCAGCTGGAAACAGGAGGTCTTGCAGTAGACTTTTCCCCGGGCATGGGGAGGAGTCCTGGTTTTGGGGGGGAACAGGACTTCCAAATTAGAGCTCCCTAAATATTTCCCCACAAAGGATCCTTTGGGAAATCACTTGACACTTCGGAGGGGCCTGTCCCTCTGATGCCGGTTCTCTATTTACCGGAGACAAACGTTCCTGCTTTCAAGGCTATTGACCGTGGCCACATCGGATCTGTCCCGGAGTCCTGCTTCCGAGGCTGATGGTGTGTGTTAAGGTCGTGGGGTTGATGCAGCAGTCAACTGTGCATTCATTCAACAAACACTTACCCAGCATGCTGCATGCCAGGCACTGGGAATGCCCTGGAGGCGAGGAGCACCTCTCATTAATTTATTCTTGTTCCTCCAAGGAAGCACTGAATGCACAGTGGGCTCAGGCCCCATGCTCCCTGACTATGCTTTTTAAACAGGACAAAATATGTTTAATGCTTATGAGAAAGAATAAATGTCTTAGAATAGCTGAGAACATTTAGAAATTGAGGAATGGCAAAGGAGGTTTGATTCACCAGCTATTAATAGCTCCTTTAGAAGCTACTGTAATGAAAAGAGTATTCTTGGCACAGAAAAAGAAGTAATTTCAAAAATGTATGGGAATTTAATCCATGATAAAAGTGGCATCTCAACTGAATGAAAAAAGGATGTTTTAATTAATGAATTGTGTTGGCATTATCAATTACCTTCCTGGAACAAAATAAACTTAAATCCCTCCATCTAAAAATAAACTTTAGATAAATTAAAAGTCTAAAGGTTAAATTAAAATTAGAGGAAAATTCAGGGAATTACTAATACTGGAATAAAGACAATCTCCTTAAATAAGACACAAAACTAGGCCAGGCATGGTGGTTCATGTCTGGAATCCAAGCACTTTGGGAGGCTGAGGCCAACGGATCACCTGAGGTCAGGACCAGCCTGGCCAACATGGCAAAACTCCATGTCTACTAAAAATATAAAAATTAACTGGAAATGGTAGCGGGCACCTGTAATCCCAGCTACTTGGGAGGCTGAGAGGCAGGAGAATCTCTTAAACTTGGGCGGTGGAGGTTGCAGTGGGCCGAGATCGCGCCGTTGCACTCCAGCCTGCGTGACAGAGGGAGACTTCATCTAGAAAAACAAACAACAAAAAACACACAAAAACTACACAGGAAAAATGAACCTATTTGATCCTATGAAATTAAAACTTTGGAAAACATAACAAATGTAATCCAAAGACAGGTCATATATTCATATAATCTGCATGAAAGTTCTTGTCTGCCAATCTTTACATTGGGTCATCTTAGGCTCTGTTTTTACTTGCTATTTTTTCTTGATTATGAGTTTGCATTTTTGTGTTTCTACACATCTAGTTATTTTGTATTATATGTTGGAAAGTATGGATAATATATTGTAGCCAGTCTGAAGTAGGTTGTCCTCCTTTAAAGAGTTGTGAGATTTTTCTGGCAGGTAGTTTGATTAGTGGAAACCCCTTTGGTCCCATCTGGTTTGCTTTATTCTTTGTTAGGGCAGGGCTATTTTGGTCTTGAACAGAGCCCTAGGAAATAGTTCCTCTACCTTTCTGGGGTGACACCTGAACGCAAGGTCTCTTCACGCTGGCTGGGCTGAAAGTGAAACGCTGCTTCTTCCCCAGTACATCAGGACCTCCAGTACCACGTTTGGCCCTCAGCCCTGGAACGGGCAATCTCTGCTGGGCCTCATGGAGTCTTGCCCTACCCTATACGGCTCAGCTCTTGAACAAAGACCTGTGATGAATGTTGCTGCAGACTTCTGGAGCTACCTGTTTTTCTCTGGGATTCTCATTTGTAAACTTCAGCCACTTTGACAGCCCAGCACTCTGGCCTCTTCCATCTTAGCTCAGCAATCACATCACTCTGTTTGGTCTCTGCCTCCTCCACTGTGACACGAAAGTGGCTGCAAGTCAGAGGCAATCACGGGAGCTTCAGCTCATGTGATTCTCTGCTGTCAAAAATCACAGTCCTGTGCTGTCTGTTGTCCAACACCTGAAAACATTTACCTCTTAAATTCGTCCAGTGTGTTTGTTTGTTTGAGATGGTCTCGCTCTGTCACCCAGGCTGGAGTAGAGTGCCGCGATCTCCATCACTGCAACTTCCGCCTCCCGGATTCAAGCGATTCTCCTGCCTCAGCCTCCTGAGTAGCTGGGATCACAGGCATGCACCACCATGTCTGGCTAATTTTTGTATTTTTTAGTAGAAACGGGGTTTCACCATGGTGACTAGGCTGGTCTTGAACTCCTGAGCTCAAGTAATCCGCCCGCCTCGGCCTCCCAAAGTGCTGGGATTACAGGCGTGAGCCACGGTGCCCGGCCTAATTGTCCAGTTTAATTCCGCAGAAAGTCAAGCTCATTGACTCACTGTCTTGAGGCTGGAAGTAGAAGAGCTAAGGCTTGTATTCAGCTTTCAGCACAGGCTACCTTGGAGTTGAGCTGGGTTAGGACAACCTGTTGCCACTGGATTGACTCCGTCAACAGCTAGCCTTGGGACACAGGCCTTTCAGTCACACTATGGCGACCACCCAGCCTGTCATCCTGCATTAGGGGGACATTCAGACAAGGCAGGACCCCACACATTAGGGATGCCCCTAGCTCCCTTGGGCTCCACCTGCATGAATTACTCCACACTCTCAAAACGACCGTCTCTCCGTCCTCAATCAAGAAAGGATTTGCAGGTGAATTAGACCGTTGTATTCATACAGATTTCAGGACTCTGTTCAACCTTAAGGATAATTTTATTTGTGCAGTGAATGATCATGTGAAGGGAACCATAAATGGTTGATTTTAAAGACACACATATACCGGCAACTGAAATAGACTAAGACATCTATGCTGATTTGACACTGGCCCTGAAGAAACTACTTTTATATGTCTTGTTTCCTCTAGCTCCATGTGTGCTCCCTGAGGCGGGGGCACGTGCCGTCCCTCCCTGTATACCCAGCATCCCGCACGCTACCCTCAAATCTCATGGGTGCATAAGTATTTATTGAATTGGACCAAATAGATTCACTTGTCTCTTCTGTTATATTTGAGTCCTCCTCAAGGCTAGCTACAAATTTATGTGAACTTTACTGTGTTTCATTCTCTAGTAAAGGCATAAGTCTTGGGAAAGTGCGCACACACACACATACACACACACACACAGATACACAGATACACACACATACACACACGTGCACACACATATACACACATACACACAGATATACACACATATACACACACATACAGATACACACACAGATACACACATACACAAACAGAAATACACACACAGAAATACACACACATACACATACACACATACAAATACACACACATACACAGATACACAGATACACACACACACACAAATACACACACACATACACAGATACACAGATACACACACACATACACAGATACACACACACACATACACATACACACACACACAAATACACACACACATACACAGATACACAGATACACACACACACATACACATACGGGCACACACACATACACATACGGACACATACATACACACAGATACACAGATACACACACGCATACACACATACAGATACACACATACACACATACAGATACACACACGTACACACACGTGCACACACATACACATATACACACAGATATACACACATATACACACACACAGATATACACACACAGATACACACATACACACACAGAAATATACACACCTATACATATACACATACACACAAATACAGATATACACATACACACATACAGATACACACACACACACAGATACACACACATACAATACACATATGGGCACAAACCCATACACATATGGACACACACAGATATACACACACACATACACATACACACAGATACACACACATACACACACAAATGCACACACACAAGGTTGTTCTTCACCCCATTCTGAGAGCACTTCCTCACTCAATCTTGGAGTCATGTGTTCATTGGCAAAGTTGGCAGAGATAACTTCTTAGACATTTGCAATATTTCGACAGGACAATTATGCAATGTCCGCATCTTCATGAACCTGAACCAACTTGCAAGCATCCAAGACTTACTTAGTCAGCATGCCCAGCCAAGTAGCCAATAGCAGGAACCTAAGACAATGAACTCTTTGTGACCAAAATGCTGCGTCAGATGCAACTTTCATAACTAAATTAACGAATGAGGGTCTCCTGGGGGGAAACGGGATAACCTGCATTCTTGTTCTACCTCTCACTGTCTTTTAACAGCCTTTAGACGTTTCTCTCTGTTTAGGACTCTTTATCAGGTTATCATTTGAACCACAGGGAAAATGACTTCTTTCTGCATTTCCACAATCAATCCATTTATTCAGATAAAGTTCTTCACCAGCAGATATTATTGTAGCAATGGGGTTTCCCCTAAACTCCCACTTGAATAAGATTTTTTTTTTTTTTTAAAGATGGAGTCTTGCTCTGTCCCCCAGGCTAGAGTGCAGTGGCACCATCTCGGTTCACTCCAACCTCCGCCTCCCGGGTTCAAGCAATTCTCCTGCTTCAGCTTCCTGAGTAGCGGGTATTACAGGTGCATTGCCACCAAACCTGGCTAATTTTTGTATTTTTAGTAGAGACAGGGTTTCACCATGTTGGTCAGGCTGGTCTCAAACTTCTGACCTCAGGTGATCCACCTGCCTCAGCCTCCCAAAGTGCTGGGATTACAGGCATAAGCTACCACGCCCAGCCTTGAATTGGACTTTCTAAGGAAATCTGTGTAGAAAGAGATAAGATCAATTTCACACTGCCGTGTTAGATGCTGTTCCAACCCCCCCCCTTTCCAAATACATGTGAAGAGTGTGACTTTGTCACACAACCTGCAGTCCATAGACTGGCGTGAGGGGCCTGTCGATCACTAACTTTGTGGGCAAAATGTATGCATGTGCATTCCTGTGATCTGGTAAAATCCACACGGCATGGGATGCTCCAGCCACACCAGCCTCCACCAGGTGAACGTTCCTGTAAATTTACATCGGGGCCTAATGTGTCAATATCAACCCCACAGAAGTCTCTGTGTTGTGAGCTGTTCAAGGATCTCAGCAGGTAGTGTCGCCTCTAACCTGCATCCTCTGGGTAGGCTTGACCCTTGGCAGAAATCTCAACCAACTCAGAAAAGCTTGCTTTCTCCTTGGCTAAGGCCCTTCCATGGAGGGGAGGCAAATGTGGGCGGGGTTGAGGGGTGGTCAGCAATAGCCCTTGAACACTCATGTCATCAGTGCTGGAGCTCCCCCATTGTGAACCACCTCTAAGAGTCATGTGCTGTATTTCCTTGCGAGTTTCCATCCCAACCCTTCCCTACCGCTCCCCACTCTTCCATCCTCCCATGGCCCCATGTTGTTCCCCCACTCCACATGCATCCCTTTTAGGTGCACCTGCTCTCCTAAACAGCTAACACCAGGAGGACTCTAAAATCAGGCAGGCTGGCTGGGTGCAGTGGTTCACACCTGTAATCGCAGTACTTTGGGAGGCTGAGGTGGGAGGATCACTTGAGGCCAGGAGCTCAAGAGCAGCCTGGCCAACATAGTGAAATGCCGTCTTTACTAAAAATACAAAAAAATTAGCCAGGCATGGTGGCACACACCTGTAGACCCAGTTACTCGGGAGGTTGAGGCATGAGAATCGCTTGAGCCTGAAAGGCAGAGGTTGCAGTGAGCCAAGACCGTGCCAATTGACTCCAGCCTGGGCAACACAGTGAGACTCTGTCTCAGAAAAAATAAAATAATAAAATTAAAACATAGAAGCAGGAGGGCTGACTGCGCAGCCTGACCTGGTTTCGGCCTGACTCTCTCATGTCCCCCAGGACACACTTGTCCCGTCATCTGTCCCGTGTTCCATTCTCCCAAATGTAGAAACCTGCAGCCACCAAGACCCTATTTCCTCCAAGTGTGACGTCTTGTGGACTGAGACGTTGCCCCCAGACTCCTAGCCCAGCATACCCTGTTCCAGCAAGTGCCACGCATGGGCCATTGCCCAGTACCTGGCGCTATTGCCACTTCCTGTGACCACTAACCAGACAGATTTTACACACATATTTGAGCCTTTTGCACTCTGGTGCAGATTTTCCTTCTGACAGGCATTTGCTAATAAGAGGATTATTTTAATATTTTAAAATTAGAGATTTGGGGGCGGGTCTCACTATGTTGCCCAGACTGGTCTTGAACTCCTGGCCTGAAGCAGTCCTCCTCCCTCTGCCTCCTAAAGTGCTGGGAATAACAGGCATGAGCCACTGTGCCTGGCCAAGATGATTTTATAATCCATAATTCAGAAAAGACTATTCTGTCCTAGATTATATATATATATATATATATATATATATATATATATATATATATAAAAGTCCTAGATCATATATATATATATATATATAAAAGAGATGGAATTTCACTGTTGTTGCCCAGGATGGAGCACAATGGTGTGATCTTGGCTCACTGCAACCTCTGCATCCAGGGTTCAAGTGATTCTCCTTGCCTCAGCCTCCCAAGTAGCTGGGATTACTTGTGCCTGCCACCACGCCTGGCTAATTTTTTGTATTTTTAGTAGAGAAGGGGTTTCACCATGTTGGCCAGGCTGGTCTCGAACTCCTAATCTCAGGTGATCCATCCCCCTCGGCCTCCCAAAGTGCTGGGATTACAGGCGTGAGCCACCATGCCCGGCCGACTCTTAAAATTAGATTCTTAGTTAGAAAAAAGTGCACTGAAAAGAGGAGTCAAGTCTTGGGGGGATGGAGAGTTTGTGAGCGGGTGTGTGTGCATGTGTTAGGGCAGAGGGGAGCTTGTAGAAGAAGAATAATGAGAGAGACCAAGTTTTCCATAACGCGCCTGGCTCTGATGCATGTTAGCTGGAGTCCCTGCTTTCTAAATGTATCTGGATCTCCCCCTTCCTGGTCTGAATGTTTACTGTGTCGCATTTTTTGAGCCCTTATTATAACACTAATGCTGTGATCTGATCTCAAGTGGAGGAAAGGGGTCCTCCTTTCCACCACCAACGTGAGCCAGCTCAGGTAGGGGAAGCCAAAGCTCTGTCCTAGGTGCCCTGAGAATCAGGGAGGCGCCAGATGGATGTGTGCAGGGGGCCTCTGAAGGCCACGAGGGGAAACAGATTTGAGGTTTCCTAACTTGAGGGCCAACACTCACCACTTCCTTCACCAAGGATGTCTCCAACCAGAAGAACCAAAACCATGGAGGAGACAGACAGTGAATATCAAAATTTAAAATTGAGCCCGGGCCAGGCACGGCAGCTGACGCCTGTAATCCCAGCACTTTGGAAGGCCGAGGCAGGCAGATCACAAGGTCAGGAGATCGAGACCATCCTGGCTAACACAGGGAAACCCCCGTCTCTACTAAAAATACAAAATAATTAGCTGGGCATGGTGGCGGGCACCTGTAGTCCCAGCTATTCGGGGGGCTGAGGCAGGAGAATGGCATGAACCTGGGAGGCGGAGCTTGCAGTGAGCTGAGATCACGCCACTGCACTCCAGCCTGGGCGACAGAGCAAGACTCCGTCTCAAAAAAAAAAAAAAAAAAAAATTGAGCCTGGGGCCAGTCCTGGCCCTGGCATCTGGTATCTTCCCACACTTGCCACTTTTCTCCAGCTCCCAGGGGGCTGCTTTTACAGGAAGCAGAGTTCTGGTGAGGACACCTTTGCACAGGCCTCTGGTCTGACCCTGGGAGCCTCTTACTGTCCAGCCACTTGAGCAAGGCCATGTTCAGGTAGTAAAGGGTGAAGTTGCTGCCCTCTGGGCTGTGATGGTCAAGGTCTGTGTAGGGGTAGCGAGGGCCAAAGCCGGCAACACAGTTCCCCAGGCGTGAGGGCCGAGGCTAGCCCTGCCCAAAGGCCAGAACCCAGGAGAACCAGCCAGGGAGAGAACACGGTCCTGCAGGAGGGTGGCAGGTCACCCCTACTTGTTCAGCACAGCTCGCGGAGGGCAGGCGAGGAGGCCCGGCCCCGCCACACTGTCCCTCCAGAGCACTTTGCTTCTCTGTATTTAAGACTCCGCGTCATGCCATTAGAATAATATGGAAAACATGCTTTTGTATTTGTTCACCAATGGTAGTCTGTTCATTCAGGTAACGTCCTTCTGGCTGGCACCTGTTGTTAATTTTGGAAAGTTTAGGAAAACATGAGATTCACAAGCCTCATATGCAGTTACCCAACCCGGCTGCCCCGGAGTGGCCCCAGCTCCCAAGTGCAGCTACTCACGGGCCACAGGCTGCCATGTTCCTCCTGACGGGGATCATGGAGACAGCACAGCAGAGGAACGGAAGACTCAAGAGGATTCAAGCCTGACAGTGCTTTCGGCTTCTGGGTCTAGGAGACTCAACATTCTTCCCAGTCAATATTTGTTGAATGAATGAGTGATAAAGGGGGTGGCCAAGAGTGGTCAGTAGCAACTCTATACAAAATGACTTTAAGAAGAAAATAGAAGGCCAGGCGCGGTAGTTCACGCCTGTAATCCCAGCACTTTGAAAAGCTGAGGAGGTCGGGAGTTCAAGACCAGCCTGGCCAACATGGAGAAACCCCATCTCTACTGAAAATACAAAATTAGCCAGGTGTGGTGGTGTATGCCTGGAGTCCCAGCTACTCGGGAGACTGAGCCAGGAGAATCGCTTGGAGGTGGAGGTTGCAGTGAGCTGAGATTGCACCATTGCACTCCAGTCTGGCCAACAAGAGTGGAACTCCATCTCAAAGAAGAAGAAGAAGAAGAAAAAGAAAATAGAAAACCTGGAATAGATACAAAATCAATGTGCAAAAATCACAAGCATTCTTAAACAGCAGTAACAAACAGAGAGCCAAATCACGAATGAACTCCCATTCACAATAGCTTCAAAGAGAATAAAATACCTAGGAATCCAACTTACAAGGGATGTAAAGGACCTCTTCAAGGAGAACTACAAACCTGTTCAGTGAAATAAAAGAGGATACAAACAAATGGAAGAACATACCATGCTCATGGATAGGAAGAATCAATATTGTGAAAATGGCCATACTGCCCAAGGTAATTTATAGATTCAATGCCATCTCCATTAAGCTACCAATGACTTTCTTCACAGAATTGGAAAAAACTGCTTTAAAGTTCATATGGAACCAAAAAAGACCCCACATTGCCAAGACAATCCTAAGTCAAAAGAACAAAGCTGGAGGCATCACACTACTTGACTTCAAACTATACTACAAGGCCACAGTAACCAAAACAGCATGGTACTGGTACCAAAACAGAGATATAGACCAATGAAACAGAACAGAGCCCTCAGAAATAATACCACACATCTACAGCCATCTGATCTTTGACAAACCTGACAAAAACAAGAAATGGGGAAAGGATTCCCTATTTAATAAATAGTGCTGGGAAAATTGGCTAGCCGTAAGTAGAAAGCTGAAACTGGATCCTTTCCTTACTCCTTATACGAAAATTAATTCAAGATGGATTAGAGACTTAAATGTTAGACCTAAAACCATAAAAACCCTAGAAGAAAACCTAGGTAATACCATTCAGGACATAGGCATGGGCAAGGACTTCATGTCTAAAACACCAAAAGCAATGGCAACAAAAGCCAAAATTGACAAATGGGATCTAATTAAACTAAAGAGCTTCTGCACAGCAAAAGAAACTACCATCAGAGTGAGCAGGCAACCTACAGAATGGGAGAACATTTTTGTAATCTACTCATCTGACAAAGGGCTAATATCCAGAACCTACAAAGAACTCAAACAAATTTACAAGAAAAAAATAAACAACCCTAGCAAAAAGTGGGCAAAGGATATGAACAGACACTTCTCAAAAGAAGACATTCATACAGCCAACAGACACATGAAAAAATGCTCATCATCACTCACCATCAGAGAAATGCAAATCAAAACCACAATGAGATACCATCTCACACCAGTTAGAATGGCAATCATTAAAAAATCAGGAAACAACAGCTGCTGGAGAGAATGTGGAGAAACAGGAACACTTTTACACTGTTGGTGGGACTGTAAACTAGTTCACCCATTGTGGAAAACAGTGTGGCGATTCCTCAAGGATCTAGAACTAGAAATACCATTTGACCCAGCCATCCCCTTACTGGGTATATACCCAAAGGATTATAAGTCATGCTGCTATAAAGACACATGCACAAGTATGTTTATTGCGGCACTATTCACAATAGCAAAGACTTGGAATCAACCCAAATGTCCACCAGTGACAGACTGGATTAAGAAAATGTGGCACATATACACCATGGAATACTATGCAGCCATAAAAAAGGATGAGTTTGTGTCCTTTGTAGGGACACGGATGCAGCTGGAAACCATCATTCTCAGCAAACTATCGCAAGAACAGAAAACCAAATACCACATGTTCTCACTCATAGGTGGGAACTGAACAATGAGATCACTTGGACACAGGAAGGGGAACATCACACACTGGGTCCTATTGTGGGGAGGGGGGAGGGATAGCATTAGGAGATACACCTAATGTAAATGACGAGTTAATGGGTGCAGCACACCAACATGACACATGTATACATATGTAAAAACCTGTACATTGTGCACATGTACCCTAGAACTTAAAGTATAATAATAAAAAAAAAAAATCCCAAGGAAGAGAAAAATAAAATAAAATAAAGAAGCATTAAAGGAAAAAAAAAAAAGAAAACCTGAAATAAAGCACTTCGGATCCCCCCCACCCCACCCTAGCCCTCACCCCAAAATCAACCATGCAGCAGAAGAAAGCTGTAATTCAGCCCTTCAGACTAATTAAATATCTGAACACAGGCACTTGGAGATACATAAAAAGAAACAGCTAGAATCAGAAATTCAAACCCTAAGAACAATGGCAAAAGTGAAATGTGGGAGAAGGCTTTAAAATGGGTGATCAGGCCGGGCGCGGTGGCTCAAGCCTGTAATCCCAGCACTTTGGGAGGCTGAGACGGGCAGATCACAAGGTCAGGAGATCGAGACCATCCTGGCTAAAACGATGAAACCCCGTCTCTACTAAAAAATACAAAAAACTAGCCGGGCGAGGAGGCGGGCGCCTGTAATGCCAGCTACTCGGGAGGCTGAGGCAGGAGAATGGTGTGAACCCGGGAGGCGGAGCTTGCAGTGAGCTGAGATCCGGCCACTGCACTCCAGCCTGGGAGACAGAGCGAGACTTCGTCTCAAAAAAAAAAAAAAAAAAAAAAAAAAGGTGATCTGGGAAAGGTATATGAGGTGTCTCTGTACCATTCTTGCAGCCTTTATGCCAGTTTGAAAATACCTTGAAATAACAGATTTTAGAAGTGCTAAGGATTTTCTTGTGAACGGTGTGGGGGTCTGAGAGGAACATTGCCCTGGCTGCCGGCGAGAGAGCATCCCAGCCCAGGAGCTGCTGACAGGGAGCCGCTCAGGTGGGACCATGACGGATGCCTGCAGGAGGCCTGCTAGGGGGCGGGAATGGGGACTGAGCCTCGGTGGTTGTATTAGTCCATTTTCACACGGCTTGTAAAGACATACCCAAGACTGGTAATTTGTAAAGAAAAAGATGTTTAATGGACTCACTCTTCCGCATGGCCGGTGCGGGGTGGGGAGCCTCACAATCATGGCAGAAGGCAAAGGGCACGTCTCACATGACAGCAGGCAAGAAAGAACGAGAAGCAGACTACCAGGGTTTCCCCTTATGAAACCATCAGGTCTCGCGAGACTTATTCGCTACCACGAGAACAGCAGGGAGAAACCGCCCCCACGATTCAATTCTCTCCCACTGGGTCCTCCCACAACACGAGGGAATTATGGGAGCTATAATTCAAGAGGAGAGTTGGGTGGGGACACAGCCAAACCATATCAATGGTGATGTTACTGAGGGCGGCCAGACAGGCCAATGCCCAGAGCAGAGGACACAGCTGCAGGGTTTGGCCCTTCTGAGGAGGAGCAGCACCAACAAGAGAAATAGCGCAGACCCTGTCCACAGGACGCTTTGGCCAGTGAGCTCGCCTCGGTTTCCAGACTGTGAAAACATCTGTCTCTGTGAAGCATCGTAGTTTACTTAATCTAAAGAAATAGCATATAAGCACCCAGTATGCAGCAGGGAGCTGGTGAACTATAAGCACAATTTCTTATATGAAACGCCAGAGAAATGAGGGGTGCCGTGCATAGCAGAGTGGTGGCCACGTGGCCATTCGCCCGGTGAATACTTAAGGATCACAGTGGTGATGAAAATGGGAGCGTGAAGGGTGAGTTTAGGGTTTGTGTGTAACAGGAGAAACGCCACACTGCCTTCGGTGTGGTTAGATTGTGCAGAAAGGTGGCGCAGGGATGCCAGGACCCACCAGGCATGTAAGGAGAGGCGTTGGAGCTGCCTGAACCCCAGTCAGGAGGGGAGTTTAGGGAGCCATCCGGTGGAGAGAAGTGGGTCCAGAGTTAGAAGACAGCAGTGAGGCTGCCAAAAACAGGCTCCTCTTTCCTCTCCCAGCTTCAGATCACCTCCACCCTTTAAGAGTTAGAACAACCATCCTGACACCCTGTGAACGCACCTGAACCACATTCTCTTTGGTGCAGGAGACAGGTTCTGATAAATGATTCACATGATTCTGCCTGGCATGAAGCAGCCAGTGGTTTATTCCCATGCATCGTTTATTCAGCAGACACGCCTCAAGGGCCCACAACATGCCAAGCATCGTTTAGGAGCTGGGAACACAGAGATGAACTGAAGAGACGAAATCCCGTTTCCCACAGAGCGGACTATCTAGTCAGTGTCATGGTTGAAAGGACCATATCACCCTGTCCTTCATGAATGTAGATGCAAAATACCCTTCACAAAATATTAACAAGTCGAAGCCAAAAATACATTTAAAAAATCATGACCAAGTGGGCTTTATCTCAGGAATGCAAAGTTGATTAACCACACACACACACACACGCAAAAGCCACTTGATTCACCACACTAATGCACTAAACGGAAAAATCATGAGCATCTGCATCTGTGCGGGAAAGCCACGTGACAACACTCAGTCCTGATTAAAACTCTCAGGAAACTAGGACAATAGCAGGTAGAACATCTCCAGCCCGATAAAACGCATCTCCAAAAAACTTACAGCTGGTGGCTGGGTGCGGTGGCTCACGCCTGTAATCCCAGCACTTTGGGAGGCCGAGGCAGGCAGATCACTTGAAGTCAGGGGTTGGAGACCAGCCTGGCCAACATGGTGAAACCCTGTCTCTACTAAAAATACAAAAATTGGCCGGGCGTGGTGGCGGGTATCTGTAATCCCAGCTACTTGGGAGGCTTGAATCGCTTGAATCCGGGAGGTGGAGGTTGCAGTGAGCCGAGATCGCACCACTGCACTCCAGCCTGGGTGGCAGAGCAAGACTCTGTCTCAAAAAAAAAAAAAAAAAGTAATCGTATTTATAATTTATAATAGCATCGAAATGGATGAGAAACTTAGGGACAAATTTAACAAAATATATGCAAGACCTATAAGGTAAAAACTATAAAATATTGCTGAGAGAAATTAAAGAAGACCTAAATACATGAAGAAATAAGCCCTGTTTATGCAGCAGAAGCTGTCAGTTCTCCCATGATTGATCTACAGATTCAATGCATTCCCAATCAAAATTTCTTCAAGCATTTTACGGAAATTGATAAGCTGACTTTAAATTTATACGAAAATGAAAAAGACTTAAAATGGGCAAAACGATTTTGAAAAAGAACCAAGTTGGAGGACTTTGTACTATCTCTGACTGCCAAACTTGCTATAAAGCTACAACAACCAAGGCATGTGGTACTGGCGTAAGTGTAGGTACAGACAGAGATGGGTGAAACAGAGCAGAGTCCATACAGCCAGTATGGAGAACGGCATGGAGGTTCCTCAAAAACTAAAAATAGAGCTACCATATGATCCAGCAATCCCACTGCTGAGTCTGTACCCCAAGAAAGGAAATCAGTAGATCAAAGAGATATCTGCACTCACATGTTCGTTGCAGCTCTGTCCACAATAGCCAGAATTTGGAAGCAATCTAAGTGTCCATCAACAGATGAATGGATAAAGAAAATTTGCAGATTGTCTGGGTCTTTCTTCTAGATATGGTGGGGACTTTGCTCCTTCTAGCTTTCTGTATCCTAAGTGGAAGCTGGAACATCTATTCTGTGTATTTTTTAAAATTAGAAAGAGGCCGGGTGCGGTGGCTCACGTCCGTAATCCCAGCGCTTTGGAAGGCGGAAGCAGGCGGATCACTTAAAGTCAGGAGTACGAGACCAGCCTGGCCAATGTGGAGAAACCCTGTCTCTACTGAAAATACAAAAATTAGCTGGGCATGGTGGCAGATGCCTGTAATCCCAGCTACTCGGGAGGCTGAGGCAGGAGAATCGCTTGAACCTGGGAGCCGGAGGTTGCAGTACCCTGGTATTTCAGGGAGGCACCCACTCAAGTCTCCATGGTATCCCCTGGGCCCTGAACAGGGGGCTAACTTCTCTGCACCTTGCATGAGGCCAATGGGCTCAGGCTGTGATGTGTGATGTCTGCTGTCACCAACAGTGCCCAGCACAAGGTGAGAACTTAGAGGTCTCCACCCCTTTTCCTGTGACCAAAAGGGTGCAGCAGATGCTATGGAGCAGACATACAAAAGTTACCCTTGAACAAGGCAGTGTGCAAAGTTTAGAAACCAGTAGCACAAGCTTGGGGTGGGGGTGCTGGTCTAAGACATCATCAGCATGAACGGGGAAATACCTGACAGGTGTGAGTGGATTCGGTTCAGCGTGAGTTAATCACATCGTGTCACACAAGCACCTGAACAATGACATCAGGGGCTCTTGGGTGAAGGAAGCGGGGGTCCCGGTTTCAGGGGGATTCCTCCTCCAGGAACCCTCCCGGCATCTCTCTTTGCCACCCAGCCCCGGCTTAGGAGGGAGGGCCCTAGGTGGGGTTCCTAAAGCCCTGGTGACTCCCTAAGGTGGCCGCCATCCTCATACATGCACGCTTGTCTGTCTGTGGGCTGTGTGGAGCCCCTTGAACCCTCCCACGGGCTGTCCTTATCTCTGTACCCACGGAGCGGGTGTGCACTAGAGCAATGTTCCACCAACAAAGGAGAAGGCGCTTTGAAGAATTAGCAGGTGCTTCCCTGGCTGGGAGAGGGGTGGGTGAGACCCAGAGCTGGGACTGAGCAGGGCTAAGGCAGCGGCATCCCACGTCCCCTCAGTCCCATAGCTGGGGTGGAGCTGTCAGTGGAGGCTGCAGAGATGGAATGGGGAGGCCAAAAGCGACTCCAGCCTGGGAGGTGCAGTCTCCCCCTCCTAAGGAGTTTGGGGCTACCCCATTATCGGGAAGGTATTTTGAGGGGTTTCCAGGAGGTGGCTGGTGGAACACAATCATTTCATCTGAGTCCTGAAAAGACCATTGAACACCACGGAGACTGGCTGGACGGAAACCAGTGTGGAGCCCACTGTGGTCCGGGGCAGGACAGGACAGCAGAGCCTCTCTGGGGTGTTTGAGGCTGTCTGTGGTGTCCAAGGCACCTCTAGCTCATGGCGGCTGGTTCCGACACGTCCCCTCAGTCCCATAGCTGGTTCCGACACGGCAGCCGTCGGACGTGTTAAATCATGTAGGGCATGAACCGGGAAACGTGAAATCCACCCTCAGCTTCAACTGCGCCAATAATTTTTTGTTAGCTCAGAAGTTCAAGACGTTTGGAACAGGTCCAACGATGATGTCAATGTAGTTCTCGTCTCTGAATCTGTGGTGGAGAAACCTGGACACTGGAAACAGGGTGGGTTTGGGGATTCGGCCGACCTGGGACCCAATTCTGACTTCCCCGCTTCTGCAAGTCCCTGGATACGTACGTTTCTAAATGTCTCTGAACCTCGGTTTTCTTGTCTTTATCATTCGTGCATTCATTCATGACATCATCATTTATTCAACAAATATGTATTGAGTGCCTACTATCTACCAGGCACTGTCCCAAGTACGGGGAATACAGGTGTGAAAAAAAGCTCCCGCCCTCACTGACTTTACATCCCGGGACAGGGAGACGGAGGAGTAAGTCGTGATGTGCCGTTGGGCAGGGAAGGGGCTGGGGAGAGCTGTGGGCGGCAGCGATCGTGGTAGCAAAGCCCTGGCAGCACTGCTTTCCTCTCGGGGCTGCTGTGAGGACTGAGTTACAGAATGGGAGTTAGAAGCGGGCTGGCCCATGCCCGGCCCGGCATATCATCCTGCACCAGCCTGGTGGGAAGGCTTGATTCCATTCCCTTCAAGTATCAACAAGCATAGAAGCTAAATCTCGGCCAGACCTCGCAAGGAGATTTAAAAGGAGAAAAGAAAAAAAGCATCATTCTGAATAATTATTGCTCAAAGCCGTCCCTGTGGTGTGCTGATAACCTATCAGGTCACATGTGGCAGTTTACTTTAAAGGCAAAGGGGCTTCCAAATGAACCTGCCCCGTGGGGAAGCTCTTGTCCTTGCTGGTGGCATCCTGTCCCTCAGTAGAGAATCTTATCATGACTTCCTCAGGTTGTTGACATTCTGATTAGTGTGCGGTCCACAGACATTAAAAAGGATGAGGACAGAGTCTGAAACCAGGAAGTTTTACCGACTGTCTTGTTCGCAGGCATTTTAGCCTGGAAGTTGTCATCTGCAGCCAGTGACTGTAACCTCTGTATTGCACCCTCCAATGACAAGGACAGCTCCAGTGTGAGGAGTCCCCCTCTGTACTCTCCTCTAAAAGGCTTCCAGCTTGGAGCAGGCCCCAGGACACACCCAGCTTTGCTGGCACGTTTGCTGTGGTTCATCCTCACTTCTGGTTACCAATAAACCAGATCTCAGTATTTCTGCCTCGGCTACTCTCTGCCTCCGGGGTAACCCTGCTCTGCCAGAGCAGTCAAAAAAGAAAAAACATTGGGAAAACAAAGGAAAAATACTATTTCTGCCTCAAGAGTCTTGATTTTGGTTAGCAGGAGGCTGCAGTGGGATAGCTGGGGGCACGTTTGGGGTGGTGCCAGGTGTCACCGTGGAGGGGGGTTGAGCTTGATCCTCTGGATGTGACACTGGCAGCTGGTCTGGGAGTGACGGCGGAGAGACCGGCTGGTGGCTTGATTAGTGCCAGCAGCTCGCTGCTGCACTCAGGTCAGAGCTGCCAGAGACAGCCCTCAAGGGCCTGTTGCTGGATGAACACCCCAGAGAGTGCGTGTGGCCCCAGAGCAGCCGGGCCCCAGGGCCAGGTAACTTAAGAGTACGTCTGCTGCCTGAACCCTGAAGGCCAGGTGGTGAGCCCAGGCCATGGTGCCCAGCTGTACTCGTTCTTTGTCACTCTGCTGATAAAAACATACCCGAAGCTGGGCATTTACAAAAGAAAGAGGTTTAATTGGACTCACACTTCCACGTGGTTGGAGAGGCCTCATAATCACGGCTGAAGGCAAGGAGGAGCAAGTCACACCTTTCGTGGATGGCGGCAGGCAAAGAGAGAGCTCGTGCAGGACAACTCCCATCTTTTGAAACTGTCAGATCTGGTGAGACCCATTTATTATCATGAGAACAGCACAGGAAAGACCCTCCCCCATAAATCAATCTTTTCCCACCCGGTCCCTCCCACAACATGTGGGAATTATGGGAGCTACAAGATGCGTTTGGGTGTGGACACAGAGCCAAACAATATCACCAGCCAAGGAGCAGGTGTCCCTGAGAAACCAGACATCCCGGGGAGGCCCTGAGCACTGGGGCTCCTTGCCCAATCCAGGGCAGGATGTGAGCAGGACCTTTCGACAGGAGGCAGAGAAACAATTCCCGAGAACCTCAGAGAGTGGGCTTGGGAGGGGCAGCCAGAGCTCTTCCCCCTGGGTCACTGATTCGTGCATGGAGTTTGTATCCTGCAGCTTTGCCAAATCCACTTATTACCTCTACCTGTTTTTTTTTTGTGTGTGTGGAATCTTTAGGGTATATATATATATAAAATCATGGCATGGTGAACAGAGATCATTTTACTTTTTCCTTTCCAACTTGGAGACCTTCTTTTTCTTGCCTAATTGCTCTGGCTAGAACCTCCAGGACCGTGTTGAGTAGAAGTGGCAAAAGCAGGCATCCTTGTCTTGATCCTGATCTTAGAGGAACAGCTTCCAAACTCTCTCCACTGAGTATGAGGTTCGCTGTGGGCTTTTCATAGATGGCCTTGTACTGTGACAGGTCCTCCACCAGGGTTACTTAAGGGCATATGTCTGTTGCCTGAACCCTGAAGGCCACGTGGTGAGCCCATGCCATGGTGCCCAGCCAAGGAGCAGGTGTCCCTGAGAACCCACACAGCCCAGAGAGGATCTGAGAACCCGCCAAGGAAAAGTCCACACACACACACAGTAGGCAAAGAGCCAGAAAATCAGCGTAAAAGCAGCCTAGAGATGGGGGTGGCGTGGATCTCTAGAGCTGTTCTGCTGCCGCCCAGCAGTGCCCTGCGTGTGGGTCCTCATCAACTCTGCTACTCACCAGGCTGGACTTGCCCCAGTCCCTCCTCGGCCTCTCGGCGCCTTCCAGCTGGGGAAGGAGGGACGGTACTGTCTCAAGTGTGTCTGGCAGTAGGCCGTGCTTGTGCTGAGAGGGTTCCTTCTGCTCCTGCCCTGTTGGGTGCTTTTCCTGGTGAAGTGGAGTTTCATTTTGTCCAGCGCTTTTCCTGCATCGATGGAGATGACCACCCGGTTTTCTCCTTCATCCTGTTAATGGTGTAGATCACACTGGTAGATGTTTGTGGGTTTGTGGCAGGCCAGGCTCACTGACGCTGGCCTCCATAACAACTGTTTCAGCACTGACTGAGTGGTGAAGTTAAATATTAAAAGCTGGCTGGGCGCGGTGGCTCACGCCTATAATCCCAGCACTTTGGGAGGCCAAGGCAGATCACGAGGTCAGATCACGAGGTCAAGAGATCGAGACCAGCCTGGCCAATATGGTGAAACCCCGTCTCTACTAAAAACACAAAAATTAGCCGGGCGCAGTGCCGCACGCTTGTAATCCCAGCTACTCGGGAGGCTGAGGCAGGAGGATCGCTTGAACCTGACAGGCAGAGGTTGCAGTGAGCCGAGATCATACCACTGCACTCTAGCCTGGCGACACAGTAAGACTGTCTCAAAATAATAAAAATAAAAATAAAATAAAATAAAATAAAAAATGCTGAGAGAGCCAGCCCCCTTATACAAAGGCTGGGATGTAACAAAAGCCCAGCAAGAATTTTTCCCAGGCCTTTCAGCATGACAAAGTAACGAAGGAATTCTTAATATGACCTGTTCAGGATTAAACAAGTTTTATTGAGGCCATGAACCATGAACCCTTCCCCAGGTGGGCCACTGGGAAGCCACATGTGACCTGTAGGTGGTCACTCATCTTTCTGCAGAGCTCCCAACATGACCAGCCAGCTCCCCACCTGCTGGCCATTATAATAGTCATCCTCATCTTGGCACCTCCAGAATAGAACCTGGATTTCCAGCCCAAACCTGTCCTTCTCGGCTGCCCAGGCCCAACACTGAGGACTCATCCTGATTTCTCCTTTTCCCTCCATTTCTACCTCCAAGTTCTGCTGCCCTTCCCTCGAAGGCACATCATGAATTTTTAATTGTCCCCTACCTCTCTCACGGTTGTCCTGGTGCAATCCCCATCACCCCCAACTGAGTCAGGTCACAGCCTCGTGCTGGCACCCTCCTCCCCCAACAATCCTCCCTCCAGCAGCCAGAGTCCCTCCCCAGCCTCCATGCTCCAGGCCGCCTCAGACGTCCCCTACCCTAGCCCTGGCCCCGCTCCACCTGGCCCCTGCTGACTTCTCCTTCGCGTCTCCTGCCTCCCCAGGCCTCATCCAACCCATCCCAGCAATTCCTTCAGGCTCCCTCCGTCCCCCCACTAGCTACCCTACCCTAAGCGGCACCCCGGGTCCTTGCCTGGTGGTCTCCTCCTCAGCTCAGCGACCTCTTCTCAGTGGGGCCTTCCCTCATCAGCCTGTTCAAGTTACCCCCTCCACTTGCTCTTTCCAATAGCCGCCCACCTGTTTGCTCCTGGGGTTAGCCCCCCGCACCCCGGGATCACCTCACTCAACTTCCTCATCTGTCTCCTCTACCCAGACTGTGAGCGCCAGACACGGGCCCTCATCGCTCCCACTCTCCACCTGTGGCGGCCACAGCCTTTCTGCCGACCTGGCATCCATTCTCCACCCTCTGCTTGCCAGGGTCCGGCCCACGGCACCCCAACTGTGTCTGTGGGACGTGTGCCCAGCCCCAGTGAGGCATCAAATGGGCCTAAGTGGAGGATTGGCCGAGAGGTGGAGACGAGACCCAGTATGATGCTGAAACATAAGGACACGTCTGCAGGGAATCCGGGGGAAGACACTTCCTCCTTGATGAAGGAAGGCAAGTGTGGGGGACCCTGGCTGCCCCTCACTCCCTGCTCCTTCCTCTGAGTGCCACTGCGTGAGGATGTGGCGTCCCCTCCTTATAACTGTGCTGTGACCGGGTCAACATGAGTGTTCCAGGAGAGCGGGGGAGGAGGAAAGGTCCCGGAACGACCTGGAGCGCACACTTGGGACTTCCGGTTCTTATTTGTGTCCTTGAATCACGTGCCTGCTAGGTGAGTCCTCTGTGATGTGCAGCTCCACGCGCCTGACGGGCACGAAGCCCAGTGCTGGGCGCATGGGACCTGTTCCATCAGGTTAGAAGCAGGGAACAAACGCCTCATGGCTCCTGCTCCCAACACAAGCACGGAGACAGGCACGTCCGCGTGAGCCATCCCAGAACCGACGGGACGCACTGCTCAGGAGCACAGAGGCCCTTCAGCCTGGGGAAAAAGCTGGGAAGCTGGGCAAATCCAGGGTAACGTGAGGCTTCGAAGAATGAGAAGGTTTTGCACAAACAGGCAGGCCGAGCAGATGGCAAAAGAAGTCTCAGGAGCAAAGCTATCAGCTATGAAACGGTGGCTGTGGAGCAACAGCTTGGAACGCAGGGCAGGGAGGGCGCCATGAAGGATGGACACAGCTGGAGATAAAGCAGAACAGAGCCTGGGGGAGAAGGCCCTGAGCATCATGCAGATTCAGGTTCTCTCCTGCAAGGAAGGGGACAGGTTCTGTTCGCTTGTTTTGCTAAGTGGAGGAATGACATGATCAGTGGATCGAAATTCCACAGCTGCATGAGTCCTGGAGTAGAAGATGGCAAAGCTTAGAGGTCCGCACACCAGTGGGGAAGCCGCCCCAGTGGGTCAGGCCTGTGATGAAGGTCCGCCTCAGGGCAGCAGCAACAGTGGCCATGAAGAGCCACTCCAGAGGTCCACAGGCAAGGCTTGGGGATGCCTGGGTGTAGGGAGAGAGGGGGAGACACATGAGAAAGGGCTCCAAGCCTAAACAGGCTCTCTGAGGATGGCAGCAGAGGCCCCAGGACAAGGGGCAGTCTTGGGGCTATCGGCTGTGGACAGGCTGAGCTGGGGAGGCCCGGCAGCCACTCTAGGGGAGACGTCCTGCAAGCAGAGGTTGAGAGGGGAGCCTGGAAGGGGTCGGAATTGCACAAGCACACACACGGGCCCTCAGCAGGTAGCAGCAGGGTCAGTCCCGGGACTGATTATCTGTCAAGGAAGAGGGGCTTAGGAACACTGGGGGCTAGAATCCTGGGGGATGTCCAGCAGCTGGTGGGTGGGCAGAGAGGAGAGGACAGGGAAAGCATGCACAGGGAGCCGTCGGAGAGGGAGGGGAGCCCAGGTAGACTCATCCACCAGAGCCGAGAGGAGAGAGGAGGGAGGCCCCTGGCTGAGGAGTGAACGGAAGTCAGGACGTAGATGCAACAAGGGACTGTCAGAGTTCCTGTTAGAAATGCAAAATGTTTGTTCCCTAGTGTCACAAGGAAAAATTAGCATTTAGACAAAAAGTTCTCTCAGCAAGGCAATTTTTACTTGCTGCAGAAAGGGTGTCTCTTGCAGATGGAACAATGGGGAGGGCACACACAGAATAAAGAGACACCAGAATATTTATTCCATACGCATGAGGTCTCTATTGCTGTGTCCTGTCTCCACTGGCTGGAGCCAGACCTCACAAACTAAATTAAAACCCGACTGGCTAATTATTTATTCTCAAATAAGGAAGGGGCATAGGCTGTGAGCTGGAACATGCCTATAAGCACATCCAGCACAGATACCCTGGTTAAGGTACAAGGACATAAAATGTACTACGTGCCTTGAGCATGTCCAACAGCTACATAGGATAAGGCTAAACAAAGAGTTGTTAGCACAAAGCAAGGAGGCTTGAAGGAAGTCTTTAAAAGAAACTATTATTTCTAACACTTAGGATTTATTCTTTAATAAGAAGGGAAACTTTAAAGAGCAACTTTTTACTTTCTGCAGTCCTGCAGCCACACAAACGCCTGCGAGGAAGGCAGTGGCAGCAGGCCTCCTAACAGCCAAGAGGCAGGAACAGCCCGAATGCCCACGGATGAGTGAATAACAATGTGGTCTCCATACAATGGAACGTTATTTGGGCATAAAAGGGAATGAGGCTCTGACACACGCTCCACGGATGAGTCGTGTAAACCTAACCCTACGCTAAGTGAAAGAAAGCAGACACAAAGGCCCACGTAGTGTATGTTCCATTTGTATGAAATGCCCAGAAGAGGCAAGTGCATAGACAGAAGCATTAGGACTGCCTAGGGCCAGGGGAAGAGGAGGAGAGGCTGCCAATGAGTAGACAGGGTATGCTTCGGGGTGATGAACTGTTCACTGTTCTAAAATGGATTTGATTGGTGGTTTAATAACTTTGTGAATATACTACTATTACTAGACTTTTCCTTAGTTCAGCTAAACACCTCTTCAAGATCCTACCTTTTAAATATTGTTACAATGGCAGTTACACTTTTTTTTTTTTTTTTTTTGAGACAGAGTTTCGCTTTTGTCGCTCAGGCTGGAGTGCAATGGCGTGATCTCGGCTCACCGCAACCTCTGCCTCCCAGGTTCAAGCGATTCTCCTGTCTCGGCCTCCCGAGTAGCTGGGATTACAGGCATGCGCCACCACACCCGGCTAATTTTGTATTTTTAGTAGAGACAGTGTTTCTCCATGTGGGTCAGGCTGGTCTCGAACTCGTGACCTCAGGTGATCTGCCTGCCTCGACCTCCCAAAGTGCTGGGATTATAGGCACGAGCCACGGCACCCGGCGGCAGTTACATTTCCACATGAGTTTTGGAGGGAACAAATATTCACACTACAGCATTCTGCCGCAGGTTCCCCCAAACTCATCATTCTCAGCATAAAATGCATTCATTCCATCCCAACCACCCCGAGAGTCTTAACTTGCTCCAGCACCAATTCAAAAGTCCAAAGTCCAGTCTCCTCTAAATCAGATACGAGTCAGACTCCAGGCTCGATTCATCCTGAGGCAAATCCCCCTCCAGCTGAGGGCCTCTGAAATTTAACCAGTTGTGCGCTTCTGAATACAGCGGCGGGGCAGGCACAAGATAGACATTCCCATTCCAAACGGGAGAAGAGGGCGAGAAGAGAAGAATAACTAATCCCAAGTAAGTCTGAAACCCAACAGGGCAGACAATATGACATCGTAAGACTCCAGAATCATCTCTGACTCATCTTAATGGGGTCCCCCAAGGCCAGAAGCCCCACCCCCTGTGCTGGCTCTGCCCACGCCGCAGCTCTCGCAGGATGGCGTCTAGTGCCCACATACAGCTCTCCCGGCTGGGGCGGCAAGCTGGTGGCCCCAGTTCTGGAGCCTCGAGAGTGGCCCTGTTCTCATGGCTTAGCTAGGCGTTACAAAGTCATGTTACCAGCAAATAAATGTAATCTTCCTTCTTCCTTTCCTATCTGGATGCCTTTCATTTCTTGCCTAACTGCCCTGACGAGAACCTCCAGTACAATGCTGAATAGAAGTGGTAAGATTGGACATCTCTGTCTTCTTCCTGAGCTTACGGAGTTTTCAAATGAGATGGGCATTTCGGTGGTTTGAGGGAAAGAAATTAATGAGGAAAGAAACTGGGGATACGCACAAGACAGAGGATAATTGACAAGAGATGGATCCAGGGGAGACAGGAAAAAGGGAGGCCACTTATTCCAGCGATGGGAGGGAACAAAAACAATTCAGGAGCGACTGACATGGAAAGCTAGGAATGCTGCTCTTCACACCTAACGGTCGTCCCTTCTCAGTCAAGTGGGACGGTCACCTGGGGGAACGGTCAGGGTAGCCTGGGGGCTTGAAGCAAGGAAGAAACATCAGACATGACTGCTGCCGTGTGGGAGAACGCGGTCCAGCTCGTGGAGACAGACGGACCCACAGAGTGGAGACAGACGGACCCACAGAAGGGGCCAGCCTGGTGCTTTGCTGTCTCTCTGTTTGGTGCCAGTTTGCCAAGTGCCTTCCCCTGCTTCTGGGTTCTAGCCCACCGAGACTTTTCCCTGTTTATTCCCTGGCATTATGAAGTCATCTCTGGAAACTGAAATCATACTAAAAATGTATTGTATTGACTGAAGGCATATTTCTTGATCTTAATTTAAAACTGATGTTTCACGTTTCTTCTTCTAAAAAAGCGGGAGTGGGGGGGGTGGTGCAAAGACTAAGTTTCTTATCTTTTCTGACTAGGCTCTTCTTAACAGAAGACAGAACCCTCCCCCCACTTTCAAGGTGTTTCGACTGAACTCAAGGTGCAGCTGGAGTGGCACCTTGTGCACAGGCGTCTGCTCAGCACTCCTTTCCTACCTCGAGGGCCCACCCCAGCTGAGAGACGCCACAAACAGCAAGGATGGCTTGGGCAGATCTGGAGTTTATTTGCTGCAGTTCCTTGGCGCTAGTTTACAAGGCAAAAACAAACAAACAAAAACAATTAGAATAATTATAATTTCTTAAAAACCCTGTCAACAACTTTCAGTCATTTCTTTATATTTTTGTATTTTGACAAAACTTCTTTTAAACAAATACAAAATAATCTAAAAGGAGAAAAACTATACATAGATTATTTACACCTCTGATAAACAGACTAATACTGACCCATATGCCTCTCTGTCTAGGAAACACTTGTGAGAACCAGGCCAGGGCCCGGGCCAGCTGGACAGGCTCCAGCGCCAGCCCAAACACACCCAGACCTTGGCAGGCACCACCTGGTTCTCCCACCCAGAAAGTTCAGGTTTCCAGCCTGGACCCTCTTATGTCACCCTCACAAGCTCTAGCACAAAAGTGCCTAAAGCCATCATTCCCTCCAGGTAGGATCCACACAAAGTGGCGGGGACAGGGAGGTGACAGACTGTCCCCCTCCATTCCTCCCACCACTCCTCTGCAAAAGCTATTTCCAGAGATGCTCGCCAACCCTAAAGGATCAGAGAAGCCATGGCGACACGGCCCTGTGGAAACCCGCAGCTCCTCCACCTGCCTCCTCGGGGCCACGCCCTGCACCGCCCTGGTCCACGGTCCTGTGGAGGGGCGGGCCGAGACGGCCGGCCAGCCAGCCAGCCACCTGCTCTGCCTGGACTGGCATGCTGGCCCTGGCGGAGTGGCAGGAGCTGCCCTGAGAGTCCCTGAGAGAACGGCAGGAAAATGCTGCGTGTCATGGCTCCCTTCATACTGTAATGAGGAGGGGCAGGGCCAGCTCACACAGTGCCTGCAGGGGAAGACAGAGATGCGAGAGGCTGCCCGGTCACCCCCCTCACTCCAGTGCACCCCACGGAGCAGATAAAGGCCCATCTTCCCCTTTAGGGGGCCCACCACAAAACGCATCCAGAGTAGTCCAGTTAGGGCCGGTTTTGAGGCAGAAAAAGCTGAAGCCCTACGGGGATCGGGGAAGTCCTACTCCTTCCTCTAGAACGAGGACTGGAGTCTGGGGAAGAGGAAGAAAACCCAAAATGAAACAGGTTACCCGGAACCTCTGTCCCGATAACCTTCCTCACAGTTTTGGTTATTAGGTATTTAGCTCAAGGAAAATGCTGACTTTCTACTTTAAAGCCCAACAAGAACTTGGATTCTGAAGGAGGAAAACAATGTAAGCGTCCAGTCGGTCCTCTCCTCTCCTCGGCGCTCCGCAGGCACTTGGGCTGGGAAAGCATCCGCGGGAGTTGCCGGACCGCACGCTGCCGCCGGCTGCGTCTCTGGCCAGGGCAGGCCCCGGAGTCGGACTGTGTTGTCTGAAGGCCCACTGACCCTTTGCCCTCTGCGCCCTTGACCTCACCTGTCTCTCTCGCCCAGACAAGCACCAGGCAGCGAGCTCCCACAGCACAGGAGAGGCGGGCCAGGCCCTGCCGCGGGCCCAGGCTGATGCCCCTTGGCCACAGCCCCGGCGCTCCTCTCCAGGGAGAAGCTCCCCAGCGCAGCCAGGGCAGAATGCACCTGAACAGCACTACGTTCTCTCTTAAAAAAAAAAAAAAATAGATCTTTATAGTATGTGGCTTCTCTTCCTTTCCACCGTTTTTCTTAACATATAATAATATATGGATACATGTATTTATGGTGCAGGGTTTCAAGACCTCTTCACGGGGACAACCAAGAGGTAAACAGTTGGCTCCAAGCTCTGCTACCAGAACACTGAGCAGAGAAACTGGCTAGGAGGCTGCCCTGCCGACAAGAGCTCTGCCCTGTGAGAGAGGAAGGCTCAGGAGCCCATGCTGGACAGAGGGCCGGTCCTCTCTTCCCCAGTGATAATTGCCCACCCTTCTCCCACTTAAAAAAAATAGCAAAAGCTGAAGCTAGTCTCTAGGAATCCAGGGCGGGGCCTGGCAGAGGACGCTGTGCTCGGCAGCAGTGCACCCGTGGAGATGCGGGAGAAGAGCGGGAGCTCCAAGGCCCATGCAGGCCAACGCCCTCGGCTGCACGCTCAGTGTCGCTTCGTGGAGGAGACCTTCTTTTTCCGTGCTGCGAGCATTTCGTAGAAAGGGTCCCTGCTGATGGCCGCTCTGGAGCACAGAAAAGGGAGAAAACAGAGACGTGAGGGACAGAATCAGAAGAAACACACCTCTGGGCAGGGGCTTGCTCAGGGGCCCCTCATGCCCCAGAACCCCTGTCCCACCCCACCGTCACTGCAAAGGCCAAGTTAGTGTCGTCCACCCTTGCTGTGTCCACACAGTGACCTAAGGTGACACACTTCGAAAGAGACACAGGAACATGTGACAAGATAATTTTGGGGTTTTTAGCTGTTTCAACATAATCATCAATTTACATGTAGGAACAGAATCATGCCACATTCCTACGGCTATATTCTAATTCAGAGAAAAAAACTGGTGCATGAGTTTCCATGATGACATCTGATTTTGCTTTGCAGCAGCGAGTGCCACATAATCAAGCTGTGTCACATGCGGTCCTCCGGCACGGGGTGTGTGATAGCTGGCGTGGTAAATGCAGTGGGGCCTTCCAAGCCCCCATGTGCACCTGCTCAATAACTAAGGCTCCATGACTCTGCAGGCAGCACTGCCTGGCACGATGCTGCTGGTGGGGGGCCATGGACAGACCGGCTGGACCTGGCTGGGTCTCCGGTGCACAGAGAGGGGGCCCGAACTCATGCTTGTGCTACAGCCTCAAAGACAGCAGCACAGGCCGTGCCGCGGGCTGGAGCACCTGTAGCAGACTGGCAACACCACAACCCTATGTCTGCCATTCTCGACTTTCAAGAAAGTTATGGGCTCAAAGTCCTGACACTTCATTTCTTTCCAGGGAAGCAGTATCCTAAGTGATGATTCTAAATGTGACTTTGAAAAATGCTTCGTTTTTCTGACTATAGAAGTAAAAACCGTATGAAAGACACATGTACAAAACCAGCCAAAACTTTTCTGAAAGACCAGTGAGGGGAGGACAGGGAACCCGCCAGCCAGCACAGTCAAAGCACACCATGATGCTACAGGGGGAGAGGCGGGCGGTGCTCACAGTGGGAGGCGCAGCGGAGCGGCAGGTGCATGCTGTGTGGTGGGGGAGCGGGGTACACTCTCAGAAGAGCACATGAAGTCAGTGGGAGTGACGCAGATGAATCCATAAATGGCGTCCGCACCACCAGCTATTCATTCGTGAGAACGAACTTACAACCCTTACTTCAAACCTTACACAAAAAATACATTTCATAATGATTCAAGAGTTAATTTTTTTTTCAGTACGTTAAAAAAAGGATACAGGTCCCCCACAACACTGCTGTTTTCTTCCCCAGAACACAGGGCTGGTGCCATAACTGGCAGGGGACTCTGAAAGCACCGTGGTGCCGCGTCTGCTCAATGGAGGGTGGGCTGGCCCCTGCTCAGGGCCACACTTCCCTGGATGGCTGGCATGCCAGGGAAGCTGCCAAACCCCATGCCCATGACATGATCTCATTTAATCCTCAAAAGAGCCCCGTGAGGCAGAAATGACCTGTATCACACGGAAGAGTAAGTTACCTGCCTACCAGGCACAGCGCTCACAAAGACAGAGCGAGGACTCGGCACAGCGCGACCTGGCGCCAAATCCATCCTCTCTTCAGCTGGTTCCTGTTTTCATTGCATGAATTTTCAGATTACTTTTGAGGGGATAAATCATCTATTCCTTTCCCTCCATCATCATATCATCTCCATCTTCAGTCAGTTTTTAGGTATTTAGCCTGGGTCAAAACCTACACTGGTCTGAGTAGAAATACCAAAAGATAAAACAAAGGCTAGAGGATATTGCACTCCCTCGGGAACAGGGCTGTAGTCTGGGCGAGAGAAAGCCCGTCACACAGTACACAGAGGACTTACAGGGGCCTTGGCATGAACCTGCGGGTTCATTCTCCCTGTTTTCCAGGTGAAGTTACAGGCAGCTGAGGAGTCTTTCTCAGGAAAACAGCTGGGTGTACGCTCATGGATGAAGCACCCAGGAGGGAGAGGGTAAGGTTGTGCTCTTAGGAGAACGGATCACTGAGAAAGGTACAGTCAGAATGCTCACTGCTGACCCTCGCACAGGGACTGGAGGGACAGCCAGGCGGACCAAGTCCCAGGGAACAACATTAAGCAAGAGAAGCCAACTGGCTTTAGAAAGCCATGTTTCCAGATACTTGTCACATCAGGAAATTTCCAGCCCTGTGATACACCTTACATGACGTGGCCCAGCGGAGCCGACAGAGCCGAGAGCCACAGGCCTGGACTCGGGAGCCCCATTTCCTAGCTGTGGAACCCTGAGGAAGCTTCTCCCTCCTCCCGGACCTTGGATCACAGTATGTGACTCCAGCAAATTTCTTAGCCTCTAAGGGCCTCAGTTTCCTCATCTGTAGCTAGGAAAATGGTGTCTCACAGGATTCACAAATTACAGAACATGACTACTCTCTCCTCTGAGCTGTCACTGTGAGAATGAGAGCAGCTTTGTCAGACATGGAAAGACCAGTTGAGAAGATGGCATCTGTGCTGGTAGCTCATGCGCCTCTTCCTATTTTGGGTCTATGAGGACACATTGGGAACCCAGATAGGACATGCTCTCTTACATATGCTGTAATAGCCAAGAATCCAAAGGCCTCCCGGGAAGTCATCAGCTGGGAACCAGGACGAAGCTTCCCTAAGAATGTAATGCAGCACAGAAGAGATGCGGGCGGCATGTTTAACCACGAAGACGATGAACACCTGGGGAGGTGAGGGCCGCGTCAGGCGTGCACTTCCCTTTCTCAGCAGTCACTTACTTAATGCACTTAATCCACTCCTCCTTCTCCTCGGGCGTCGGAGCTGAGATCCGATAAACAGTGTGGTTCCCCTCCACCACCCGCCCGTCAGCCTCGGTCTTGCAGGCCTTGATAACTTGGTCTTTATTGTCGGGGATATAAAGCTCAAAGCAGTTCTGAGAATGAAAACAGAGAGGGAGACAGTGGAGCAAAGGAAGCTGCTGACTGAGAAACATGCTGATTTCTTTCCCCAAAGCCCCTTTATTCTGACCTTCACAAAATACGAGCAATACCTATTTTCCTGTGGAAAAGTGAAGCCTAGATGTGGAATTCTGGAGACTGTAAATTATATATAAATAAGTCTTGTTAGCAAGCCTATCAGTCTGATACGTTAGCTCCACTTCCAATGCATTTAAAATATGCAGAGAACTGCAGGTTACTTAAGACTTTTTAAAGTCAAGCCAGTAATATCATGATAGTCCAAAACAAAGGAAAAACACACAGCAGGTGTCCCAAGGTTACAAGCTAAATAGCCCACTCAAGCACGCTTGCCGCTGCCACTGAAGGAGGGGCAACTTCCACACCTCATGTGCTATTCACCAAGTGAAACTATAAAGTGGACTGGATGGCACAGGAAGAAGTGATTTCGAATCTCATCTTTGGCTTCAACAATATAATAAAAAATTAGACTAAATAAAAGCCTGATCACGTGTTTCAGGTTTTTGGTTTTGAGTTTTTAAAAAAATCTTTGAAATGCCCATCCCCTTTCTCCCCTCAAAATATCCCAGCAAAAATACTCACTGGTTTTTTGGAGTCCTCCACTTCCCGGATACTCAGATTCTCTAAAGGGATGATTCCACGGGGCTCCTTATCCTACAGAACAGTTGAAGAGAGGAAGTCTAAGATCACAGGTGAAGGACACACACTGCCAGATTCTTCCCCGGCAACTCCTCCGACTCTCCTGCCTTCTCCCAGGACATGAAGTTCACAAACCAGCCTGAGGGAACTCCTTCTGTTCTAAACAAGAATAGCGCCAACAATGTCTGAGGATTGTCAGTATAACTGCAAGTCCTCTGCGAGTAGAAAGCCCAGAAGATTCAACAGACACCTTGAGAGTGTGGCTGGCAGTGACCCGGGCACAGTCCTCAAGCAGGGAGTGGGCCCCTTTCCCTCTTCCCTTTGCCTGGCTCTCCCACTCTTCTCCGAAGCCTCGGTTTTGGGGCAACAGCTCCAGGAAGTCTTTCCTAGGCTCACCCTAGCGCCCCGGTGCCTGGGACTGCAGCTGTGGGTCAGAACATGAACCACTCACTGCCTCTGACCACCGCCCCACCGCCAGACAGTACAATCCTCAGAGACACCACTATCCTGACAACTCCACCTGGATTTCCAAAGGCACCTCAATTCCTGTCCAGAACAGAGCTGCACCCGCCAACTAGTCCCATCTCATCTGCAGAGGGCACGGCACCGCAGACATTTCTAGCACACGTCTGATGGCAGCCTCACAGTCCCCTGATATCCAGCCAACCCATGGCCAAGTCCTAGCACTGTTTTTTTTTTTTTTTTTTTTTGAGACGGAGTCTCGCTCTGTCGCCCAGGCTGGAGTGCAGTGGCCGGATCTCAGCTCACCGCAAGCTCCGCCTCCCAGGTTTACGCCATTCTCCTGCCTCAGCCTCCCGAGTAGCTGGGACTACAGGCGCCCGCCACCTCGCCCGGCTAGTTTTTTGTATTTTTTAGTAGAGATGGGGTTTCACCGGGTTAGCCAGGATGGTCTCGATCTCCTGACCTCGTGATCCGCCCGTCTCGGCCTCCCAAAGTGCTGGGATTACAGGCTTGAGCCACCGCGCCCGGCCCTAGCACTGTTAAAGTCTTTGTATTTGGCCAGAGTTACACATGCACCGTTAAAAACAAAACAAAAACAAAAACAAAAAACAAACAAAAAACGACCAGTTCTATGAGTTCTCTAAAAGTGAAAAAGAGTCTTTCAGTCATTTCCCATCCCGGGTAGCAACTATTTCCAACTTCTTCAAGCCAACCTGCTTGGTCTTTACCTCTGTATCTCACCCATCTCCAAAATACCATATTACAACTGCTGCCTTTTGAGTGCTCAATTTTAGATGTTATCTACAGAAAAGGACTGAGCTCCTCCTCTTACCTGGGCATATTCATATTCCCCATCCTTCTAAATAATGATCTGGTCATCTGAATTAGGGTTATACACAGTGTCTTCATTAACACCACGTTTCTCTTCCAACCTGTGCCATACAGTGAACTTCCCAATTTTTTCCTTCCTGAAAAGCTTCCTTCCCCACTGGAACCAAAATTAAGGAGGGTGGAGAAGTGGGTTGTTCCTTTGATTTATAGCTCTGTGTCCTTACCATCAAGACCAATTGCAAATGGTTAACCTCTTATCAAAATCTCCTTGCTAGTGCTAATTTGTATCAGGCATCCTGTTCATTTTAATTTCTTGAAGTAATTCTTCCTGGAGCCTCTGAAACCTGTTCCAGTCTGGACTGGTTGCCTTGATACCTGGTAAATTGCTTCATCCTTAAGCTCAGCACTCTCCATTCCAGAGTACTTTTCCCTCCTCTCTTGAAACAAGAGGTTTCAAGATCTCTGGTTTCCTACAGCCAAGGCCTTTGTCCTCCACCAGCATCCTGAGAAACGGTGTGTGGGTGGTAACATTTCTGAGATCTCACTTGGCTAAGAATGTTTCTATGCGACCCTCACACCTGGCTGCTATCTGGCTGGGCCTAACAGTCTAGGCTGGACGTGACCCTCCTTCAGGACTGGGAAGCTCAGCATTCCTGCCTTCACCATTTAATATCACCCCGTACAAAGCTGTTCTGGTTGCTGGTGCTTTGCACACGACTGCTGTTCTCTGTGTCCTTGGTGTTCTGAGGCCCCTGAGGAGGCAGCCTTGGGGTGCATTCATTTTCAGTCATCATGCAGGGTATTCAGTAAGCCTTCCAACCTGGAAACACATCCGTCATGTGGGGGAGGTTTTTAAAAATTATTTTGTCAAGGGTTACCTCCTCTTTGTTTTCTAGGCTTCTCTGGAACATGCTGGACTAGACCTCCTGGGCTATTTCTTCTTTGGGAGAAAAAAAGTCTTTCCTTTATTATTTTCCCTCTGCCTTTCTATTATTTCTGGGAGATTTTCTTAATGCTTTTCTTCCAACTTTTCCACTGAGTTTCCACTTCTGCCACGCTTTGAATTTCCAGGAGGGTTTCATTATTATTTCTGGGAGATTTTCTTAATGCTTTTCTTCCAACTTTTCCACTGAGTTTCCACTTCTGCCACGCTTTGAATTTCCAGGAGGGTTTCATTATTATTTCTGGGAGATTTTCTTAATGATTTTCTGCCAACTTTTCCACTGAGTTTCCACTTCTGCCACGCTTTGAATTTCCAGGAGGGTTTCATTATTATTTCTGGGAGATTTTCTTAATGCTCTTCTGCCAACTTTTCCACTGAGTTTCCACTTCTGCCACACTTTGAATTTCCAGGAGGGTTTCATTATTATTTCTGGGAGATTTTCTTAATGCTCTTCTGCCAACTTTTCCACTGAGTTTCCACTTCTGCCACGCTTTGAATTTCCAGGAGGGTTTCATTATTATTTCTGGGAGATTTTCTTAATGCTCTTCTGCCAACTTTTCCACTGAGTTTTCACTTCTGCCACGCTTTGAATTTCCAGGAGGGTTTCATTATTATTTCTGGGAGATTTTCTTAATGCTCTTCTGCCAACTTTTCCACTGAGTTTCCACTTCTGCCACGCTTTGAATTTCCAGGAGGGTTTCATTATTATTTCTGGGAGATTTTCTTAATGCTCTTCTGCCAACTTTTCCACTGAGTTTTCACTTCTGCCACGCTTTGAATTTCCAGGAGGGCTTCATTATTATTTCTGGGAGATTTTCTTAATGCTCTTCTGCCAACTTTTCCACTGAGTTTTCACTTCTGCCACGCTTTGAATTTCCAGGAGGGTTTCATTATTATTTCTGGGAGATTTTCTTAATGCTCTTCTGCCAACTTTTCCACTGAGTTTTCACTTCTGCCACGCTTTGAATTTCCAGGAGGGTTTCATTATTATTTCTGGGAGATTTTCTTAATGCTCTTCTGCCAACTTTTCCACTGAGTTTTCACTTCTGCCACGCTTTGAATTTCCAGGAGGGTTTCATTATTATTTCTGGGAGATTTTCTTAATGCTCTTCTGCCAACTTTTCCACTGAGTTTTCACTTCTGCCACGCTTTGAATTTCCAGGAGGGTTTCATTATTATTTCTGGGAGATTTTCTTAATGCTCTTCTGCCAACTTTTCCACTGAGTTTTCACTTCTGCCACGCTTTGAATTTCCAGGAGGGTTTCATTATTATTTCTGGGAGATTTTCTTAATGCTTTTCTTCCAACTTTTCCACTGAGTTTTCACTTCTGCCACGCTTTGAATTTCCAGGAGGGTTTCATTATTATTCTTGTTCCCTGGCTTCATACAGGATCCTGTTCTTGTTTCACAGCTGTAACGTCACCTGAGATGACTGAGAGTCTCTTATAGCCAGCGGCGAAGTCTTTCTTCTTCCTGGAGTCCCTCTCTCATCCAAGTTGCTCTTTGGCTGTTGGGTTGCGTTGGTCTCCACTTGCTGTCAGGCTGCAGGGATTCCTCAGGTATCTGGGATTCCTTGGTTGTGCCATTTGAAGAGGGGAAGACTAAGAGCTGACTGGGACTCCGAAGGCTGTGGACTGTGACCATCTACAAGGGCCCTCCCACTAGGCTGTCTGCTGGGGAATCTGACTAAATACTCTTACGCATCTCTTCTTGGGCAGAGAAGTTTCCCACTCTGTCTGCAAGCTACAGGCCTGGCTATCTGTGGTTCTGAGAGCTGAGTGAGGAGAAGCTGGGGGTGGAAAAAGTCCTCAGCATGCAAGAAGCCTGAATTTACCCAACACTCCTGTCTGGGTAAAATGCCCCCACCTTCAACCAGGCCTAGGATCCCTCATCCAGAAACGCTTGGTGTCAGTCTCTCCTGTGAGCGAGCACTCAAGACTTCTGCCTGGGTGCTGGGGAAGGCCCTTAGGGACATGAGGTGAGGGAGACAACTGGTCTGTTTCCTAAACAGTTCTCAGTCAATTCTGCTTCTAGTTTTTACCCCCACCATTCTCACTTCTAGGGTTTAATTGGTGCCGGCACCTTTTGAGGATTCCGCTGGGTTAACTGGGTTGAGGCATCCCCAGGTGAGCAAGTAGGTGGTCTAAGAGTAATCACACTTTGGACCTCAGTAAGTATGTGATATAATGTATACTCTTTGGTGAGGCCTGTGGCATCCACGTTACATACGCATGATGCACGTTCTCAATGTAAAATGATTTTAAACCAAGATGATGTACACCCATGGTCTTCAGTCTGGAGTGGGACCAGGTTATAACAAGACCCTCCTGGTCGCCGGGAGAACCCACTGGGGATTCTGGTATCTTTCCTGGCCCCGCCTCTTCCCTGCTCCATCCCGCACAGCGTGGCCCTCCTCGCTCTTCTCGGCACACTTACCCTGCCACTTGAGAATTGGCTCGAGTGAGCCAGCATCGCTGACTGGTGTTCACCCTATCCCTCAGTGCTGGGGTGAAAGAGAGTGAGAACCTCTGGTGGAAACAACTAAATGTTAAGCTCCTGGGCAGCAATGTAAAAATCCCAAATATTAAAAAGACCCCTGTCTAGAACTTCAAGTGGATTCTGGCAGGCCTAAGAATAGGCAGGCTGCACCCTCACTGATGACCCGTGTGTGCCCAATAATCACCCACTTCCGCCGTGAAGAGGGAAATACCCGAGGGCAACGTCTTTGGCTTTTTAAATTTGTCTTTAAGAACATTCATTGTTTTTGCAAAAATAAGAATTGCTTATTATAAAGAACTAAATATTGTAGAAAAGAATACAAGTGAAAGGTTTAAAAATACTCCAAATCCAATCACTCCTAAATTATCATTGCTGACATTAGGTGAAGACGTGTTGTGTGTGTACAGAGAGAGGGAGAGAAATAGGTTTTATGAAAATGGGATATTTTAAGTGGTATTATTTTCATAAAATACATTGTTTTAATTGTTTCTAATTTAATGGGGGGAAAAAGGAAGCAGAAACTGAAGAAGTGTTGAACCTCAAAGTAAATGTTTCTTTACCGTAAGAGTTCCTAAGATAACCTTATTCAAGTTAAGACAAAGATGTTTACGAAAATAATCCCAGCACTTTGGGAGGCCGAGGCGGGCAGATCACGAGGTCAGGAGTTCGAGACCAGCCTGGCCAATGTGATGAAACCCCGTCTCTACTAAATATACAAAAATTAGCTGGGTATGGTGGCACATGTCTGTAATCCCAGCTACTCAGGAGGCTGTGGCAGGAGAATTGCTTGAACCCAGCAGGTGGAGGTTGCAGTGAGCCGAGATCGTACCACTGCACTCCAGCCTGGGAGACACAGCAAGACTGTCTCAAAAAAAAAAAAAAGAGGTTTTACTCATTCTTTTAAAAAAATACAACATGCTTCCATTTTAACAACATCTCTTGACTCTGCATTTTAAAAAGTACAAAATCTTCTAATTCTTCACATCGTTCCTCCTCCTACCTCCTGATTTTTATTATTTCACTTTTACATTGCCCGGGTTTATAACATTCATGGTCTGTCCTGCAGCCACAATTTCTAGTTAATTAGTATTAGTTTTATATTTAAGCATATTTTAGTATTAGCTCTATATTTAAGTTTCTTTAGCTATTACTTTTTTTTTTTTTTTTGAGACGGAGTCTCGCTCTGTTGCCCAGGCTGGAGTGCAGTGGCGCGATCTCGGCTCACTGCAAGCTCCGCCTCCCGGGTTCCCGCCATTCTCCCGCCTCAGCCTCCGAGTAGCTGGGACTACAGCCGCCCGCCACCACGCCCGGCTTTTTTTTTTTGTATTTTTAGTAGAGACGGGGTTTCACCGTGTTAGCCAGGAGGGTCTCGATCTCCTGACCTCGTGATCGGCCTGCCTCGGCCTCCCAAAGTGCTGGGATTACAGGCTTGAGCCACCGCACCCGGCCAGCTATTACTTCTATATGAGGTATATTTAGCTATTAGTTCTATACTTAAGTATATTTTGGTATTAGTCCCATACTTAAGTATATTTTGGTATTCTGTACTTAAGCATATTTTAGTATTAGTTGTATATTCAAGTATTAGTTCTGTATTTAAGTGAATAGTTTAATGCTCACTACCAGTCTTTTACTTCCTGGGGCCTTTCTTGTGATTCATTTTCTTACTGGCTGGATTTTACCGTCAAGCAATTTTTTTTTTCAAGAAGGGTTCCAAAGTGCTGCATTTCACATGTTTTCTTCATGAGAGTGCTGCTAGTTGTGCTTTACTTAAATGATAATGTGGCTGGACAAAGGGTCTTGGGTCATTCTTCTCTTCAAAACTGTGCAGACCTTGATACTTTAATTTCTGGGACAAAAAGCTGCTGGAGATGATCTGCTTTTTCCAACAGAATGACCAGAGACTTGGCTCCAAGTTTAACGGTCTAAAGGGGCCAGGCTTTGGAGCCACCCTTTCTGTCACAAAGTTTCCTGAAATACAGTGTACTCTGATTTGTAGATTCAGGGCTTTTCCCTCTTTCTCAGGGAAATAATCTCATGCCACATCATATCTTTGATTTTGCAGGCACCAATGACTCTGGTGTTGGGATCGTCTTCTGTTCTCTGCATCTGCTAGCTTTTCTGTTTTAATACTTGTCTTTTTCAGATATAATCTTTGTGATTGGCTCAAGCATTTAGGACCAGGGCAGGGGAGGGAAGATGGTTTGGGATGATTTGAGGACATTATATTTATTATACACTTTATTTCTATTATTACACTGTAATATATAATGAAATAATTACACAACTCATCATCATGTAGAATCAGTGGGAGCCCTGAGCTTGTTTTCCTGCAACTAGATGGTCCCATCTGGGGGCGATGGGAGACGGTGACACCCAGAACGTGTTGCTTATGTCCAGGCTACTCCATAATCACTCTGTGGTCGCTGTCACTGCAGAAAACACTGCTTCACAAAGACAGGATGCTGGGCATGGAAGCAGGCTTTCAGCGCGTTTGTGGCAACCTCAGGATATTCCGCCTTGACTTTCATCCAGAATGTATGGAGATTTGAAGTTGTCTCCAACATACTTTTTTTTTTTTTTTTTTGAGACGGAGTCTCGCTCTGCCGCCCAGGCTGGAGTGCAGTGGCCAGATCTCAGCTCACTGCAAGCTCCGCCTCCCGGGTTTACGCCATTCTCCTGCCTCAGCCTCCCGAGTAGCTGGGACTACAGGCGCCCGCCACCTCGCCCGGCTAGTTTTTTGTATTTTTTTTTTAGTAGAGACGGGGTTTCACCATGTTAGCCAGGATGGTCTCGATCTCCTGACCTCGTGATCCGCCTGCCTCGGCCTCCCAAAGTGCTGGGATTACAGGCTTGAGCCACCGTGCCCGGCCATCTCCAACATACTTTTAAGGCCACTGTCATTTGCGATCTCAAGCAGTCGATCCTCTTCTAGCACGGACAAAGTTGATTCCCCTGGTTTACTCTCAAATGGGTCACAGATCCATTCCTTCCCAATTTGGGGGTCTTTTGTGGTTGGGAAGTATCGTTCAAGCTCTTCTGAAAGCTGAGGCCGGTGATCATGCGTCCGCTGGGGAAAGAAGGCCCCGGCTCCGTCTCTTTCACAATCTCGCTAAGGTCTGAAACATGTCAGGAATCCCGGGGTTCACTCGTCACCCCTGTAACTCCAGTTTGGCTTTGAACGCAGCCACTTGATCTGCCGACTGGAACACAGTTGCCACTCTCCCCTGCAGTGACGGATTGAGTTTGTGAGTAGGTTTAATCTGTCACACAAGTACACAAGTTTCCTGACCTATATTCTGTGTCACTGAAATGTGCTGCTAGTGGTGATGTTTTCTAAAAGAAATCTCTGAAGTGGCTGTCGTAACTCAGAAAGTCTGTCCAGCGATCTGCCTTTAGAAAGCATCTCACTCTGCGTATCAGAGAAGCCGTGTGTGCTCTGCATCCAGCTCCTCACAGGGCTGCATGAACAGGCGTGAGTTAGGGCACGTACTTTAACGTGGTTGGTAATTTTAATCACATCCTGCATAAATGTTGTTAAATTCAGGTGACACTTTTTGGCTAGCCAGCGCTTCTCTATGGATGACATACTGCATAGACTCACATTTAGAAGCGACCTCTTTGACCTGAGTAGTGAAACCAGAAAGCTGTCCAGTCATGGTAGCTGCTCTAGCCATGCACAGACCAACACAAAACAGAACAGTTCAGTTTCCCTGATATGTAATAATTCAAAGACTTGAATAGCAGCCATGGTGTTGGTTGGCAACTAAAGCGCACATAACATCCTCATGCACATCCCCCTGAAAAATATGTCACAGAAAAACAAACATTGTTATCTTGTTGTCAACATCAGGACTCGTCAACCTGGATTGAGTACCACAGTGACTCATTAATCCTCTCGAACAACTGTGCCTCAGTATCTGCTGCTACGTCGTCAGTTCGTCTAGTTCTTTATGGTGCTGGCTGAAAGAGCAACATGTGCCACCTTTTGAACTACAGTCCCTCCTAAAAGCTCATGACAAATGTCCTTAGCAGCAGGCAGGATCAGCTCTTCACCAACAGCCAGTCCTGGCTTTGGCAATGCGGTTAGACACTAAGAATGATGCTTTCAGCGCAGATATATTTGATGAAGGGGTAGCCTTCAATAATTGCTTCTGTTCTTGATGTTTACGTTTTTTTCTTTTGAAAACTCCAAAGGCAGTGTCTTTTAATGCAGGATGCTGGGTCTCCATGCGGTGAAGCAGTTTTGAAGCTTTCGTGGCTTTGCTGAGTAGTTGGTCACCACATATTCTACAAAGTGGGCTTGGCGAACGTGACCACCTGTGGAAATGAACCTAGAACTGGAGTAGAACTCTAGGCATTTTCTTCGCAGTGCAGCTTTCTTTTCGTTGGCAGTCTTGGCATCTTCTGCTGTCTCATCAATGGGTCTCTCTCCCTTTTCACAGAAGCTCTCCGGTGACGTTTGATTTTTACTCATTTTGGCGAGGGTTGGCGGGTGGGCTTACCAAAACCGTGGCTGAGACAAGTACACAGTGTGGAAAGAGACGCGGATGGCAGTGGTAAATAAAATAACAGGCGGGCCATGCGCAGACTGAAGTAAGTGTTGGATTCTGACTTAAAGCCTGCCACCAGATACAGCTGTACAACTGAAGTACATCTGCTCACTTGCCACTATAAAGCCTGCCACCAGAGGCAGTCTAATTGTCACTTGCCACTCACTGATCGAGTTTTGATGAGTCTGCAAGCAACTGATGTATTATTATGGTCTCTGTGCAGTCAAACCTCTCTGCTAACATTCATCCGTATTTGCAGCCACTCCCCAGTACTAGCATCACCCCCTCAGCTCCATCTCAGATCATCAGGCATTAAATTCTCAGAAGGAGCACACAACCTAGATCTCCGGCCCACGCAGTTCACAACAGGGTTCGCGCTTCTATGATAATCCAGTGCCGCCACTGATCTGACGGGAGGTGGCGCTCAGGAGGTGACGTGAGTGATGGGCAGCAGCTGGCTGTCAATACAGATGAAGCTTCTGCCGCTCGCCTGCCACTCACCTCGTGCTGTGTGGCCTGGCTAGTAACAGGCCACAGCCTGGTACTGTCCTATGGCCTGGGGTTGGGGACCCCTGTATTTGGGGATGGATCTCATGCTCATGGGAGATCCCCCATGGACGGTCTTCCCCATTGAATATACAGCCCTGAGCCTTTACTTAGTCTATAACGGCTGTTTTTTTCACTTTTCCCATTTCCCCAGTGTCCACCCAGCAGGAGATTTTACTACTCCTTGATCAGGGAGGGAAAAATAACAAGTCCCATTCAGTTTGCTTCCTCCCAGACCTGAGAAGCCAGCAAGATTGCCAGGCCTCGCCACATGCCAGGCTGTGAGGTACAGACCTGAGAAGCCAGCAAGATTGCCAGGTCTCGCCACATGCCAGGCTGTGAGGTACAGACCTGAGAAGCCAGCAAGATTGCCAGGTCTCGCCACATGCCAGGCTGTGAGGTACAGACCTGAGAAGCCAGCAAGATTGCCAGGTCTCGCCACATGCCGGGCTGTGAGGTACAGACCCGAGAAGCCAGCAAGATTGCCAGGCCTCGCCACATGCCGGGCTGTGAGGGAGAAACCTTGCACACTGCTTCTGACTGCTGCCACCGCCGCTGCTGCCCCCGCTGCTGCCCAGGGCTGAAGTTTACTGAATTCGTTATGCCCCTTCCCCTGCTTGGTTGCTATTTTTCCCTACTTATTTTTTACCAGTCTATTGCTCTGTTAGGTAATTCTGTGTGGAAGTTTCAATCTACTGTCTTAACTCTGACAGCTCCCTCTCTGTGTCTTAAGAAATTTATTTACTTTCTCAGCAAACTATCGCAAGGACAAAAAACCAAACACTGCATGTTCTCATTCATAGGTGGGAACTGAACAATGAGAACACTTGGACACAGGAAGGGGAACATCACACACCAGGGCCTGTCGTGGGGTGAGGCGCGGGGGAGGGATAGCATTAGGAGATATACCTAATGTAAATGACGAGTTAATGGGTGCAGCACACCAACATGGCACATGTATACACATGTCACAAACCTGCAGGTTGTGCACATGTACCCTAGAACTTAAAATATAATTTTAAAAAAAGAAATGTATTTACTGCTGGGTGCTCATGCCTGTAATCCCAGCACTTTGGGAGGCTGAGGCAAGCGGATCACCTGAGGTTAGGAGTTCAAGACCAGCCTGGTCAACGTGGTGAAACCCCGTCTCTACTTTAAAAAAAAAAAAGCTGGATGTGGTGGTGTATGCCTCTAGTCCCAGCTACTTGGGAGGCTGAGACAGGAGCATCGCTTGAACCCAGGAGGCAGAGGTTGCAGTGAGCCGAGATCACACCACCACTGCACTCCAGCTTGGGAGACAGAGTGAGACTCTGTCTCAAAAAAGGAAAAAAAAAAAAAAAAATGTATTTATCTCTGTATTTCCACTGCTTGATAAAATGCTACACTTTGCTGAATAAGTGTGGCTGAACTGAAATAAGGATTAAGGTGACACCGCTATGGTGGGCATCAAAAACCACAAGATTCTAGACTCTCGTAGCATTGCCCTAGGATTGTCAGGACTTAGGAGCACACCACCTAGATGCTTATGTATGTTTCATTTTGACCCAGAGAATAGAGAGACAAATTCAGAGAGGATGCTAAAGACATTGTTAGTGTAGATGTCTTCAGAAAAAAGGCAAAATATGAGGCAGAAGGGTGAACAAAACAGAAAAAAATGTACCAAGATGTTCACGGTGGTACTTTGGGGGTGAAGCAGAAAGCAGCTTTCTTTTTATAATTCTGCAGATATTTGAAGTGTATTGCTCTCATATGAAAAGACCGTAACAACAGAAGAGCAAAGCCAGTGCAGAACTTGCAGGGCATGAGTCGAGCCCTACAACACACAAAATCCCGGCCACAATTCCCTTCAAAGTGATGTACTATCCTCGTCACCAAACTGTCAGAAGGAGCGGCTCTGGCCTGCAGCCTGACGGGCTACAAAGTGCATTCCCTGGGTGAGAAGCTGCATGTGCGTCACGTCCGTGGGGATGGAGAACAATGCCAAGTGTCAGACATGACGGAAACCCATCTTCACACCTCACAGCAGAAAATGCCAAGGCATGTACCTGTTTCTTGGTCCTAAATAAGGACTGGTGAATACAGTCAGGATTTCAATGTTTTACTTAAGCCCCATTTTGCTCTAAACTTATTTAAAAAAAATACTTCCGAGTCTTAATTTTCTCAGTGGGATCAATGACTTTTGCTCCATGAAGATCTACTTGGAGAACAAAAGCAAAGCATTTTCAACTCAACGGCCTTGATTTAAGACAAAAGTTCAATGCCATGGCAGTATGCCCGCTTTGCTCTTACAATGACCAAGAGAGGTGGCAGAAATGAAAGAGCACCCCATCGCCAGTCCGGTGGGCCACGGTCTCCACACCAAGTGCTATCCTGCCAGGGTGCTGGGTACCTTGCTTAGAGGGAGCTCTGAAAAGAGCTAATTTATGGTTTTTATCCTCTTTGGTTATTACTACAAAAGGGATATACATATAGAAAACACAAATTTGCAGCTGTAAGTCTCTCCCACTGAATAAAAACCAACAGAACTTCTTAAAACTCCAGATAATCTCAAATTAACTTTTCCCATTTTACTTCACTTCTTTTTCCCCCACCATATATTTTACCCCTTGGGCTGTTTCTTCTGAAATCATATTTCTGCTAACCCAGAATAGGTGAATTTTCTAAAATCACGATTATTTCCTTTTTCTTTTCATCTCCCTTTCAGTTAGGGCCACATACTCTTTCTTGGCAACCAGTGCAAATTCATTCTTTCTAGCTCAGTTCCAAAACCCATTTCTAGTGCTGCTATTCCATGCGCCCCTCCTCCAGGCCGGGCGTCTCCTGTCTCACCGGAACTGGATGCCGGCTCTGAGCCCTAGTGCCCTTCGAGGCACACACATCATCTCGGGGGTTCCCCATTCTGAGATTTACCTCAGTTCTTCCACTTTGCTTAAACTCTCCCCCATCCCCCACAGATATAGAAGGGCAAATCCAATGATCTCCTCAACCGTGTCTGATTACAGCCACTTGGAACCGAAGGCCTTGTCCATCCCTAGTCTGGAGGCCGACCAGCAGGTACTCACCGTGGTATACTCAAAGTAGTAAAGGCAGTTGTCAGTCAGAATGAACCAGCGTCTCTTCCAAGTCTTTACCCTGCCACCTGCAGAGCAAAAAGAGATGCACGTTCGACAAGAGACAACCAGACAAGCGCAGGCTCCACGACACACACAACACCCTCTCTTCTCAGAGAGAGTTGGGGGAGAGGCATCAGGAGAACGTGGAGCCCACAACATTGACATCAGTAACAAGACACAGAGCCGAAACAGAAGCGCCTTTCACAAAGTGAAAGCCTGTGGGTACAAGCAGAGCAAGCGCGTCTAGGTGACACCTGGAGATGGAATCAGGACAGCAGGATGAGCATGGGTTTGTGGAGGGAAAACCCAGGGGCAATAATGACATACAATGCAAATTTGCCAGAGTCAGCAAAAAGCCCATGTGGTAGAAATCGCCAAAGAACAGAAAAAGAAGGAAGGGTCAGCACTTCGTGCAGGCTACTCTGCTATGGACAAGCAGCCCGGCACATAAGGAGTGTTTCACTGGAAGTGAAGGAAGGAGGAAGCAGGAGGGGAGATGCTGGGAGCCTTCACAATCAAATGCCATGAGAGGGAGACTCCATCTCAAAAAAAAAAAAAAAAAAAAAAAAGCTAGGGTTGGGGTCGTGAAGTTATGCTGAGACAGACATGAAGGAAGGAAAAATTTCCCCAAGCCTATCTGAATGAAGCTACACCTGCTGTCAAATTGGAACCACAGGCTTCCTTTTCCTCCACCTCCCTCTCATCAAGGGAACATTTTCTGAACATGAACTACTCAAAACTTATCCCTAAGGCCTTCACCTGTGAAGCCATGCATGGCATTCTAGAAACACTTCTTGCGCGCTGCTCTTTTGCTAAGACTTAACTTACAGACAATATTGCTTCTCCAATCTTCCTCAATGGCAAGAACCATGGGGCATAAATCTCATACCCCCAATCATGCTTTCTCTCTTGCCCTCATCACAAATAGCTGAGCAAAGAGGAGAATGGTTTTACAGGGACTATTTCTAACTGCCAGAACTTGCCTGCATGCTCACACCAGAGAAACCTAAGGGGAGTATGCAAACAATGTTACGGAAAGAAAATGTCCAGTGTAGGTCCTGGCAGACAAATAAAAGGACCGCTGGGCTTTCAGGCCAGTTTTTAGCATCCTGCTTGGACGCTGAACTCTAGGCGGGCTTACGTGACTGATCATTAATTGCAAAGATTCCAAATGACACAGATCTAGGTTATGCGGGGGAATTTGCTGTAAGCAAGCACGTGCCATCCGCCTGCCCATCCTGTGCTGTATCAAGCAAATTGAGACTCCCTCCCTCCAGTGACTTGTAAGTTTCATGTGAGCCCTTGCTGCTGGTCCGTAAAGGTTAGATGGCATGAATAAGGAGAAAACCATAAATGGATACTATGACATGCATGTGGAAAACAGGAAAGCCTGGGCAGAATTAAATAAGGAGGATAAAGAAGACAAGGACTATATTCAGGACTGAAGCCAATTTGTTCTTAAAAAGGAACCCCCTCCACCAATTCAGAGCCTGAGAACTTTGGTCTTCCAGCCTGGCAGGCCATTGGTTGTCCCCGGAGGCTTGGCACAAAGGGAACATCAGCCCATGCTGGCCTCCCATGCGCTCCATCACAGGACACTACCCGGGGAACCCTTGGGACTTAGGAGATCATGGAAGAAGCGAGTCAGATGCTAAAAGAAACGCGATGGAAGGAAATCAAGGAGAAAAAGCAAAGCCGGAAGAAATTCTCTGCCTGATTACAAAAGCTTGGTTATTATCCCTGGACAATTTGTTGCATTACAGAGACCTCTACCATCAAGCATCACTGTGGGCCCACGGGGAACATGTCCACGTGGAAAGAAAAGCAGACATGAAACAAGCAGACAGATCAATGCGTGCCTAGGACAGTCCCTGTGGAACTCACAGGACCACCTCCCACTGCACGGCTCCTCAGCCCTCCTGTGACCTCCCCGAGATATCAAGGCCGGATGCCATCTTCCCCTACAGCTGAGAACAACCTGACAAGTTCCTGAAGCATCTGAGCAAGTGTGCACGTTTGGAGCTGTTCTTTTTAAGTGTAGCTACTGCTCAGGGAATGCTTTGGCACAAATCTGAGGTGTCTTGGGCTAGGAAAACATGTTTCCCCAAACCAGCAAATGGAGAGGAGACACCAAAACATAACTAGGAGACCAATTCAGGGCTTTAATGAGGACTCGCTGAAAGAGCGAGGGAGTGGAACAAAACATAAAATAGAGCCCAGGCTGTAATGCCCTTCTCTCATCCCCAGGAAATTAAATACGAGGACTTCAGGGGGGGTTTTGGGTTTGGAGTTGTTTTTTCACCGTCACTCGGTGTCATTTTGAGTTTAGGACACGCCATTTCCCCTTTTTGTCCAAAGGTAAATGTCTTAAATATCGTCTAATTTAATTCTTTCCCTAGTTTGCTTTTCCATCATGGTAAATCAGAAGCTTTCCCTAGCTTTGGGAAGCCAAGACTTTGTTCTTTCTGGGAAAGTCTCAGCTTGAAAAAAGAAGAAAAAAGAAAGACTTCCTTCTCTTCTTTCTCCTCTTCCCCACTTCAGAGACTAACTTTCAATCAGGCTGATTAATGGATGTCAAATTGAATATCAAACATAGCGCATGTCTTAGCCAATAATTCCAAGTGAAAATGTCGTGGAAACTTCCTCTGTTTTTACAAACCCACTCTTGGTATGTTTTCTTGCATTACTGCATTCAGTAATGAATATAACATATACTCCTCCAGAAAGGAAAAACGAAAATTGCTCCAAACCCCTGATCCTGACCAGTTCCCTAGGGACTGTACACTAAGTTAGAAGCAGCATTAACACTACCACCGGCAATTAAAAAACAAAATAACCAAAAATAACGAAATAAGAAAATGCTGCAGCAATGACAGTGGCCTATGCAGAGCGAGCGAGCAGGCTGAGGGGTTACATACCTCCTGGAGTTTGGGGCAAGGAAAAGGAGAGCCAAAATCATGGAAACATACAAATGAGGGAGAAAAGAAAATTAAAACAAATAAATTAAACCCGATTCCTTAATCTTAAAGTGCAATGTATCAGTCACATTCATGCCTGCCTGGGGAGAGAGCTGAACTAAAAACACTAAACCGGCAAATGATCCCACTACTGTCTGGCACGTGAATGAGGGGCTCTTACATGCCATGTCCCACCTCATCAAGGCAAATTTTGGGGCACTACTGAAAACCTGGCCCCAGAGATGCCACAAATCAGCTTTTACAAAGCCAACGTTTATTAGTATATCCAGAATCAGAGCAAAGAAGACTAAGATTATTTCAGGGAAAATTAAATGTCTTTCTTTAGATGGCTGTCACTTTTTAAAGTGTGTAAGAATGCACACACATATACCCATGAATATACATGTACATATGTGTATACACAAGAATACACATTCTTATGGCTATATGCATACACAGACATACACACACAGCTCCAGACGGCTGGAAGCCCTGCCTTCTGCAGCACATAAACACAAAGAGTGATGCTAAGTGTGCTACAATGAAAACACAATATTCAGAGTTTCGAAGGGTTTGATGGAGGTTTAGAAAAAGTAATGCAATGAGCTAAAACTGAGTCCCACACTTGGTAAAATTTTCTCTTTTTTAAAATCTGAGATGCCTCATGAATTTGCATGTCATCCTGGTGTAAGAACCAAGATAATCTTTGTACTGTTCTAATTTTAGTGTCTGGGCTGTCAAAGCTAACACTTAGTATTAGCATTTAAACAAATCTCACTGGAGGGGAAAGTAAATCCAAACTTGGACACACTTTAAACATTTCCAGTAGGTTTTCTTTTAACTCCATCCACTTGGCAATAGGAATGTGGAAGGGAAGGTTGCCTATGGGGTTAGTAATTTTAGAGCCTTAACTTCAAAGATTCTGCTGGCTTAAATATACATAAAATGATGGCCAATTCAAGAGATATTTACAACTGATTGGTGAAGTGGTGCCATAAGGGGAATTTATGAATTAAGTCATTATGTATAAGCACAAGGACTTGGGATATGCCTTTAAAAGAAAATAGAAAGGCTATTGCTCTCTGACCTAGTCAGAAATAAAGGATTCCATTTTAGCCTTCCCAGATGTGTTGGTAATGACCAAGAGAGTACTGACTTCTAATCACTGGGGCGAGTAGTTGGGCTGGTAGAGGACGAAACAGCCCCTGCTACTGTGAGAACCCAACTCATCAAAGGCTAAGGCAGAAGGCAACAGAGGAAATACGCTGTTAGTGCCCGCCCCCCACCCAAAAAAAAAAAAAAAAAAAAAAGGGCATCATTATGTCCGGAGAGTCTAGAGCTCTCTCTATATTCTGAAACTATTAATAAAGTAAACACATGTGGACATGAATGTGTATCAAAACCCTACTAATGTTTTTCCTATTGATTATCCTGTCCCCTTCACGGCAAGGCATGACCACAAATCTCAGCAATACAAGCTCATCACTTCTGGCAGAGGGAAGAGAAATGCATTTTCAGCTTTTCTAAATGAACACAATAATTAATGTGGCTGATTGAGATTGAAAAGGAGGGGGGAAAAAAAAGAAAAAAAAAAAACCGCTGCCCAAGAATGAGTAAGAGTGCTGTGGATTGAGCTGCAGCCAAGGGCTCTAGGCTTGCCATGCACACTGCCTGTGGGGGAGCCAGATGCAGAAGGAAGTGACGATGCACTGGGGCGGGGGCAGGAGCGCCAGGTACAAATCTGTGTGACGGGAAGTAGAAAGATGGACAGGGTTGGCCACCCTCCCAATGGTTATGGGGACAGGGAAGGCAAACGGACCAGGTGCTCAGGGAGCTGCCTTGAAACAAAACCTGGTCAACCAATTCAAGAGTAAAAACGTGGAGCATGAACACATGTGGGCAATATTTATGGTGGAGTAAAATCTGTCCCCAGTAGTCTGTGTCCCACGGGGGCAATGACTATGAAGTCACTTCCTTTTTGGAAGCGGACCTTTGTTAGAACAGAACTCATACCAAAGTCTCTTTGAAGTCCCCTATAAGCCACCCCCTTTCCCATATGGTGTGTGTGTGTCCATGAATGTGTGTGACCATGCATGCGCGTGTACGCACACATGCACGCACACACAGGCACATGCATGCACACACACACACACACACACGCACACACACAGCCTTTCTTCCTAAGTCTCAGCTTTAGGAGCCCTAACTCAGAGACTACTTACCGAGTTTCAATAGCCAGCCTTCTCGGTCTGGGTTGAAGAAAGTGTGAGTGAGGTCATTCCCGTCATCTTCTGGGATTTTAAAGGGTTCATTTTTTATGCTCTCATAGAGATTCTGGGATAAAAGATGACAATTTATGTCTCTGATTCTAGAAATATTTTTTCTTCCTCCCCTTTCTCTTCATTCATTCCACAAGCATTCATTATATGCCTACAGTAAGCCAAGCCTGCTGGGTGCTGAGACTAAAAGAATATGACCATTTCTGCTTTCAGGCAGCTCATAGTGACAAAATCAATAAGACTTCCCAATTAGGAAAATAAAGACAGCAGCTTGACTTCTATTCAAGCTTTTAGTTTCATATTTTTTTTTTTTTTTTTTTTTTTTTTTTTTTTTTGAGACGGAGTCTCGCTCTGTCTCCCGGGCTGAGTGCAGTGGCCGGATCTCAGCTCACTGCAAGCTCCGCCTCCCGGGTTTACGCCATTCTCCTGCCTCAGCCTCCCGAGTAGCTGGGACTACAGGCGCCCGCCACCTCGCCCGGCTAGTTTTTTGTATTTTTTAGTAGAGACGGGGTTTCACCGGGTTAGCCAGGATGGTCTTGATCTCCTGACCTCGTGATCCGCCCGTCTCAGGCCTCCCAAAGTGCTGGGATTACAGGCTTGAGCCACCGCGCCCGGCCTAGTTTCATATTTACAACCCACTGTCCCCTTCCTGATTCCGTAGCTGGGCCTCACTACCAACTTCTTAATGAAATTCACATGGTTAAATAAATTAAAAGAGGAGACCCTTGATAAACTGTATGTCTTTTCTTCCTTCCTACAAAAGACGATCCTGTTCCCAGTGAACTCTTTCTTGACTTGAATGAAGGCCACTCTTGCTTGCTTACCCGGAGTAGCTCCTCCGGCAGGTCTCCCCCATCATTGATGCCTCGGTTCATGGCAATGAACCTCTCCACAGTGGGCTTATCTTTGACATTGGGGTTGTGCAGACTGGTGTTCAACATGATGATGGCAAAGGAGAGGACATAACAAGTGTCTAAAGATGAGAGAAAAGCAAAGGGGAGCCGTTGTATGCTTAGATGACCAGAAACATCCTACCCACAAGAGCAAGAGATATCAGATGAAACCAGGAATAAAAAACCATGTTCTCAGCCAGGTGCAGTGGCTCACGCCTGTAATCCCAGCACTTTGGGAGGCTGAGGCGGGTGGATAACAAGGTCAGGAGTTCAAGCCTAGCCTGACCAACATGGTGAAACCTTGTCTCTACTAAAACAGAAAAATTAGCCGGGCATGGTGGCGTGCGCCTGCAATCCCAGTGACTCGGGAGGCTGAGGCAGCAGAAATGCTTGAACCTGGGAGGCAGAGGTTGCAGTGAGCCAAGATAGCGCCACTGCACTCCAGCCTGGGTGACAGAGCGAGACTCCATCTCAAAAAAAAAAAAAAAAAGAAAAAGAAAAAAAAAAAAGAAAAGAAAAGAAAAAGAAAAACAAGAAAAACCATGTTCTCCAAAGAATGGGATGAATCCAGATGAACGGGTACACTAGGGCACGCTGCTGTCTGAAAGGAGCAAGGCATGAAAGAGTATATAAAGTATTCAAGACTTAAAGCTGTTTATTTTTTCAGATTGGAAAGGAGAATACACTGTAGAAACTCTGAAAAACACAAGGTATTTTTTTTAAAAATGACCTATAATGACCCATAATCCCACTATCTAGCAATAATTTATTTTGCTTTATTTTCTCTACGTAAATGTGTCTAGGTATAACTCATCACATATTTATCTCACAAACACATACTGCAACAAAATTGGAAACAAACTAAAACATATATATGCTTTTTTGCTAATCTTAATATCATTCTCCTACGTCAATAAAAATTCTTTGTAACAACACCGGTTTTTTTAGTTTCTGTTTTTTGTTTTGAGACAGAGTCTCACTCTGTCACCCAGGCTGGAGTGCTGTGGGGTGATCATAGCTCGCTGCATGCCGTCTTAAACTCCTGGGCTCAAGAGATCCTCCTGCCTCAGCCTCACAAATAGCTGGGACTACAGGCACAAGCCACCACACCTGGTTAATTTAAAAAAATTTTTGGCTGGGCGCGGTGGCTCAAGCCTGTAATCCCAGCACTTTGGGAGGCCAAGACGGGCGGATCACGAGGTCAGGAGATCAAGACCATCCTGGCTAACACGGTGAAACCCCGTCTCTACTAACAAAATACAAAAAACTAGCCGGGTGAGGTGGCGGTGCCTGTGGTCCCAGCTACTCGGGAGGCTGAGGCAGGAGAATGGCGTAGACCCGGGAGGCGGAGCTTGCAGTGAGCTGAGATCCGGCCACTGCACTCCAGCCTGGGCCACAGAGCGAGACTCCGTCTCAAAAAAAATAAGAAAATAAAAAAAATTTTTTTTGGAGACAGGGTCTTATAATGTTGCCCAGGCTGGTCTCAAACTCCTAGCCTCAAGCAATCCTCTCACCTCGGCCTCCCACCCAAGATGCTGACATTACAAGTGTGAGCTACTGCACACAGCTAAAATGTGGTTTTTAACAGTTGTGTATTTCATAGTTCAGAGGCACCACAATTTAAATTCACAGTGCCATACTGTCGGACTTTTGGATTATTTCCAACATTTTACTATTTTAAGTATCATTAAATAAATGTTCCTAGGCATGAATCTCAGTCCTTTTGTTTTAGAAATTATCTGGTGCCAAGAAAATAATCCAGTGTAAAATGCCCATCATAAACTAGGATGAATTATTATATTTACCCGTGGACTGGAACACACCATTATTGCACTGACAGTATCGCTGGGCAAACGCCTCCATCATCCGGTCAATCTTCTGGGCCTCTCCAGGTAGCCGGAAGCTCCACAGGAACTGCCTGAGTGGGTAAAGACAGGGTGCTCCAGAACTCGAGGAGGCAATTTATTTCTCTATCAATTGTTAAACTACCAATGGTTTTTTTCTTTCTTTCTTTTTGAGACAGAGTCTCACTCTGTCATCCAGGCTGGAGTGCAGTGGCATGATCTCAGCTCACTGCAACCTCCACCTGCCAGATTCAAGCAATCTCCTGCCTCAGCCTCCCAAGTAGCTGGGACTACAGGCGCCCGCCGCCACGCCTGGGTAATTTTTTGTATTTTTAGTAGAAACAGGGTTTCACCATGCTGGCCAGGCTGGTCTCGAACTCCTGGCCTCAAGTGATCCACCCGCCTCAGCCTCCCAAAATGCTGGGAGTACAGGCGTGAGCCACCACGCCTGGCCACGGACAATGATTTTTTAACATCAAAGTGCAAAGGGAGCCCTGCTGGGCTTCAGCCTTCTGTTCTATAACTCTGAACAGATGCAAAGTTGCCATCCACACCACTGTTATTTTAATCAAGAGTAAAATTTTTTCTTAGGAAAAAGTGAAAAATTAGGACGGAAACCATTCCTACTGAGGAGTGGTTTCCCTCCTCAGAATAATCTACAAGACTGAAACATAGATAATGCTCATTTTAAACAAACCCTATTTCCGGAAAACAAGATGGGTGACAGAAAAAGAGAAGACTATCTTATCAAAACATTAACAATTGATCCCTTTAAGTCAAAGAAAGACCCACAGCTGACAGGTTTAATTGTGGATTATTTCCATCCAGCTAAATGATAGCACAAAAGATGAAGTCATTATTTACACGTACAGCAGTGAAAATACAGAATGACAGTTTCTTAAAAGGCACAAGGTAACAAATTTAATAAAAAATTAAGGTTTACTGTTTTTTTTCCAAAATGAAATGCATAACTACTTATTCCAGGGCAGGAAATTAAGGGATTTTCTTTTTTTTTTTTTTTTTTGAGACGGAGTCTCGCTCTGGAGCCCGGGCTGGAGTGCAGTGGCCGGATCTCAGCTCACTGCAAGCTCCGCCTCCCGGGTTTACGCCATTCTCCTGCCTCAGCCTCCCGAGTAACTGGGACTACAGGCGCCCGCCTCCTCGCCCGGCTAGTTTTTTTGTATTTTTTTAGTAGAGATGGGGTTTCACCGTGTTAGCCAGGATGGTCTCGATCTCCTGACCTCGTGATCCACCCGTCTCGGCCTCCCAAAGTGCTGGGATTACAGGCTTGAGCCACCGCGCCCGGCAATTAAGGGATTTTCTAAACTGAAAAATTTTAAAATTTAAGTATTCATCAATTTCTAAAATCTCAAATGTAAGACTCAAGGAAGAGTGTTACAGAATCTGCCTCCGGAACGTAACAGAACTGAATTCCCCTTGACCATCCAGTCATTTCCAGTCAGAGATCAACAGATTTCTTCCCTCCAAAATATTCAAAATCATACCCAAAGATATAATTCCAATAAAATGGCACCCAGAACAGACTCATGATCAAAGGCTGGCCTCCCACTCCTTCCAAAGCGGCTCACCTCAAGAATACTCACCGTAGTGCCTGGACGAGATTAAGATCAGTGAACTCGTGCAGCTCCACAAATGCATGAAGAACCTGGATATTAAACTCATCTCTATCGAGAAAAGACAAAAAATGGGAGAGAAAGCAGGAGTCAGACACTGACTGAGAATCTCCAGCCAGGCCATGTCTCCCACACTCCGTCCTGTGGCTGTGCAGACAGCTACTCGCGCACACTGTCAGCAAGAAGACTGGCCAGCTCTGCTGACTGGCTAAACAAGCTGGATGTCCCCATGACTCCCGGACAGACCCACCACTATTCCCCAGAAAAGCCTCCCCTCAACACCCGTGTGGCCGCAGATGCTTTAAGGCAAAACCCCTCCAAGAACTTAAAGCGTCTTTGAGTTTGTTTCTTGGTGTCATTCCTGAGCAGCCTTCCCAGCACGCGCACGTCCCCGCGGCCTTGCCTCTCCCCCAGGTAGTCTCCGATGGCCGTCTTGTTGAGCCCTTCGCCTTTGTATAAGAACTGGGCGATGTCTTCACAAGTGTTCTTCAGCAGGCCGTTCTCTATCAAGAACTGGATCCCCTAGGAAAAGACAATGAAGACGCCAATGATGCTTTGCTGGGAAACAGCTAGAAAGAAGAGGAAAGGGCACAGGAAGAAATGGGTGTGGGTGCACTGGAATATTTAATAAATAGTTGCTAGCTGACCTAACAAGCCGGAGGGTCACAGTTTAGGAACAAGGGCTTAGCGCATAACGTGTGCTCTACAGAACGGCAACATGAACTGTAACACTTGGAAAGAAACGTTTTTAGGGTCTATCTGAGCACTATAAAAAAACCCCATCTAATATGGACCACTTCCCGCTTCTTTCTCACTTACCTTTTTAGGGTCCATGTTAAACTTTTTCCTGCCCATGGCCACCTGCTTGTTCCTCTGCATGTTTTTCCTGTAAAACAACATCACAGCCATTTTAGTCCTTCAGGCCCCTGGAGAGGCTGGAAAGACCAGTATCACTTCCACATGCGCCCACTGACGTACACGGGTTTCTGAAAGATTTATGCAGGAAAGCAACAGGCATAATCTGGTGGAACTATGAAAGGCCAGCTGAACCCTGAAGCCTGAACCTGGCTCCAAGCCCATGTGCTCCTTCTACCCTGGATCAGAGGTTTTCTCTTTCTTTATTTTTTCAGACAGGGTCTCTCTCTGTCCAAAGGCTGAAGTGCAGTGGCGCTACCTCGGCTCATTGCGACCTCTGCCTCCTGGGCTCAAGTGATCCTTCCACCTCAGCCTTCCAAGTAGCTGGGACCACAGGCCCTGTTATTTTTTATTTTATTTTATTTTTTGGTGGAGACAGGGTGTCACTGTGCTGCCCAGGCTGGTCTTGAACTCTTGGGCTTAAGCGATCCGCCGGCCTCGGCCTCCCAAAGTGCTAGAATTACAGGCACGAGCCGCTGTACCCGGCCAGTTTTCTTTTTTAATATGATTTTTTAAAAAACTTTATCAGGGTATAATTTACTTATAATATTCCTACTGTAGGTACATATTTGAATTTTTAGTATACTAAGTTGTGCAACATCACCATAGTCCAGTTTTAGAACATTTTCATCCCCCCCTACAGAATTTCTCACATCTTTTTACAGTTAATCCTCACTTCTGCCTCCATCCTCAGGCAACTATTAATCTATTTTCTGTCTCCATAGATTTGCCTATTCTGGACATATCATACAAACAGAGTCATAAAATATGTGGATTTTCAGATCTGGCTTCTTTCATTAGCATAATGCTGTCAAGGTCATCGTGCTGGAGTGTGGGCCAGTACAACATGCTTTCTTGCTGCTGCGTCATCTTCCACGGTACGGATAAACCACATCTGTTTATCCATTCACCAGATGATGGACTGTTTGCAGTTTGGGACGATTATGCAGAAGGCTGCTAGCAGCATTTGTGTACAGGTCTTTGTGTGGAAACATGTTTTCATTTCCCCTGGGGAGATATCCAGGGCTGGACACTGCTGGGTCATATGGTACATCTATATTTAACTTTTTAAGAAGCTGCTAATAGGCAGTTTTCTTGACTGTATCAGAATGAAAAATGCAGATTCACAGACCATGCTTCTCACAGTCTGATCCACCAACGAGCAGCCTTGGGAGCATGTCCGACATGAAGACGCTCCGCTCGTTTATACATACGCACCACCTGGGGCCTCATCAAAACAGATTCCATGTCTGAGAAGCGGCCTGTGCTTCATGTACGTTTAACATGATCCCATGTGTGGAGTCTGAGTAGCAAGGCTCTGGACTGGCTGAGTCACTCAAAGTACAAGGGGCAGAACCTAGGAATTTGAATTTTTGAAACCTTCTGCAGTAATTCTGGTGTGCACCCAAATTTAAGAACCACTGCCATCAATGTCAATAGTAATTGTATAATCTCTGAGAGCAAAAGAGTTGCCCAGAAACAAAATCATAACATGTTATTGCCTTGAAGAACACAGGTATTCTCTAGCTAAATCCATGGAGGGAAGAACAGCTTCCTAAGTGTTTTGAGAGTTGGTGTTTTTATTGTTTTTGTTCCAGGCAGGGTCTTGCTGTGTCGCCCAGGCTGGAGTACAGTGGTGAGACTGTGGCTCACTGCAACCTTTCACTCCTGAGCTCAAGTGATCCTCAGGCCCCAGCCTCCTGAGTGAGTAGACTACAGGCCGGTGCCACCACAACTGGCTACTTCTTAAAACATTTTGTAGAGACAGGGTCTTCCTATGTAGCCCAGGCTGGTCTTAAACTCCTGGCCTCAAGCAATCTTCCCACCTTAGCCTCCCAAAATGCTGGTATTATAGGCGTGAGCCATCACATCCAGCCTGTTTTGACCTTTTGAAAGGAACACCTGAAAACTGTGAGTAGTATCAGAACTTCCAGGTGTAAGATAATCTGGGATCCCCTGTGAACAGCTGCTTTAAGAAACCAAGTCACAGGGGAAACACCATTTAATTTCAGCCAGAATTAAGGGTTATGACCAGATATCTAGAAATTCCTATTTAACTAAAATGACCATCTAATCATTTCTTTCTAAATCCAGTAAGATTACTTTGATCAGTATTTCCAAACGAATACCACAAGCAAAGGCCTGTTTCATGGTTTCCAGTGTAAGTAGCGAGGCAGCGTCGGAGGTGCCCACAGAAGCGAGGAGTGAAACTACTGGGAATACTCAACTTCCTGGGCCTCAGTCTGGTCCTTCACCAAAGGCTTTCCTGCAGCCACCAGAACGCACACTCCCAGATCTCTGCCAGCCACAATCTGTGCCACACGACTGCCCAGGACACACACCAGAGATGGCGCCCTCATTTCACTAGCTAGCCAGCTCACTTCTCCATCTGCTCCACTTGGAGCCCCTATAGCTCCAGGCCCTAGGCAGCTACCTCTCTAAGGGGCCTTCCCCAGTCTACACAGGTCTGATACCCCAGTAAGGTGTCCAAAGCAAAACAGCTGTTACTGCTACTGGATCGCCTTAGTTAACTGATGCGTATACATTTCAGAAAGTGAAATCTTGTACTACATGAGCATATTATTTTTGCTTGATTAAATAGTATTTAGGATAATTTCTACATAATGCTGGCATCAGGTCGTTGATGAGAAACATGAATTCTCTCCTGTGGGAAAGTCCAAGCAAATGTAATGCCTGCTTGAGAAACAAATCCAGGGTGAGCCTGAGTACCCGTATGGATGGATCCTCGGGGATCTGCAGAATCACTTCCCACTTGGTGCTTTCGATACTGGAAAACCATTTTAAGTTCCAGATTAAAAAACAGTAATAACCTAACAACCACTCCCTGACTCACAACTTCAGATGCAGTTCATGAATTACAAGTCTTCCCAAATTCACTGGCTGAGTACTTTGAATGCACTCACATTTCTGGTGTCTGCATTTCCTTGATGTTCTATGGTAACTGACAGAGAATTAACCAAGAGAAAAAAACAAAGCGCACAATGAATTCTGAATATGTGTGTGCGGACACCAGAATATACAGAAGGAAACATACCAAAATATGAATCCTGATTATCTCTGGGATAAGTGTTTATAAGAAATTTGTTTTTTATACTTTTTTGTGTTTTACCAATTTTCTGCAATAAAGGTATATTACCTTTATAACCAGAAAAAAAGCCATTTTTTTTACATTTTTAAGATCGAGGTAAAATTTACATTTAACAAAATGCGCACATCTTAAGTGTACAGTTCAATATGTTTTGATGAGTGCGTACACCCTTGAAGCACCACTCAGATTAACACAGAATATTCCCGTCATCCCTGTAAGTTCCCTATGGCCCTTCCTAGTCAACCCCACCCCACCCTACCCCAGCAACCACCTCGGAGGCAGCCACTGTTATGATTGCTGCCAGCACAGCTTAGTTTGTGTGTTCTAGACGCTCATGCATGGAAGCACACGGTGCCCACAGTTTCTTTTACTCATCACAATGTTTGTGAGATTTATCTGTGCTGCTGCCTGCTAGCAGTTCATTCCTTCCCACTGCTGAGTAATAGTCTATTACCTCGACCTGTTTATCCAGTCACCTGCTGGCAGGCATTCAGGCTATTTCCAGCTTTTGGTTATTTTATATAAGAATGCTATAGATATTCTAGTACAAGTCTTTGTATGGACATGTTTTCATTTCTCTTAAGTAACTAGGAGTTGAATTGCTGATGAAACTGCCAAACTTCTTTCCCAAATGGTTATACCATTTTATTCTCGCTAGCACTTGCCAACATGAGGTGCCATCCATCTTTTTAATTCTAGCCATCCTAGTGGATGTGAAATACCGTTTCATGGTGGTTTTAATTGCACCCCCTTACAACTAATGATGTTAAGCATTTTTCATGTGTCAACTATATATAAGGCTTCTTTTGTAAAGTGTCCAAGATTTTTGCCCATTTTTTTATTTGGGCTGTCTTTCTATCACATATTCTAGATACGAGTCCCTTTTCAGATATATTTGTTGCAAATATTTACTTCTAATCTGTTGCCTGTTCATTTCTTTTCATAGTTTTATCTTTTACAAAAGTAGAAGTTTTAAATTTTTATGAACTCCAACATATCCATTTCATTTAAGCTACAAGTATTTAACATGGAAAGAGGGGAAACTAATCCAAAATACCAAATGAACAATACAGAGACTGGCCGTGATGAGCTGGCCGCCTTCTGTGGAGTACTCAGCCTCACTACACCTTGATGGCACTGCCCACAGGAGTCTAAAACAACAAATCAAACAGTCCTATGAAGCCAGACAGGAAGACTTAGGCTTAGAAAAGTCCTATGAAGCCAGACAGGAAGACTTAGGCTTAGAAAAATACAGACATAGTGAATTGGAAACAGCCCATTTATTGCCTTAAGCAGTCAGAAAATGGTCTGGGAACCCCATTCGAAACTAGACTCTCAAAGTCACTAACATTTCATGTAAATAAAAGAAAAAAAAGCAAAGAGTCCTTGTCCTTTTATACTATAATTGCATTTCTACATTTTCTTCCCTTAAGCATTGGGAAGGTACAAATAAGCTTGTGATTATACTCAGACATGACTGGGCACTCCAGCCCTTAGAAATTGTATCAGCAGCATTCATTAAGCTTTTCCTTTACACAAAGGAAAAACAGACACTTTAAAATGCACACACACAGTGGACAACAGAGGGGAGTACTTCACATAAAAATTCAGGGGCAGTTTAAGGCTTTCTGGGGCCTTTGACATTCTCCAGTTCAATTTTTTTTTTTTTTTTTTTGAGACGGAGTCTCGCTCTGTCACCAGGCTGGAGTGCAGCGGTATGACCTCAGCTCACTGCAACCTCCGCTTCCCAGGTTCAAGCGATCCTCCTGCCTCAGCCTCCCAAGTAGCTGGGACTACAGGCACACACCACCATGCCCAGCTGATTTTTGTATTTGTAGTAGAGACAAGGCTTCACCATGTTGGCCAGGATGGTCTCAATCTCTTGACCTCATGATCCGCCCGCCTCGGCCTCCCAAAATGCTGGAAATACAGCTGTGAGCCACCGCGCCCAGCCTCCAGTTCAATTTTTCAACAATGGAAGAACCTCCTATGTTCAGGAGGCCTTGCGGTGAAGGATGAAAGGCAGAAATGATGGGTGTATATGTGCTTGCTAGAACTAGAAAGACACAAAGCTGACTTTTTCCTTCAATATGCCACGTAAGCGTAATTAAGGCCTGGGTGCTTAAGAAACTACAACCACGAAAGTCACCCAGCAGCAGGGCAGACTCACCTTTCCTCTGTGGATCCCAGGTTTTCAATTTCATTAGCTACTTCTGCTATCTCATCCTTCAGCCTCTGTAAAACAGACAGTCCAGAGTTAGCAGGAAAGGGAAATGCAGATCAAATTAAAACTTCTAAAATCTCACATAACTCCCTCCAACCAAAGACAAAATAAAATAAAGCAAAATGAAACAAAATACCACAAAAATGCAAAAAAGTAAATTAGAAAAATTCATCTGTTTCAGAAATATTTATTGAGTGCCTACCAAATAGTAAGCATTCCAGAAAATACCAAGGTAGAAAAGGATACAGCCTCTGACCTCAAAGAGTTTACGGCCTAGGAAAGTTTATAAGAATATATGCTATGTAAAAAAAACTGGTTGCCTCATCACAATCTTTCAGAACAAATCTGCAGCTAACTAAATACAACTGTGCCAGAAAATTCAGAGGACAAAGTCTCCTACCCGAATCCCAGGCTGCAGAGCCAGCAGTAGCTGTGCCAGGGCAACACTGCCACCAAGTGGCTGGCAAAGGGAATGTCTGATCAAATCGACTGCATCCACACCCACCCTCCTCATTCCAGCACACCCTTGGTCAGAATGGATGGGCTCTCACATGGAAGCGGGGCTTCAGTGGAGAGCTGCTCATCTTTCTCAGGATCTACCAGTGAAGCAGGAGTCAAACGATCAGGGAGAACTATCAAAATATACTTAACGCCAGAGCAAGTCAAGTCTTTCCTCATTTTGCTTCTTTGGGCAACAGGATTCCCTCCTTAACCCCACTCCTAATGTTTTACAAAGAATTCTAAAAGAATAACATTTACTGCCTTAGGGTGAAAATAATCCAACTATTGGCTTCTAGACTTATTTCCTACAAAGCTTGATAGTTACGGAAAGGAACTTGGAAAAATAGTAAAATTGCTATCACTAAGTACACCTATAGGGACCAGAAATTTGCTGTCTTTATGCTAAGTCCTTACAAGTATATAGTAGGTGTTTTCATGATCTGACAGATGAAGAAACTGAAGTTCAAGGAACCAGAACTCTCTTGTCTCAAATCATTCAGCTAGTAAGCGGCAGAGCCAGGGCCGGGGTGTGGGCCGAGCTTCGCCTGAAGCCCACGTTGTCATTGCCTCCCCTCATCCACCCTGTTCCACAAGGGCAAACACAGCAGAGAGGACTACTCAGGAGACAGGAGTCCTGCAGGGTGTCTCCAGCTCTGACAACCGACCAGCTGGGTGAACCCGGACAAGCCACTCAAGCTCTCTGACACTCCATCTCCTCAGCTGTGGAGGAGAGGTGATTACCAACACCTACACTTTGTGCAGAGCTGTAGTGAGGGCAGGTCAAAAGTGTCCTGAGGAGACACTCTGCAAAGGATACCCTTTTATACAAATGGGACTGTCACTGCGGTTCCTAGGTTGGTGAAACCACCATGCCACTCTCCTACCTGAATGTCAGCCAGCAGCTCCTGTTTTCTTCGTCGGATGTTCTCCAGTTCTTGACGCTCCTCTGCGGTCAGGTCACTGGGAACTACAAAAATGGAGGGCAGTGTTACTAAGAAAGCTTTTATCTCGCCAAAAATCAAGAAAGATCCAGAGGCCACGCAAGGAGAAAGATACCAAGAAAGAAACTAGAAGCCAGTTTCAGAAGCCAGACTGAGTGACAGAAATAGTTATGGCTCCAATCCTTATCAGATTTTCTAAAGAAAGGAAGGCCCTTAAATCACACAGAAAAGCTCTAAGAAAGGAACTCTTGGAAGGAAAAACAAGAGAGAAGAGATTACTGAAGGTTAAATTAGGTTGGCTATGAATGAAAACGGATGAATATTAGCTGAGTGCCTGGCCATTTTCATCCCTTCCAGCTAGGAGACTTCAGGCTGACATTTAATTAATCTCTCTAGGCCTCAGCTCCCTCATGGTCAAAAACAGAGCAGTACTGCCTCATTGAGTTGAGCTCCAACATGGAAAGATGTCCATGACCCCTGAGGTGGGGAGGGGAGGCAAGAGGCAAAGCAACATGTACGAACAATTTTGTGCCATCTCTGGGAGGGGTCTGGAGAAAGAGACTATGTATACACTGAGAACTAAAAGACGTCTAGAATATATACCTAAAATTAGTGCTTAACTCTGGGAACAGGGATTATGGGACTTCCTCTTTCTGCTTCATACCTTTCTTCATTGTTTGGATGTTTTACAATGTGCTCTTATCATCAGAACAAGGTTACTTAATTCCCAGATCACAGCTCTTACCACAATATCCTTCTGCAATCCTCCAATGGCTCAATCTCCCCCACCTATACAAACAGGAGATTTGGACAGACACCCTCTAAAATGACCCTTCAAGCATACTGTGGGAAGCTATGTGGACCAATGAGAAGAACAAGCATTAGAATCAAGCAAACCAGGTTCAAATCCTAGCTCCAATCTACCAAATATCAAATTAGGTCACTTCAGACAAGTTATGTAACCTATTTGGGCCACACTTCATCATCAATAAAGTGGCCCCACCATCACCCACTTGATAAGGATGATGTAGAGTAAATTAAGGTGCCTCAAACCCTGCCTGGTGCTGAGCAGTAGCTCAGCTCTTGTTCCCTCCGTGGCACAGCAAAGGGCACCCACACTCCCAAGGGTAGGGGTGGTGTGACTGTCCTTCTATCCTCAGTGGGCGCCTATGTGAGCCTGAGCTGTGCTGTACAATATGGTGGCCAGGAGCCCCAAGTGACATTAACTTGAAATGTGACCACCCAGTTTGAGATGTGCGGTATGTATAAAATATACACTGAGGCCAGGCGCGGTGGCTCACGCCTGGAATCCCAGCACTTTGGGAGGCCGAGGTGGGCGGATCACAAGGTCAGGAGATCAAGACCATCCTGGCTAACATGGTGAAACCCCGTCTCTACCAAAAATACAAAAAATTACTCGGGTGTGGTGGCGGGTGCCTGTAGTCCCAGCTACTCGGGAGGCTGAGGCAGGAGAATGGCATGAACCCGGGAGGCGGAGCTTGCAGTGAGCTGAGATCGCGCCACTGCACTTCAGCCTGGGCAACAGTGCAAGACTCTATCTCAAAAAAAAAAAAAAGAAAATATATATATACACACACACACACACACACACACACACCCCACACACACACCCACCAAACTTTCTATAAAAACAAAGGAAAATTACTTTTTAATATTGATTGCACATTGATATAACTTAATAAAATGTATTACTTTAATTGATCTCAAAGGAACTACTATGAAATAAATGTGCATCTATGGCTATTTTATATTTCTAGACAGCACAGAGTTGGAATAACATCTCTACTTGAGAGCATAGTTAGGTTACACATAACTTCCCTCTGCCCGTGGCATTAAAACTTAATCTACCACATTCAAAGAACAATTACTTTCCCCAGATATTTCATAAAAATCACAAGAAGGTAGAAGCAATAGACTACAGTGAAGCCTACAGAGTGGGTTAATTAGCTACATTAGAAAAGCCAAATTTTTCCTTTTTTTTTTAACCTAGTTTTTCCCCATCCTTCTCTAAAAAAGTGTGTTTTTTAAACATCTCAAAATCCAAAATAAGAAATGCATTTTAGTCCAGGCCTGGTGGCTCACGCCTGTAATCCCAGCACTTTGGGAGGCCAAAGCGGGCAGACTGCTTGAGCCCAGGAGTTTGAGACCAGCCTGGGCAACATGGTGAAACCCTGTCTTTACTTAAAACACACAAAAATTAGCTGGGCATGGTGGCATGCGACTATAGTTCCAGCTACTCGGAGGGGGCTGAGGTAGGATTGCTTGAGCCTGGGGTGCAGAAGTTGCGGTGAGCCAAGATGGCACCACTGCACTCCAGCCTGGGCAACAGAGCCAGACCTGGTTAAAAAGAAAAAAAAAAAAAAAAAAAAAAAATAAGAGAGAGAGAGAGAAAAGAAAGAAGAAGAAAAGAAATGCATTTTGTCTCATGACCCAATCTCCACCATACATAAAAGTATCAAAAATAATACCTCACCATGTGAAATGCATTGATATTTTCTGTTATTTCACTGTGAGCTTTATTAACAGTGGCTTAGTCCAGTAAACTGATTTTATGGCTGCGTGTGGTAGTTCACACCTGTAATCCCAACACTTTGGGAGGCTGAGGTGGGTGGATTACCTGAGGTAAGGAGTTCGAGACCAGCCTGGCCAACATGGTGAAACCCCATCTCTACCAAAAACACAAAAAATTAGCCAGGCGTGGTGGTGAACACCTGTAATCCCAGCTACTCGGGAGGCTGAGGCAGAAGAATCGCTTGAAGCCGGGAGGTGAAGGTCGCGGTGAGCCAAGATCATGCCATTGCACTCCAGTCTAGGCAACAAGAGGAAAACTGTCTCCAAAAAAATAACGATTAAAAATTTAAAAAATTGGCCGGGCGCGGTGGCTCAAGCCTGTAATCCCAGCACTTTGGGAGGCCGAGACGGGCGGATCATGAGGTCAGGAGATCGAGACCATCCTGGCTAACACGGTGAAACCCTGTCTACTAAAAAATACAAAAAACTAGCCAGGCAAGGTGGCGGGCGCCTGTAGTCCCAGCTACTTGGGAGGCTGAGGCAGGAGAATGGCATAAGCTTGCAGTGAGCTGAGATCCGGCCACTGCACTCCAGCCTGGGCGACACAGCGAGACTCCGTCTCAAAAAAAAAAAATTGTTTTTAATTATTTCATAATCAATTAGGTAATTGTATAATTACCTAATATACTGAGTCCTGTGGTTTGAAAAACACTCTTCCTTTAGAGGCTGGAAGAGACAACCACTCTCAAGATCCCAACAGACCAACTAAATCCAACTCTTGACAAGAGTGGGCTTTATATTGTGTCCCTGAGAACTCAAGGGTGATCACTCAGGTGTGTGTACTGGAGGATGGAGCCTTAAATAAGATCACCTACACACCTGCACTCCAGTCCCATTCCTGTGTCAAGATCCAGGCTTTCAGCTCAGCAATCCATCAGCATTATACGGATTCTAACTCTGCACCGCCCCCCGAAACCCACCACCCCACAAGCTTCTTCCCAGGCTGAACAGTTCTCCCAAAATTAAAAAAAAAAAAAACTATTAAAATGGCTGCTTCAGGAAAAAGCTAGACAAATAAGTGAGCTCTGGTTAAGGCAAAAGCCGTTTTTGAAAAACAACATCAACTCTACGGATACGTACACCATTCTAGAGAAAAGCATGCTTAAAGCAGTTCATTTCAATTGTTCTGTGCTTCACAGACCAGAAAAATTTCCAGTCCAAGTAGAAGACCCCTTTAAGAAATTAATTTCCTCAGGTTCTAGAAGATACATATTCATTCCAATATAACATGGTTTTGAAATTAAGGCAACATTCATTTTTTAAAAACAGCTGCTCCACAAGAGGCTCAATAATTGGGATTTGATTTTGAAGCTACAGAGCTGGCTTAACCAGATCATCAATATATCTCTACTCAATAGAAGGAAGACTAAATCCAAGGTCCATATAATGAGGCTGATGAAAAACAGGGCAATTGTATAAAAAAATTCCTCTCTCAGGACTGCTATATACCCTGAGAAGACAACTTTTATCATTCTAAACTGGAAACTCTTAATCGGTGCTTTCTTTTCAGAATCTGAGCACTCAACCTTTCTGGGTTTAATATTCACACACGACAAGTTTTCCGGAAGAACACAATCTAGCTTCTGTATTATAAATGCAAAAAGCCCTTCTAGTCCTCTGCCTTCCAAGAGATTTTAAAATAGTAAAGGAATAGGCCAGGCGTGGTGGCCCACGCTTGTAATCCGAGCACTTTAGGAGGCTGAGAAGGGTGGATCACCTGAGGTCAGGAGTTCGAGACCAGCCTGACCAACAAGGTGAAATCCCGTCTCTACTAAAAATACAAAAATTAGCTGGGCATGGTGGTGCGTACCTGTAATCCCAGCTACTTGGGAGGCTGAGGCAGAAGAATTGCTTGAACTCGGGAGGTGGAGGTTGCAGTGAGCCAAGATGGCAACACTGCACTCCAGCCTGGGCAACAGAGCAGGACTCCATCTCAAAAAAATAAAAAAATTAAAAAAAAAAAAAGTAAAGGAATAAAAAAATCCATAAACCTACAATATCAAAGAGTACATAGAGAAGGGCCATCAGAAGAGATTTCAACAAATTTCCAGAACAGAGAAAGGAAAGAAACAGTGCTAAGTGCTAATATCTTCTAGAATAAAAACTCCACAAAGGCAGGGACACTGCATGCCTTGTATACTGTTGTTTGTGGCACCCAGCACAGGGCCTAGCACACTAGGGATTTCACACACACACGCGTGCACGCGTGTGCGAACACAGCTGACTTTCTCATGAGCAGACAAGCGTGGAGCTGGTGTCTAGGGTAAAGCCTCCATACGTGGACAGCGGAGACCTAAGAGGACCCTACCCCCAAGCAGGCTCTTGCCCACTCGCCCTGAAGCCAAGCCTCTCTGCCCACAAGGCCCAGCCATGCACAGAGCTTCCGCTGAACACATCTGCTGCTTCACTCTTACACTTACAGAGATAACCACACCTACGCCAGGAGTGAGGAAGGACAAGACAGGGAACAGAAAGCTCACCCTAGAGCAAACAGAGATCATTACGGGAAAAAAGAAAGAAAGAAACAAAAACCTTTAAAAGAACAGAGGACTCTGGAAAAGGGACAATTACAGGAAAAGAACACAGCCTTGCAAATCAAACCTACTTTTGTCCCCCACATCAAAAAAGTCAACAAAGGATTAAAGATAAAGTTGGGGCATTCTTGTAGAACAAAGAGGCTTGAAAATACAAGCAAACCTGGAAATATAAGCAAAAAAATCAACTCGGTCGAATAAAAATATTTTTAAATCCCACAGAGAAATACTCATAGGAAAAATTCAGAAGTTCCAGGAATAAAGACGATCCTAAAACCTCCATGGGGGTTAAGGAGAGTGATTAATCAGACCACCCACGAGCGAAGATCTCGCTGGTGTCAGAATAAGAGTCCTCACACTAAAGACAGTGTAGTGGAGCTTTCAAAATTCTAAATGAAAATTATCTGAACCCCAAATTCTCAGTCAAGTAGGAGGGTAAAACAGACTCATTTCAGATACATAAGGATCAGAAAGTTTGCCTCCTGTGCACCCCTTCTGAAGAAGCTACTTCAGGAGCAAGATGTGGTTCAAGGAACGGGACTGACTCAGGAGCCTGAGGACAGCAAGGGCCATCACCTGTGATGGACACACAGCCATCAGACCAGGCCAGAGCAGGAAGCCAAGGGGCTGCCAGAGGAATGCCCTCACAGAGAATGAAATCAGACTCGAAACCAGAGAATGAAGGAGAAAGCAGCTGAGAACTGTGTGGTATCAACAGGCATCATTCGGTTTCCCCTCAAGAGAATAAAAAGGACTGGGAAACAGGAAAAACTAAACTACAGGAAATCACAGAAGAAATGAAACAAGCCCCTGAGTGGTGTCCTCTGGGCCATCAGGGGTGCTAGGAACAACTCCCTTTGAGTGTGCACCTGGCTCTAGGGTGGGTGGTATCTACATTCCTGTCATGGTGCTGATTGCTGGTGGTGAACTTTCAGAATCACCCTGTAGACAAAGCAGGAAAGACCAACTCGGGCTGGAGAAGGAGAAGCAAAGCTTATCTGTTTCGGAGGTGAAGGAAGAGCTGACCAGTGTTTGAGGGAAGCGACGTGGAGACAGCGGCAGGGTCCCAAATGGTCCCCACAGCTTCCTCCTACAACACTGGTGACCAGAGGCATGGACAAGGATCATGAACAAGAAACCCACACTGTAAACATGCCAGCGGTAAAAACCCAGGAGTATAATTGTGATAAACTACCGAAACTGGACAGTGACAGAGGGAAGGAAGAGAATGGTGTGAACTGCATCCTCATCCATCATAGGTGGAAGGCAGGAGATAATCTTTGATTTTGACAAAATAATCACCAATTTAAGAATTTGCAGCACCCACCAGAAGACCTAAAAGCAGAAAAAAGTGCATGAAGAGTGGTTGCTTTGGGGAGTGGGTCTGGGAATACAGAGACAGAACATAGAAGCCCCTGAATACTTGCTTTAAAATACATACACATACGTACTATGACAATTTGAAAACAAAAGACTAAAAATGTTCAACTACAGTCACTAGAAAAGATAGCCCTTCTGTGTGCTTAGAGTCAGACAGAAAACGCTTCTGGCCAATTTGTAGCTAGAATAAATAAGACATTTATCTACATTTATTTTGATCCAATCTCCTGACATTTGCCACATGACTGCTAAATTCCTTCTCCATTCCATACTTACTAACTTTAAATCATAATGCTGCTTCCCTTCTGGCTCAACAAATCATTTAAGAACTTTACTTTAAAAAGCTGATCTAGACCTCATTTTTCTAGTGGAATTTTATTCTGAGATGAGGCAAAATCTAACATTTTAATAAAAGTGTTTTCCTCTGCACAAACTTAACAATGCAACATCAAATCTTTAATTCAACCCTTCATTCTCATGCTGCCCCAGAGAGAAAAAACATCCAAAGACAAAAAGCTTGATTTCATTCAGCAGCATAAAGAATCAACACTACTGCTGGAGAGCTGGAGGTGTGACTGATTCCTACAATCTGGGCTGGTGTCTTCAGGATGCTGTGAAGGCCACAGCTGGAACAAGAAAGGTGGTGGTCAGAAATACCCATGTCTACCTCACACCCGGGAGTTTCTGCGAAAGCACCGTCCGCACCCTGGGAAACCCGTGTATTCATGCCGCTTCTCTCCTGTGTAGCCATTAGGGTTAAACTGCAAAAGAACGGCTCAGATGGGCCAGATGGCAGCACAACAAACAGCTCCTCCCTCCCCCAACTGCCACGTGCTGCAGCCATGCTTATGTGCCAGGGAGGCGCCTGAACCCCTTGCTCTTTAAAAGAACGGCCACTGGGGAGGGCAGCAGGTTGTCCCTGCCAGCAGCCTGAGCACAATGGAGACAAACCAGAGGGGGTGCTGCCCTGACACACCACCCGCTCGCTCGCCCTCCTCGCCCATCGCCAGAGGGGCACCCAGAATCCATGCCCACAAAGGTTAATCCGCAAGGTGTCCGCTGGCAGTCAGGGGGACGGTCCAGCAGCAGCCCCATCACCATTCCTTCAAGGGTTCCAATTTAATGAAGGGGATTAAAGTGACAAAAACAACAAGGCGCTATTGTGCTTGGCTGTGAATAGGAAAGCCACACAAGGGAAGCTTTCATTTATTTATTTATTTAAATGTTGCTTTGCAGATTTTAACAGTCGGCAGAAACCCAGAGCTGAAATGGGTTCCAGCCAGCGCATACAAAGGAGGACTGTCTTAAAGGGACAGAGCCCTCTTTCCAAGCCAGAGGACGATACATGAGCACATGGCGGGCTTTAGTCTAAAACCCTGCAACTCGTGCTCCACCGGCCACAGGCAGATGCCTGGGGATACGCCACGAAGTTCCATGGAAAACGCAGCTCTCTGACAGCAAGTTCTGCTTGGCAGACACATAGCAGCTGCCAGGACCACACTGTCCTAAATCCCCGTGGGTACCGTCAAATGAACGTGTCCAAGGCATGCTTTAGGACCGAGACATCTCTCTTTGAGGTCATCCAGCTACCACCAGATACCTCTGCCTAGTTTTAAAATACTTCACTTGCCTTATTTTTTTCCACCATAATTATTAACCACCATCCTTCTTATACCCTCTGCCTTTCAATGGATAAAAAGGTCCATATCTGAACCAACAATGCAGGGAAACATTTTATAAAGTAATTAAGCAGTGAGCCCTCATTTGCAGAGAAGGTAACTATACAAAAGATAACTACCTTAGTCAGAGCTGCCCCCAGGCCAAGGAGGTCATTGCCATTTCCCTTTCATCCCCTCCAGCTGGCCTGCTGCCAACAGGTGCCCTCCTGCTAATCACGGCCACATCACTTTACAGGCCTGGAAGTTTCATAAACACCGAACACACACACACACACACACACACACTCTCCCCACCCCGACTCTGTTAACCTTAAGCTCTGCCTAAAACAGCAGCAGCAGTAGTGAAATAAAAGCACCCAGCTTTTCTACAGCCTCAACAGAAACTGCCACCTGCTCAGAGGAGAACAACTGGCTATTTACAAACCAGGCTTTGGGATCAAAAGCGCACATCTGGGAAACCACCTTGTTCCTCCAACCTCCAAAGATACAGTGATCACAGTGTGAGGGGTAAGAAACTCCAAATGTCCTGAGCACTGGTTCCAGTATTCAGCACTTACTCGCCACATACCTGTGTCAATCCTACCAGTTAGACCCAAAACAAAACAGCGCGTTCACCTCCCTCTGCACTACCCTATGGGTGTAAGTCATTTTGTCTCCCAGAAAATTCCAGTGACTTATAATTTGAAAAACTTCAAAATACTGGAAAGAACTCAGGCTTTGGAGACATACCAGTGTTCAACAAACTGCTAATCTCTTTGGGCCTCGGTTTTGTCCATCTGTAAAATGGCACTGCAGTTAACACAGTTGTGCTACTGTTAGCATTGCTGTTAGGAATGCGTGATGGAAAAGATAAAACAGCGACCACAAGTTGGTGCCCAACAAATGCTAAATGTCTTTCTTTTATCTGTATACCCAATTAATCTTCCTCTTTCGCTTCTTTCTAACAATGTCATCCTTGACTCATTCAGCCTACACTTACTGCTTGCCTACTAGGTGGAAGGCAGCGGGGGCACAACACTGAAGAGACAGATCTGGTGCCTTCCAGCAGGAGCAGTAGTCCCTGGAAGCATCCACTGAGAAGGTGATGACTTCAGGTGTGCGTGTTAACGAGGGCTCATGCACAAGGCTGTAGGAATTCACAGCATGGGTGCCTCACCCAACTTCTGGGACGGATCTGCGGACTGCCACTCTATGGGTAGTGGCCTTGGGTCCTAAACCTAGCTTGGGGCCACACTCACCAGGTGGATGACCCTGGGCAAGTTACTTCGGCTATCTGTGCCTCCAAGCAAACGGCAAGCTAAGAGGTTGCTTCCAGAGCAGGATACTGTTTAAAATAACTACAGCTTTTATATCACATGGGGACACACAAATAACCCACAATAATACAAAATCTGGTAAGTTAAAAACTATAGGGTAAGAAGGTAGTGCTGTGAGGCATGGCTAACAACTGCAGGTAAGACAGCAAACAAGAAAAACAACAGTCGAGCAGTCAAAGATAAAGTTCTTACAGATCATTACTACAAGTGGAGAAAGGGTTGGTTTAGGGGAATTTTTTTCCCCTCACTGAGAAAAGCAATTTTCAACTTTCACAAACCTCCATGCTGACATTACAAATACGTGGGGTCAGATCTTTAAAGTAGGGATAAGAATGCAACCAAAATTCAGTGTATCTTTCAGGTAAAATGTAACAGAAGAGGGATGTAACAGCTGTAATGATACTAGGGTTTTACTGGAAGCCTGAAATTTTGAGACAGTCCTCAGGATAACTGTTAGAATCAGGGGATGAAGAAAGATGGATGCAGCAAAGGGGAGTGACTAGAGCAGGAGGCCCAGGTGACACTTTCTGCCAATAATACACTGAAGAGTTCACACCTTCACACAGTCTATCTACTTTGGGAAACCAATTAAGTTTCCCACCCACTGAGTCAGAAACACAGAAACACTTTTCAAACTTAGTACCTTAAAAAGGAAGGAAATTCTAATGTATGCTACAACATGGATGAACCTGGAGGACATTAAGCCAGTCACAAAAGGGCAAATACTGAAGGATTCCACTGATAAGAGGCCCCCTGGAGTAGTCAAACTACCATAGAGACAGACAGTGGGATGGATACTGCCAGGGGCTGGGGAGAAGGGGAATGGGAGAGTGAGGGTTTAAGGCTGGGTTCCAGTTTTGCATGATGATAAATTTCTAGAGATTGGGTTGCACAATAATGTGAACGTATGAATGTACTACTGAACTTAACATGCTGAAGATGGTACATTTTTTGTTATATGTATTTTACCACCATCAAAAATAAAGGCCTGGCATGGTGGCTCATGCCTATAATACCCCTAGCAGTTTGATTTTTTTTTTTTTTTTTTTTTTTGAGATGGAGTCTTGCTCTGTCATCCAGGCTGGAGTGCACTGGCGTGATCTCAGCTCACTGCAACCTCCGCCTCCCAGGTTTATACAATTTTCTTGCCTCAGCCTCCCCAGTAGCTGGGACTATAGGTCCCCGTCACCACACCCAGCTAATTTTTGTATTTTTAGTAGAGACGTGGTTTCATCATGTTGGTCAGGCTGGTCTCAAACTCCTGACCTCAGGTGATCAACCTGCCTCAGCCTCCCAGAGTGCTGGAATTACAGACGTGAGCCATTGTGCCTGGCCATCCCCAGCACTTTGAGAGGCTGAGGGAGGGACATGGCTTGAGCTCAGGAGTTTGAGACCAGGTGACATGGCAAAACCCCGTCTCTACAAAAAATACAAAAGTTAGCCAGGTATGGTGGCACGCACTTGTAGTCCCAGCTACTTAGGAGGCTGAGGTGCAAGGATCGCATAAGCCCTGGAATGTGGAGGTTGCAGTGAGCCCAGATTGCACCACTGCATCCAGCCTGGGTGACGGAGTAAGACCCTCTCTCAAAAAAATAAAAATATAAAATAAACAAAAATTTCACAGCAATATTCTAACTTCCCTGTCTGCTTACCTTAGTCCCTTTCCCAAGAAACTATGATTTGACTTTTGTGTAGTGCATTTTAAAATAAACATCTCACCATCAACTTGCAGCCTAAGAGATTTTTAAAAGAATTTACAGCTGGGCGTGGTGGCTCACACCTGGAATCCTAGCACCGTGGGAGGCCAAGGCAGCTGGATCACTTGAGGCTGCAGGAGTTCGAGACCAGCCTGGCCAACACGGTGACACCCTGTCTCTACTAAAAATACAAAAATTAGCCAGCATGGTGGCATGCACCTGTAGTTCCAGCTACTCGGGAGGCTGGGGCAGGAAAATCGCTTGACTTTGGGAGGTGGAGGCTGCAGTGAGCCGAGATCGTGCCACTGAACTCCAGCTCGGGTGACAGAGCAAAACACCGTCTCAAAAAAAATAAATAAAAATAAAATTTATACACGCTACCCAGGACCAAACAAAGTTAAATTATCAAGCAGCTAGCAGAAATGTATTCAACATAAAGGCAGAGGTGCCTTCCAGCAAATTGCCGATATGAGTATTTAGACTATTCTAATTTAAATTCCTTTCATGCAAAAACTACCCAGTTTCCCCACTAAGTCTATTAAAGATTTTTAAAGGCCAGGCGTGGTGGCTCATGCCTGTAATCCCAGCACTTTGGGAGGCTGAGGCGGGTGGATCACGAGGTCAGGAGATCGAGACCATCCTGACTAACACAGTGAAACCCTGTCTCTAACTAAAAATATAAAAAGTTAGTCAGGCGTGGTGGCGGCACCTGTAATCCCCAGCTACTTGGGAGGCTGAGGCAGGAGAACGATGTGAACCCGGGAGGTGAAGGCTGCAGTGAGCCGAGATCATGCCACTGCACTCCAGCCTGGGCGACAGAGCAAGACTCCATCTCAAAAAAAAAAAAAAAAAAAAGATTTTTATTACCACATTCTGCATTTTTAGGGAAGACTCATTCAGTCCTATTCTCAGTCTTGGAGACATCTCGCCTAACAGCTCCCCACGTTCAGAGGAGATGCTGCCTGGGCTTTTACTTATTGCTTTGTGACCTGGAGCAAACAATGACCTCTTCCAGCCTCAGTTTCCTCACTTATGTAATAAGAATGTCCTTCTCAACTACCTTATAAAAGGAAGGTATTGGCTGGGTGCAGTGGCTCACACCTGTAATCCCAGCACTTTGGGAGGCCGAGGCTGGTGGATCACTTGAGGTAAGGAGTTCGAGACCAGCCTGACCAACATGTTTCAACTCGGTCTCTACTTAAAAAAGACAAAATTAGCCGGGAGTGGTGGCACACACCTGTTATCCCAGCTACTTGGGAGGCTGAGGCAGGAGAATCGCTTGAACCTGGAAGGCAGAGGTTACAGTGAGACGAGATTGCGCCATTGCACTCCAGCCTGGGCAACAAAAGCAAAACTCCATCTCAAAAACCAAAAAAGTTATCAAAAAATTTAATTTAATAAATCCTAGAACTCAAAGACTTAGTTTGCATTTCAAGGTAGTAACAGAACCTAAGTGACAAAATTTTATCCTAAGAATTTGGTTTAGAAAAATAAAGTTAACATCCGCTTTCAATAAAAGATAAAAACTAGAAAACAACCATTTTAAGAAACTTAACCTTTTCTAAAAGCTCACAGTGACAACATCTGATATAGCTGGGGTTTCCCAGCAGCTTCTTTCTGGCACTCCACTGCTGTTTCAAAAGGATCCCAGGGACTGCACGCAGAGCTCCACAAGGAAGAACCATTTTCTACCCCTAGCCTCCTTGAGCCAAGCAGCATGCTCCTTCACTCCCCAGGGAAAGCCTGGAGTTCCCTCTTCCTCCAAAGAAGCCAAATCAGCTTGCTCGCCCGTCCTCCCAAGGGGACAGGCTCCTGTTCCCTGGGCGATGCTGCCACTCCCCGTGCCTGCCAGCTGCAACCACTGTCAGCTTGCACAGCTGGGCCACCACACCCCTTCCGTGTCCAAAATAGAGGCTTAGCGGCTTGAAAGTCAATTCTCTCTCACTTTACCCTCAGTGCCTAAAATCTATTTGTTTGCTAGCCCTTTGTAATGCTCTGGATTTTTCTGTACATTGAAATATTCTCCCTCAGTCTGACAGCTGGAAAGGACCCCTAGCATTAAATGCGATGTACAATTCCAACTCCTTTTCTATGTGTATCGATGGGAAGAGGGCTACTCGTGCCCAGGAAAGGTTCCCAAGTCCTTAATGAGTAAAATAGGAACTCCATGGGCGGCAGGCATAGAGGGGAGATCACCCTGAATCTGTCCCTCTGCTTTCTGCCCCCCTATTTCAAACCTCATGGAAGCTGGACCAAGGAAATTGGCTACTGGCGTGTTTCTAAGTCTCAGGCCTAGAAGAAACTACACTGAATGCCTGGATACCTATCCAAAGGTGTAGTGGAAAAACCCTCAGAGAAGAGCACAGAATGCAGACCCAAAGGACAGACATGCAGAGAGACGGCCACGCACACATCAGCTCCTACTGCTGGCTGCTGGGTGGGAGAGGCAGGCAGGCAGCAACGCATAATGGGGAATCTGCTGACGGGGCTCCACACGCCATCCACCAGCCTCTTACCCACGGTGAGTCCCCTCTCCTGCGGCCCCAGTGTCCTGGCCAGCCCTGGGCAGCAACATCAAAGCCTCGGCAGGTCACAGCTCTCCGCGTCAGAGGCCATAGTGGCTCCGTGCAGCGACCCCAGAGTCCCAGGCTGCCGGGAGCTCCCACAGCTGTAGGTGCAGGGAGAACCGGAGCAAGGACAGCATGTGTGCGCGAGCACAGCAGGGGCAGAGAAGAAGGTTTCCAGAGAAAACAAAAGCTGAGAGCACCGGCCCTGCAGGTGGAAAGACGCCGGGCCCAGTGGGGAAGGCTGGCGCGGAGCGCAGAGATGGAGGCGCAGAGCTGCAGCCCTAGCTGACGCTCCGAGAGTGTGCTGCTCCACTCCTCCAGGCTCATTTCCATGAATGCAGTCACAGCCAGCCCCTCCTACTATCCCCCATTCCCGGCCTCCCGGGGGGAGGGGAGGCACCGCCAGCATTTGCACACAGGCTGCACTTGCTTTCCTCTCTCCCTCAGAAGCAAAAGCCCGATGCTGCTTTCACTGCAAGAATGCCAGCCTTACTCCAGATGCCCTCTCCTTATTGCATGGATAAACAAGAGACTGGATTAGGGGGTGGATGTTCTGTCACCCTAAAGGCACCAGCCTAGTCCTTCCCACTGCCCCGCATCAGGTCAGCAGGCACAGTGGCACTGACCAGACTGCTCCAGCACCATCCTGGAGGGGCTTCAGGAGGAGTATCCTTTGCTCCCTTCCTCCAGGGATCCCATGCCCTCCACTTCCACGAGGGACACTCCAGCCTTTTTACCAAGAAGGACTCGCCTCCTACCCAGTACACTTGCAGGCACCAATGGTTCTTTCTTCACCAGAGGCTGCTGCATCGCCTTTGAGGACACTTGCCTAATATCGGGTTGGAATATTAGGCAAGTGAAACTTGGGGATGATAATACAAGATGGCTGGTGACAAGAAATATGGCTACAGCCTGAGGGTAGCAGCTCTCAAACCTCAGAGGGCATGAGAATCACCAAGGGCACTTGTTAAACATGTAGATTTGGGACCCCAGTCCCAAAACCATGAACTCCAGAGACCCAGGCCCCTAAATGATACAGAATACAAGGTTACTGCAGACCACACACAGCCATACAGCTTTTGACTAAGAAGGGAGCAAGTATTTTTTAAACAACTCTAAAATAACCAAGGAGAGAAAGTAAAAGGGAAATCACTGTGCTAGAGCGGGCTTCTTCAGTCTGGGCATTACTGGCATAGGAAGCAGGTCACTCTTTGTGGCAGGGCTTCCCTGTGCATTGCAGGGTGCTTAGCTGTGTCCCTGGCCTCTACCCACTAGGTGCCAGCAGCACCCCCATCCTGCTTCCCCACAACCAGGTGTGACAACCAAAAAGGTCTCCAGGCACTGCTGAATGTCCCCCGTGGGGCAAAACTGAACTGGTTAAGAACCACTGCTCTAGATAAACAATGGAAGAGGGGGTGGGAATCCTAAAAACACTCCCATACCCTCCCTCCTTTCCAGTCTCCTGCCATTAGGAAATCACCTTGGAAGGCACCCACCCCTCCGCAAGCCCTGCCTCCACTGCCATGCCATGGGGGTTGGGCTGGCTGGGGAATGCGGACAGACGTCCTCATCACCAGGCAGTGCCACCAGGCCTGACCCAAATACCCTGGCTCTGCGTTGCAGCCTGTCTTTTAAGAAACAGCCATAGTGTGGACAATTTCCTTTTAGCATCAAGAGAGTAGTACTCATTTAAAACAATCATACTAAGTTCATGAAAAACAAATTCTAAAATTCTCCGTTCTACAAAATGTAGATTGAGAGTCCCAGTGCAACACGTCCCTGGGCCCCTGTCTTCCTCCTGCTCGCTGTCTAGTAAGCCATCCCACCTCTCCTCCTGGTCTGAGGAAGACTCCACTTTCCCTGGATCCACCAGAGTGCTCAGTTATGTCTCTTTGCTTCTTTCTTCTTGTTCAGAAGCTCATCCTTGCCATCCATCGAGTCTTACCTCCTACAGGGAGAACTCCGATTCCTCCAGCCATGCTCCCTGCTCAGTTCACACGTATTAACCATCACCTGATGACCTTCTTTATCACTTGGTAAATAACCAGGTGATAAATTACATGACACAAACACACTCAGAGAAGACAGCCTGGACTATCCACGCTGGTTATCTACCACCATGTTTCCCAGGGATTTCACATGTATGTGGAATTAAGCTCTTGCTTTTCAGTAATATCTTGTACTGTAAATATTCTCATAGCACTTTTCATAGTCCTAAGGGCTGTCTTATTTTGAGGTGACATCACTGGTTTTTACACAGATACACATACACACATACACACATACACACTCTCTTCGGGGACTGAAAGAGCCCAGCAGGTGAGTTCTGACCCGTCACTCTCTACAGAAGGCTCAGTCATCATGTGCCAGGCTCACTATGGCTCTCCCTTTAACACGGCCAGCTTCCACTACACCGACAGAGTGGATCACAGCCGGGGTTTACCTGCAGTGTGTGAACCTAGGCAAAGGCTTTAGCTTGACCTAGGCCAGAGACTGCAGGTGGCAAAAACCTGCACTTTCAGTTAATTCTAGGCACAGACAACATGAGAAAAGGATGTCAGCCGACAAAGAAGTTACAAAAAAAGCTGCAACCAAGAAGTCTGCAGTGTGGCCCTCCTCATATCTGAAGAAAACAGATGCCACAATATATATTCTGCACAATCCAGCTTATGAAACCACAGCCATCAGAGAGAATCACAGGAAACGACTGGCCACAGCAGGAATCTCAGGAATCCCAACAGAGAAAATGAACGCTTTAAAAAATAATTTCTCAGACTCATAATTCAACAATTTTTTAAAAAGTTCACTGCATGGAAACGAGGCCCCCTGTCAGTTACTGTGGAAGACACAATGCTGGAAAGACATGGTTTCGGCCCTCAAAGAGCTCATGTGTTACTATTCTTTTTAAAGAAAAAAGAAACGGGCAGCCCATAAATGCCAAATAAATGCTGTCTGCAAGGTGCTATGCAGAGTGGGGGTCAGAGAAGAGCAGGGCCCAGGTTAGTCCAAGACGGCTCCACGCGAGAGCCTGGGAGAGGGCAGTCCAGACAGAGGTGGAAAGGGCGGCACAAGGGACAGAGTCTGGAAAAGCAAGCTCCAGGCAGACTGTGGTGCCTTTGAATTTGACACTGAGACAGTTGGATTCTATTCTGCTGTTGAGTTGGGACAAGAGATAAAGAAAGAAATTCTTCTGGAAGAGCAAGAAGCGGCAGCTAGGCGCCATGAGAAAGAAAAGGAACTGGAAGCTTCGCAGTAGTAGTCTTCACTGCACCGCGGTCAGCACTTCCATTTAGAAGTGGTAGCAAAGAAATAAGTGTTTTCTCACCCTACTCCAGCTCACAGCTTCAACTACCATCCTTATCCAGCACTAACTCCCCAAACCGCTACTGACTTCCCATCCTCTTTCCAGTTCTGTGTCTCAGGTGCAAGGACAGCTGGAACCAGAAAGTGACCCTCTGACAAGTGTGCAAGGGAAATGTGCACCAATTGCTTTATTTCTAAAGCGGAAAATGAGGCACGAGGAATACATTCAAATCTCAACAGTTTCATCAGCATCCCAAACCCACGAATTCACAATGCTGCTCAAAGGTCCTCTCTGCCCATGAGGCGTCCCCAAACCCCAAATCACCTGGGCCACAGGCTCCAAGCACCACAGACATGATAAGCATAAAGCTTTCAGGCGAGTCAGGATTCTCAATCTCCCCTCCTTCTGTGTCCCATGAAAACAGAGGCCTGGAGTTATTTGATTTTTTTCTTTAAACTCTATTCCACTCCCTATACTTAAAAATGCCTCATTATTCTTTAGTAAACGCTACATTTATGCTAAGAGCATAAAACTCTTGTTCAAAGAAGCAAAAACTGGCATCTGTTCCTGCTCTGAGAAGGGCTTGAAGATCTCTTGAGAGGGAGGTCATTTCTACCTTCACCTCCAAATAGAAACAAACTGGCTCCCTGTTCCAGACATCACCCTTACCAGAGTTTCCCAGAGTCCGGGTTTGCAAAAGTTTGGGAGAAGTATAAGAAGGAGCTGATGAGGGCACCAGCCTTCCAAGTCACGGGCAGGCCCGCGGTACTAGCCCCCTGCCTCCACCTACCAGCAGGGCGAGGCTGGTACAGGCACGGCCGACCCAAGCCTCCTGGCCAGTGCATTCTTCCGGTGCCAACTCGGTGTGCTAGGAGGGCAGGCTTCTTCTCTGTCTTGGCTGCTGTCATAAGGCTGCTCTTGGACCGTCTCCTATCTCTTGCCCATGCAGTGGGCAGAACTTTAGGAGGAAGAAAGAGGAGACCTGTAGCAGGGGCAGCCAAGGAGAGCAATGAGGAGGAGCAGAAGGCAGACCAAGCTCTGCACCTTTGAGATCCAGGTCAGCACACCTGCTCCAGAACTAGCTCAAGAGATGCTGACCCGTGAAGAGAGCAGTGAGTTCCTGATATCATGAAGGTGTCCTATGGCCTCCCTCCATGACAAACGGATGCCCACCTCTAGGTGGCACGATATAGTTGGTTTCTCTGGACAAACTCTATTTTACCCCAAACACTGGTAAATCCTCCCCAAGCCAGGCTGGCTCCTGCAGTAGGGCCAGCCTCCCTAGACAGGAAAAAGAAACATGGAAAACAAAGGGGACCTGAGCAAAGGTAGAAAGACCCCAATAATGAAAGTTCTCGTACATATACCACGATGTTTAAAAATATTATTTACGCCAGGCGTGGTGGCTCATGCCTGTAATTCCAGCACTTTGGGAGGTCGAGGTGGGCAGATCACCTGAGGTCAGGAGTTCAAGACCAGCCTGACCAACATGGTGAAACCCCATCTCTACTAAAAATACAAAATTAGCCGGGTGTGGTGGCCCATGTCTGTAATCCCAGCTACTTGGGAGGCTGAGGCAGAAGAATCACTTGAACCCAGGACGCAGAGGTTGCAGTGAGCCAAGACCGTGCCATTGCACTCCAGCCTGGGCAACGACAGTGAAACTCCGTCTCAAAAAAAATTATTTACATTACCAACATGATGTTTACAGAAGTATAATAAAAAGGATATTAAACTTCACATGGGAAAACATATATATGAGAACAGTCAGAAAAACACGAAGGGGAGAAAGGGTAATGTGAGGGTGTAGCTACCAGAGATTAAAGCACGTGAGGCTTCGGTAACTGAAGCTGCAACAGAAGGAAAAGACCAGAAAACAAACTTAAGCAATACTGAAACACACAGGCAGCACTCTGAATCGGTAAAGAAAACAGGATTATTCAGTCAAGGGTGCTGGGCAAATAAATAGCCAGCTAGCCACAAGCTGAGATGAATTCTAGCTTAATCAAAGATGTTAATGTAAAATAAAATCTGAGTAATTCTAGAATAGAGCATGGATTAATACAGTCATAACATTGGCGAGTCTGTTCATTTGCGACACGACCATGAAAACCTTCTGAGTGAAAAATAATATCCCATAAGCCAAAACGTAACAACTAGGACGATAAATTCACAAAACATACGACAAAGGGTTAATATCTTTTTAAAAAATTAATTAACTTATTATTTTTAGAGAGAAGGTCTCACTCTGTACCCAGGCTGGAGTGCAGTGGTGTGATCATAGCTCACTGCAGCCTCAGACTCCTGGCCTCAAGCGGTACTCCCATCTCAGCCTCCAGAATAGCTGGGACTAGAGGCGTGTGCCACCACACCTGGCTAGGGTTAACTTCTTTAAGTCACAAAGAAAGCAGCATAAAAATCAGTAAAACAAAGATGAATACAATGAGCAAAGGATATAAAAGGCAGATTACAAAAAGAGAAATACAAATGGTCACACAGAAAAAGATACTCACAGTCACTATGTGTTTAATGCAAATTAAAACATGAACAACATACCATTTTCCATTAGTTTGGCAGGAATCAGAATGCCAGATGACACAAAATACTGTCAGGGGAGTGGGCTACACAGGTAGTCTCCTGTGCTGCTGGGAGAGTGTAAACTGGTACAACCTTTGGCACGAGCAAAACATAAAGAGCACATACCTTTCGATTTGATTGGAATCAAACTTAGGAATCCGATTCTTAAATTCCATTTAAGAATGGATATGCGCCCCAAATTCCAACAATTTTAAACTACCTAAGCACTATTTGGTAATTTAAAAGAATGAGGTGATTTGTAAATGCTAATATGAAAAGATCTCTAAGACACTGCTGGTGAAACAGGATAGCACAGAACACCTTCTCACAAGTAACACCTATGCTTGCTAAACACACAGGGAGCTTCTGAGAAGGACGTTCCTGAAACTGCTAGCAGGAATCACCTTTCAAAGCAAGGACTGTGGAAGGAGAGTGGGGGAGGCTTGGACTCTTCCTTTTCTGCCTATCTGTATATCTGGATCCACAACTAACCCAAAATTTGATGTTGAAGTTTTTGTTCAAAGAAAATACAGAAATGCCCCCAGCCACTTACCCTTTGCTCAGACTGGCCCAATATTTCTATCATAGAAGAAACATCCTTGGATTCTGTTCTAATGCCCATGAGGTGCCTGTCGTAACTACACCCATTCTGTTGTGATTTCATCTGTGGTCTCTCATCTGAATTCTGTGACTCAGAATCCTGACTCTTCACAGAAAATACAAAGGGAAAGAGGCTTTAGACACCAGAAGGAAAGGCGTCAATAGTCACTGACTAGGCCGGGCGCGGTGGCTCAGGCCTGGAATCCCAGCACTTTGGGAGGCCGAGGCGGGCGGATCACGTGGTCAGGAGATCAAGACCATCCTGGCTAACACAGTGAAACCTCGTCTCTACTAAAAATCCCCCCCCCAAAAAAAAAAAAAATTAGCTGGGTGTGGCAGTGGGCGCCTGTAGTCCCAGCTATTCTGGAGGCTGAGGCAGGAGAATTGCGTGAACCCGGGAGGCGGAGCTTTCAGTGAGCCAAGATCGCGCCACTGCACTCCAGCCTGAGCGACAGAGCGAGACTCCATCTCAAAAAAAAAAAACAGTTACTGACTCAAAAAAAGAAATTCACTGCATCTTTTTTTAGGTCAGAAGTTGAGCTTCCATGATTCTTCTGTAGAGGAAGGAAGAACATGATACAAGTTACAAAATTATTTTCTTTTTTTGTTGTTTTTTTGTTTTTTTTTTTGGGATGGGGTCTCGCTCCGTCGCCCAGGCTGCAGTGGCATGACCTCGGCTCACTGCAAGCTCCACCTCCCGGGTTTAAGTGATTCTCTGCCTCAGCCCCCCGAGTAGCTGGGACTACAGGCGCCGCCACCACGCCCGGCTTATTTTTTGTATTTTTAGTAGAGACGAGTTTCACCATGTTAGCCAGGAAGGTCTCGATCTCCTGACCTCGTGATCCGCTCGCCTCGGCCTCCCAAAGTGCTAGGATTACAGGTGTGAGCCACTGCGCTCGGCACAAAATTATTTTCTTAAGGAAGAAATGAATGTGTCTGGGCGAGTCCTCACATACCAGTTGATCTACAGGACAGCAGAATCTGACTTTTCTATCTCCATTTTTCCCCTCGTGTATTACCTAGGTCTACAGAATCAAACACATCGCGCAGTCAGGAGAAAAACAAAAAGGTAACTAGGAATATATGAAGGCATGAGATCCTCGTAACTCAAAAGTGGCTGTTAAAACTTAAAATCCTCGCTGATTTGGGCTCAGTTTTCAGAGTCCTTCCCAGGAGCCACAGCAATGGCTTTCATTTACTGAACTGACCAGGGCTAGACTAGATAACTTCTAAGGCACCTCACAGCTTTAAGAGTCTGTGATTACACAACTGTTAGTGACTCTGTCCCAGTTAATTACTTAATGGCTCCAGATGTAACACAAAACCCACAGGAATTCCCCGTAAGTTGAAGTTCTTCAGAAGGTAAACAGGAGAAGATGGTGGCAGTTTTAAAGAGTCCTTTTCTAAAAAGGAAATCTTAGCTGGGCTGAAAACAGAAAGGCAGAGACAAGAACACTATAAATTCAGTAAAGCTGCCTTTGCAGGACTGTCAAAATCCAAGGGAAAAATGATAGATGGATACTACTAAAAATTTCCAGAAGGTCTAGCCCTCCATCTCTGATTTAACCAGCAGTAAACTGCTTGCAGGTTCTGTCAGCCTGCAGCCACACACATATTCCTGCGAACCCTCCTGAAGCACAGGGAGGGGTGGATGAAAATGGGAATCTCTCCTGTTTCCTAGGGCCACTCCTGCTCCAACTCTGCCTCCTATCTGCATCTACGGCCCCTGACTCTGTCCTCCCTTCAGCTGACCACACTGCAGGCTGATAAAGGCACTTCATGCCCAGACCTGTGCCTCCCAAGACCTACGATACCTGCCTTTTCTCTCCACCGATACTGACTTCTTAGAAAATTCCACCTGCTGCCTTCCACATTCCCTCCTGTCTAATCAGACTTTGGGTCTTGACCCCCCACAGCCAGTCCTGTGCCTTCATATTCCATAATGAAGAGAGAACTTGAGAGGCTACAGAAAGACTCAGACAATGGGTAAGGGTCAGCTTTCTTCAAAGGGGCAGAATCCAAGCTCTTGTTTCTATTCACCTTCATTAAGAAGAAAGGGCAGTTCTAATCCTCTGTATAATACCGTGAGCATTCATCTCCGGTGTACTCAACAGGAAAGCCTATAAAATTCAAACCAGAGTGAATCCTCTTCAAAACTTGTCACAGCAGATGGTGATACAGGTTTCTTGTTACGATGTATGCTCTGTACAATGCCAAACATGCTCCTGCTCAAAAATAAAGATGTAACCATTTTTGATTCGGCAAAATACAAAATCCATAAGGAAGGGAGTGAGAAATATCTGGGGGGATATGAATTGATAGTTACAGCACCTCAGCTCTTCCTGCAAACACCTCAACCTAAGCAATCTGTCCAACTAGAGACTACCACAATCGCATGGCACACATTAAAACATGGGATAACTGCTGGGCGTGGTGGCTAACGCCTGTAATCCCAGCACTTTGGGAGGCCGAGGCAGGTGGATCATGAGGTCAAGAGATAGAGGCCATCCTGGCCAACATGGTGAAACCCTGTCTCTACTAAAAACACAAAAGTTAGCCGGACGTGGTGGCATGTTCCTGTAGTCCCAGCTACTCGGGAGGCTGAAGCAGGAGAATCGCTTGAACCTGGGAGGCAGAGGTTGCAGTGAACCAAGATCACACCACTGCACTCCAGCCTGGCAACAGAGTAAGACTCCATCTTAAAAAAAAAAAAAGGATAACGTGGAAAGTTCACCAAGGACAACATTTTAGATGCAATCTGAAAATCCAGTGTCCCGCTGAGGAAGCCTATACTTTATTCTATTTGGCATATTTTTCTACAAATAATACTAGTTTATATGCACATGCTATCTTACAGCTTAAAACATTTTCTCATTTCCACTTTTTTTAACTTTTCAACAAAGTTCAACTGTAACTCTGCTTATTTCCTGACAATGAACTATACACTGTTCTCATCAGTTTACAGGTAAGATAAAGACTCACTGAGTACAAACAATCTACCTCAGGTACACTACTTACAGAGCCCAATTCACACTCGGGTCACTGGCTGCATCCTCAGCTCTCGTTTTTCTCCTGCTGAAATACACAGATTCACTTCAGCTCAGCGTTCACTGAGCGTCTGCCATAGCCGCAGCCTGTGCTTGGAGCTGGGATTTCAACAGCTCCAGTCCCTGGCCTGCACAGAAAGTGAAGGCCAGCGGGGAGAGGCATGTAAGCCCATAGCAGCAGCACACCCCGCCACAGCGGCCAAGTGCGGCAAGTACTCACAGAATTCCAGGTGACGCCAAGAGGCTTCAGAGGGGCCAGCCTGTGAGCCAGAACTTGAAGGACCAATGGATTCCCCAGAAGGAAAAGAAGAGAGAATGGTATATACCAAGCAAGATAAAGCGTACGGGAGTGACGGAGGCCAGCAACAATGGGCACACCACAGGGCAGGGCCCAGGACACAGCAGGCCTGAACTGGCACCCGGAAAGGGGCTTAGTGTCTGCCTATGAAGGGCCTCAGGTCCCACACCAAAGATTTTGGATTCTATCCCAAAGAGATACCAAAGAGAGGGTTCAAAGGCAAATCAAGGCTGGGCACAGTGGCTCACGCCTATAATCCCAGCACTTTGGGAGGCCGAGGTGGGTGGATCACATGAGGTCAGGAGTTCAGGACGAGCCTGGCCAACATGGCAAAACCTCGTCTCTACAAAAAATACAAAAATTAGCCAGGTGTGGTGGCGTGCACATGCAGTCCCAGCTACTCAGGAGGCTGAGGCAGGAGAATCGCTTGAACCTGGGAGGCAGAGGTTGCAGTGAACCAAGATTGCACCACTGCACTCCAGCCTGGGCCACGGAGCGAGACTCTTGTCTCAAAAGAAAAGGCAAATCAAGGGGAACTAGCCATTAACAAGATTAAATAGTTAAAAATAATAATAATTTATGGTAGTTAAGAAAATAGTGCCCAATTAATTACACTGGTTAATCCTCACTAACACACATATACAGAATGAAAACTGATGTATGTACCAGTGTACCAGGTAAGAAAGGCAGAAAGCATTTTTTTTTTTTTGGAGACAAAGTCTCACTCTGTCACCCAGGCTGGAGTGCAGTGGTATGATTTTAGCTCACTGTAACCTCGGCCTCCCGCGTTCAAGCTATTCTCCTGCCTCAGCCTCCAAGTAGCTGGGATTACAGGCTCCTGTCACCACACTGGGCTAATTTTTGTAGTTTTAGTAGAGACAGAGTTTCACCATGTTGGCTAAGTTGGTCTCGAACTCCTGACCTCAGGTGATCCGCCTGCCTTGGCCTCCCAAAGTGCTGGGATTACTGGCGTGAGCCATTGCACCCAGCCAGAAAGCATATTTTTAACCTAAAAATTGTGGGTTTGAGGTTAATATAGCAAAAGAGTCCGACTTCTTTAAAGAATATTTTCAAAAACCCCCACATACCCTTTCTTAGGCGTGTTCTTTAGGGCATTAAGTCTAGTTAAATGCAGCTCTATGGAAAGCATAACCAACTCTTAACTTCTGCCCTCCCCTGGGATCTCAGGGACCTGCCAGAGGAAACTCCATTTGTTCCCCTCCTTTTACACCTACCTAAATGCCACTCTGTCTCTCATGGCAATGTCTAAGGGCATCTATTTTAGCAGTGGTTGAAAGGGCAATGCTGCCTTCAGTCCCAGGTGACAACACAAGGAAACGCCATGGGAGGGGGTGAGGGAAGCGGAGAAGCACCAGTTCTTTAAGGTTACTTGGTCAAAGCAAAGCTGTTCAGTAATTTGACCTCTAAGCTCCTGGTCCCTAACTCCATGCCCCACCCCCCTCACTCCCACTGTTGAATAGGGTAGTTTATGTTGACTTTTAAAGCCTCCAGGATAAAAAGTGACTATTACACTGCACCTCCAGCGGGTCTGAAGCTAGGCTCACCCAGAGGAACCAGCAGCAAGTAAGCATGAGGGACCACGGCCAGGCCCTGCTCACTCCCGCTGTCCCAGCATAGTCACTAGTGTCCTCTTCCACTCTCAAAAGTGTTCCCTTTGGAACTAGACCTTGGCTAGTGTGGACTCACCTTTCAGTTACAAAAGCACCAATCAGGCAGTTCAGTCCTGGCCTGGCACTGCCCCTCACTACTGTCCCCTCTTCAGATACAGAAGTATCGTTATGGACACTTGTGTGTGCTTCCCTCCTAGCGTCCCCCACACGTGCTGCAGCTTTCAGTGTCGCCCATGGACACTGTTCAGGATCATTTGCACTTAGAGGTGGGGCTTTAAAATATGTGCTTTATAGTGAACCAGAGTGGGAAAAACCTAAAGAGGATCCCCAAATTTTATTACAACTTTCACAAAATCCACTTTGAAACACAGCCAAATATTTATTCCGAACTTAAATATATCATACATTACCAGCTACAAAGCAGTACACATTTTACTATTTTGTCTTACAGCATTACAACATCGCCATCTGATAACGGTGGCACAATAAAATACAATAAAACACACACACGTCCACAAACACAACTCCTGTGCTGACCCAGGGCTTTAAGACACAGCTCTTCAGCAGAATCTCTTGGGATTTAGAAGCCACAACTCGTCATCCCATTACTCATAGCTCCACTGTTTACAGTACGGGTGTGGGGCAGATGAAAGAAGTTCTACAGATCCTGTCCTCCCAGGCTTCAAACAGTCCTCACCTAACAACCAAAGGGAGAAGACCACATTAATTGTCTTTTCCCTTAGACACATTTTATTTACTAAAACAAGTATTATTTATCCCGAATCTCACTGGTTCTTTCAATCTGATCTAATGTCTCTACTTTTTAGCATCAGATTCTTTCTAGATATTTGTGGAATTCCCAGAAGTTCTGACGAACTGTTATTTCGATACAGGAAGTAGATACAGTCAACAAGTATGAAGTGGAATCTACCAAGAAACACCCAACGCAGAACTCTAACGGAAGCAAAGATTGGAGGGGAACCTCTTTGGTTTAAAAACACTGAGTTACCTTTCTCTCTCTCTCTCTCTCTCTCACACACACACACACACACACACACATCCCCAAGAGAGCCTCAGCTTCCTAACTACTAAGAGGCTACAGTCTTTCTCCTGAAAACAGTAAGATAAAAACCAGAGTCTAGGTTGGTCCTTAACTCCTCCCCAAAAGGCTCAGTAAACTATCCTCATAGGATTTCACATACCAATCAAAAGAGATACGGAAAACTCCACTCCATATACCCCAAGCCGCGCAGTCCCGGCTGGGGGCGGCAGCTGTGACTCACCATCCTCTTCTTCGGTTTTAAGGACCATCTTGTTTCCTTACAGCTGGACACGAAAAGTCTGTTCTGTCCTTTAAGGAGAGCGGTAACTTACTGAGAGCCAAGTTTTCCTGTGGGGTCTGACTGGGAGGGGCCGGGGATACCTGTGAAGCTGCCCAGCCACTAGGACAGCTCAGAGTTGCTTCCTGAACACAGGCAATGGCTGGCTGCACGCCTGGGCCAATCAGCCTCCAGCCTCCAAAGAAGCGGCACTCCCAGTCAGTGCCACCACCCAGTTCCTGAAGTCAAGCTCAAGCACCTTCCGAGTGTGTTAACCATCTGCTTCCCTGAAAGCAATCTTACACTGGAGTCAAACCAGTTTAGTAGCCACACTTCTAGTTTTTTCTCAAACCCAACCAAAGTCATAGCCAGGGCTCGCCACTGTTTTTCTCTTCACTTTCCAGTATCGTTGTCCCTTGGTATCCAAGGGGGACTGGTGCCAGGAACCCCCGTAGACACCAAAACCCACGGATGCTTGAGTCCTTAATTATTTGCACATAAGCTACATACATCTACCCATATGCTTTAAATCATCTCTAGATTACTTCTAATACCAAATATAATGTAACTGCTATGTAAACAGTTGTTACGCTATATTGTTTAGAGAAAATGAAAAGAAAAAAGTCTGTATGTGTTCAGTACAGGTGTGACCTTTTTTTATTTTCCAAATATTTTCCATCCACAATAGGTTAAATCCATGGATGGGGAGCCCATGGAAAGCCGACTACACTTTCTTAAAATGGAATCATTAAAATCCCTGGTCCCCTTACAATGAGATAATAGCCCATTTCCCAAGACAGTGACTAAGAGATCGTAATCATTACAGCAAGTTATGAGGTCACAGCCTAAAAGCAGATAGCAGATATTAGAGGCAAAAAAAAAAAAAAAAAAAAAAAAAAAAAAAAAATCCAAGGGCCAAACTCCCAATCTAAGTTCAGTTTTATCCCCATTATGATTTGTAATACGCCGCACCCAAAGATTCTTTCCTGCATAGTCCTACTATGTTCATGACACATATTCATTGCTGAAAATTAGAAAATAGTAACAAGGAAAAAAAAAACACCTTAATCCTATCACCAAGAGATAACCATTGATGACATTTTGGTAGACATTTTCCAGACTTTTGTGGTAAGTATTATATATATTCTCTCTCTCTTTTATAGACACACACACACACGATATTTTATGTTGTTTTATAGCCACCAACTTTTACTTATAACAAACATTTTTTCACGCCTGTAAATGGACATCTATCACATTTATTCTTCTCAGTCTAGACATAATGTTTAACCAGCCCCATATTGTTAAGACTTCTAAGTGATACCAATTTTTCTATGCATCTCAATACACGTGTGCACACGTTTTGGCACATCTTTTTTTTTTTTTTTTTTTTTTTTTGTTGAGACGGAGTCTCGCTCTGTCGCCCGGGCTGGAGTGCAGTGGCCGGATCTCAGCTCACTGCAAGCTCCGCCTCCCGGGTTTTACGCCATTCTCCTGCCTCAGCCTCCCGAGTACCTGGAACTACAGGCGCCCGCCACCTCACCCGGCTAGTTTTTTGTATTTTTAGTAGAGACGGGGTTTCACTGTGTTAGCCAGGATGGTCTCGATCTCCTGACCTCATGATCCGCCCGTCTCGGCCTCCCAGAGTGCTGGGATTACAGGCGCCCGCCACCTCGCCCGGCTAGTTTTTTTTTTTGTATTTTTAGTAGAGACGGGGTTTCACTGTGTTAGCCAGGATGGTCTCGATCTCCTGACCTCGTGATCCGCCCGTCTCGGCCTCCCAGAGTGCTGGGATTACAGGCGCCCGCCACCTCGCCCGGCTAGGTTTTTTTTTGTATTTTTAGTAGAGACGGGGTTTCACTGTGTTAGCCAGGATGGTCTCGATCTCCTGACCTCGTGATCCGCCCGTCTCAGCCTCCCAGAGTGCTGGGATTACAGGCGCCCGCCACCTCGCCCGGCTAGTTTTTTTTTTGTATTTTTAATAGAGACAGGGTTTCACTGTGTTAGCCAGGATGGTCTCGATCTCCTGACCTCGTGATCCGCCCGCCTCGGCCTCCCACAGTGCTGGGATTACAGGCCTGAGCCACCGCGCCCGGCCTTGGCACATCTTTCTAATGATCTCCATAGAAAAAACTTCTCACAAGAAGAACTGCTGGCTCCAGATATAGCTTCCCACCGCATCGTCACAGGAGGTAACATTTATCGCGTGCTTACTCTGTGCCTAGCTTGATGTGACTTACCTAATCCTGAAAACATCCCATGGCGTGCGTGTTCTCGCCATCCCCAGATCACAGATGAGGATGCTAGCACCCAGGGAGGTTACACAGCTTGCCAAAGCACGAGACTGGGCTGCAGAGCCCACCCTCCACACCCTGCTCTCTGCTGGACTCCCAAACCCCTCCCTATTAGTTTTGGTTGGAAATGCAAACTTGTGCAGCAGCTTTGCAGGAAGTGCTAGACTTTGGTCAGTTCTCATAGGAGAGCTGGAAACACACACATCTATAGCAAGACAACAGGGCACTGTCTCCAGTCAGACTCTGAAGGTGACCACAGGTGCTGACCTGACTCCAGGGCAGAGACTTCATCACATTCTCTTCTTTCCTGCCTAGTAACAGTTGAATAAATACATACGCATGTATTAAAAAAAAAAAAAAAAAACCACTTTGTTTTGTAGCGGCAACTAATATAAACCCAACGTGTCACCTTTTGGTTTAGTATGTCAAAATCACAGTTTTAAGTCCCACCCTGCACCATCGCAAAACCTATGTTTATTGATTCCCAAACAGCATTTCTATCTGCTGGCATCAGGTCTGATTCACAGCCAGTGATCCCAACGTATAAGAGGACAGGTCACTTCTATTTTCTCCCTACCGTCAAATGGTATAGTGTTTCTCTGGAATAGACACCCAAATAGACCAGCAGAAAAGCTGGTCATGAGGCCTGAGTACTTAAAGCTTTCACAGATGCTGCCAAAGTGCTTTTGCCATGTCCCTGATGGGACCAAGCCTAACTCCTGCCAGGCAGACAGTGGGAAAACGGTTTCTCGTTGGTGGTGGTCACTTGCACTAACCTGATTTTACTGATGATGCTGATTACCTTTTTCATAAGTTTGAGGTATTTCCTCTTTCGTGAATTGCTTTTTCAAAGTCTTTGCCCACTTTTCTATTGCTTATCATTTTTTAAATCATTTGTAGATTACAAATCCTTTGTATTAAATGTTACGAATATTTTGTCATAACCTGTCACTTGTTTTTAAAAAGTTTTTACAAAGCTACTTGTATCATTTATCTGTTTCATTCAACATTCACTGAGCACACTAAGTGCCAGCCACTAGTGAGACATCAGAGGACCCAAGAGACAAAAATGCCTGCCCTCATGGTGTCTCCACTCTATCGAGATGGGAAAGGCAGGGAAACAAGTAAATAAAATATGCAGTATGTCAGACGGTAGTAAGTGCTGCGGAGTGGGGGAAGTGGAGGTGCAGTCAGGGAAGGCCTCTCCTGAGAAGGGCCAGGAGGCTACGGTGGCCGGAGCAGGAAGAACAGTGTAGGGAGGAGTGGAAGATACGGTCGCAGAGGTGAGGAGGGTGGTGGGCGAACTGCATGGGGCCTTGGCAGCTATTTTAAGGACTCTGGTTTCCATTCTGGGTGAGATGCATAGCTGCTGCCAGGGTTCGGAGCAACACAGCATTTTGTGGCTTCCTTTGTAACAAGACCACTCTGGCTATGGGGAAGAACAGACTGGAGACAGCCAGCACAGGAGCTGGAGACTATAGCAGCTGGGGGCTGCTATAGTCATCTAGGTGAGATGGGTTGGCGGCTTACTTGATAAAAGTGGCCATATTCTTGCCATATTTACTTTCAGGGTACAGCCAAGGATGTGCCAATGGAGTCCATGTGAGATGTAAAAAAGAGAAGTCAAGGGTGATTCCAAGCTTTCCGGCCCGGCAAATGAAAGAATGGAACTGCTATCTTTTTTTTTTTTTTTTTTTTTTGAGACCAAGTCTCGCTCTGTCGCCCAGGCTGAAGTGCAGCGGCGCGATCTCGGCTCACTGTAACCTCTGCCTCTGGGGTTCAAGCGATTCTCCTGCCTCAGCCTCCCGAGTGGCTGGGATTATAGGCGCCTGCCACCATGCTCAGCTAATTTTTGTATTTTTAGTAGTGACGGGGTTTCACCATGTTAGCCAGGCTGGTCTCAAACTCCTAAACTCAAATGATCTACCCTCCTCAGCCTACCAAAGTGCTGGGATTACAGGCGTGAGCCACTATACCAGGCCTGGAGCTACTATCTTCTGACAGGCTGCCAGCCAGGTCCCCCTCTCCACTCCCCACAGCCCCTGCCTCCCAGGCCCCATCATTCCTTCCACCCACCCACGGCCTCACAGGTCCCTGCTCCTCCAGGCCTCGTGACTTGGAGCTTCTGTTCCCACTATTCAATGCCTCGTTCTTGTTACACTTCCACTTCACATTCTCAAAAGAGGGACTCTGACTGGCTCATGTCATAGCCATCATCCCCACTGGGCACAGCAGGCCACCTCACAGGCTCCTGGCCAGGCACCGTCCCTCAAAGCTGGAAGCATGGCCAGGCACACCTGGCTCGACATCACACTGTCCTCTCTAGTACAGCAATTAACACTGTTAAAAAAGAAAATAATGAATCCCATGTCTCCAATTCCTTAAAATAGACATTTAACCACTGCATCACCAAACTGTATGTTTCGCTCACTTGTAAGTGACCCTATAATTTATCATCCACATTGAGATATTTTTGAGGTTGCAAATGGGCACTATTAATAATTACATCAGCCAGTCAGCATAAACTGGGATTGCCTCTGAGAGACTAACACATATAATAACCCAACTCATAAGGCACGTCTACGGTATCAATCCCAAACAGAGTGTTAGATTACAATGTATTTATTTAAATGGAAACTTTTTAAGTTTCGAAGTACACTTTAAGATAACTAAAAAAATAATGGCACATTACAAAACCAGAACAATAATCTAGGGCCTCGGAGCAGTGTCTGAACAAATGATATCGGAAACATTCAGGAGCTAGCACAGGCCCTGTGAAAAGCAATAAACCAACAGAGTAGAAGAAAACACTCGTCACCATTCATATTACAAATCACACATAGGGCACTCTGATGCAAGCGCTGTTGATTCAAGATATTCTATATTTTTAATTAATAAATCCCTTAAATAGACTTTAGCCTCACCCCCTCCAGCAACAGATTAGGTGGGAATACACAAGCATGTAATGGTTTAAAATGTTTTAAAACTAGGCTGGGAGTTGTGGTTCATGTCTGTAATCCCAGCACTTTGGGAGGCCAAGGTGGGAGGACTGCTTGAAGCCAGGAGTTCAAGACCAACCTGAAGCCAGGAGTTCAAGACCAAGATCCTATTTCTACAAAAAAATTAAATAAACGACAGTAGAAAAAAAAATTACGTGAATATTTATGTAATATTCTAGGAAAGGTTTGTTTTTTGAAAGCATAATACCCGTATCAATCACAATCCCAGAGACAGAAACATTCCTAGAGTGGGAGTGTGGAGAAAGGTAAGATAGGCAGAGTGAGGGCAGAGTTTAGAGAGAACACCAAGGAGTAACAAAGCCCCCTGGATTAGCAACAGGGGCAGCCCCCATACCTGCTAAGTCAGATGGGGTGCGAGGGCACCATACTGCTGCTACAAGTGGCAAATGGGAGCTCTCTGGCAAGAGCGTTAGTAGAGGATTCAGCAAGCCTTAGTCACCAGCAGGACAGATTCACCTTGACCTCACTCTTCCCTCACCCTCCCATCTCCTGGTCAAACCCAACCAGGAACCAGAGGGTACAAGAGCCTGAAAACATACTCCCTCCAGGACAGCCTCAGGCAGAGAGCAGGATGGGATCGGACAGGAAGTAGAGCTGGGGGCAAAAGGAAGGTGTTGGGTGCAACCCTCAAGTCAGATCATGGGGGCTAGGTTTCCCACTGTCAGGAAAAGGAATTTGGAAACATGAAAAGGGGAAGGCTAGAAAGAACCCTAAGGTTGGAAGGGAATTGAAGGAGCCAGTATGTTTAATGCTTGCATTATGTATATGTTGTAACTTACTTAACCAGTTCTACTGTTGGCATTCATCTTTTTCTTTCCTTACATCCTGTAAAATGCTGCAACATCCTTGTAACCTTTGCCTCCTCAGCTCCTATTAGTTCCTTGGGCTAAATTTCTATAAGTGGGCTTAAGGGTTGGTGAAAAGACACGAACTACTTTAAGGTTCACTATACACTGCTATAAAACTGATTTCCAAAATAGCTGTCTTCATTTACCAGCTGGCTTCTAACATGCTGGCCTGCTGGGCCAGTGGCTCATGCCTGTAATCCCAGCCCTTTGGGAGGCTGAGGTGAGAGGACTGATTGAGCCCAGGAGTTTGAGACCAGCCTGGGAGAGAAGGTGACACTCTGTCTCTATAAAAAATGTAAAAATTAGCTGGGCGTGGTGGCACATGTCTGTGGTCCCAGCTACTTGGGAGGGTGATGCATGAAGATCGCTTGAATCTGCAAGGTTGAAGCTACAGTGAGCTATGATTGTGCCACTGCACTCCAGCCTGGGCAAGAGTGAGACGCTGTCTCAAAAATAAATAGGCCAGGCGTGGTGGCTCACACCTGTAATTCCAGCACTTTGAGAGGACAATGCAGGTGGATCACTTGAAGTCAGGAGTTCGAGGCCAGCCTAGCCGACATGGTGAAACCCTGTCTCTACTAAAAATACAGACATTAGCTGGGCATGGTGGTGGGCGCACCTGTAATCCCAGCTACTCGGGAGGCTGAGGCAGGACAATCACTTGAACCCGGGAGGCAGAGGTTGCAGTGAGCTGAGATCGTGCCACTGCACTCCAGCCTGGGAGACAGGGCAAGACTCTGTCTCAATAAATAAACAAATAAATAAATAAATAAAAATAAAAAATAAAGTGCTAGCCTAGCCACAGCTAAATGCACAGTGTGGATTATCATTTAAAACACATGCTAACTAGACAGACATAATGTAGTATTTTAATGTCTATGCTTCTGTGGTGTGGTGATGTCAGAGCTTCTGTTGTATTTATTTAGTGTGGGCATTTGTCCTGCGAGTTACTTAAAAGTATTCCTTGGCACTTAAAAAAAGGAATTGGAAAATGTTGCATAACTATTTTTGTAGAGACAGAAAGATGTCTATGTTATACTGTTAAATGAAAAAATCATGTAACAAAAATGCATAGACTATAAAAATGAAAAAGGAAATAAGCCAGGAAGAATATATACTTAACACATTAACAATCATTATCTCTGGGCTGTGGGATTGTGGAGAATTCTCCCATCATCTCCGTCCACTCACCAGCCCCTCCTTCTCTGTCCTCGTCCACAGTGCACCAGACCCCACACTGGTCTCCAGCTTTGCTCCCGTGTCATGGCCTCTGAAGCTGTCTACCTAACACAAACCCAAAATCGGAAATCCCTGAAACGTGCCCAAATCCTAAATGTTGTGAGTGCCAACACGACACTCAAGGGAAACGCTCACTGGAGCATTTTAGATTTCTAGTTTTCAGATTAGGGATGCTCTGGCAAGTACAATGCAGGTACTCCAAAATCCAAAAAATTCTGAAATCTAGAATATGTCTGGTTCCAAGCATTTCAGATAAGAAAGACTCAACCCACAGTCCTTTTTGATAGCAGCCTATCCTTGTTTCGTTAATTTAATATCTGAGACTCTTAAGTATATAGTTTTTAAAGCTTTCTTCTACGTGTCCCATGACCTGTTTCCTTAAACTTCTATTTGCTCTTCTGCTTGCTAACACTGAAGGTTTTCCTTAAGTCTCTAGCAAGCATAGTCTATTTCTCCTCATTTAAGAGTGACACACTAATAACCTGCTGTGTGGTAGGCATGGCCTACAGATGGATGTGTGGCAATGTAACATGATAAGGCAGTAATGTGTAGAGACCCCACATGTAGGGCTCTGTAGTTTATTTTTGCTTGGACTAGTTACCCAAAGAAGTATTCTCCAATCCCCTACCCGGGTTGTAAGGAGTATAAAACTGGCCACCAGTATTTGGGGGGCTACACTGAGGGAGAAAGGATGGGGTTCTCACAATTAGATATACAGACTTTTTCGGTGCTGCTTCTTGGTTGGTATTTTTTAAAATAAATATAGATTTTCACTCGCTCTCTGTATCTTCACAGCCTTCTTCAGAAACGAAACCTTCATGTTTTACCACAAGTGCAAGAGAAACTGCCTTGCTGCAGGAGGTGGAGAGGAGACCTGGGAATCTTAACTGCCACAATGAACACTTTCAAACCACCCTCGTTTCCCTATCTCCATTTTCAGAGGTCCTGGGTACCTTGAAGCCTTTCTGGAATTTGGGGTGAATCATTTTGCTTCCTGGTGTTCTCTCTCTGCAGCTGAGACCTTTCCTAACAAGCTGCCAATGGGAGACAGCTTAGGGCATACAATCATGCAAGTGTCCTCCAAAGTCCCAAAGAACATCTGCAAGGTGGGGTGGAGCATAACAAAGACTTGTCCAGTCTCTGCAGGCAGAAATCCAGACACCTGGACACACTGCACAATTCTTTCAAAGGTTCCTTCTACTTCAGTTACCTAAAAAACATGGATGTATTTTGTTTATAGACATAAATGCATCTGTTAGACCTTGGGGGAAAAAAGGGTTGATGACGAAGGATATATGTAATGTGTCACCAAGAATTCAAAGAACTTGCCATTACTTGACATAGGCTTACCTTGTACCTAGCAAAGCAAGCTACGGGATTTCTGATCATATTTGCTAGTACATACCTTTATGAAACAGACTTGTCAGCACTTTTGTTATCAAAGAAAAACTCAAAACCGATTAGATGTCAAAAAAAAAAAAGAAAGAAAGAAAACCTAAACCATATCCTTTGTTTTATGTACACAATTTGCATTTACTTCAATTTTTGCCTAAGGACCAGTAACTTTTGCAAGAAAAAACATGAGAGGTATGCATCACAAAGACTGATCTTACTTAGTTTCTATCCAGAAAATCCTTGATCAGTTCCATAACTTGCCACAAAACTGAAAAACTGTGTGGTTTTGAGTATTTACATTTTGGGGATTTTTCTTTCTGAGAAGGGGGTCAAAAGCATTTGGTCAGATGCTCAGAGAGGATCCTTGAGCCGGGGCTGCGGTCTTCTGTGCACTGCGGAGCCTGAGAGCATTGGGAAGACCTCGAAGAACTCTGGTTCAAGTAATTGCCACTTTCTGGAGGCAAAAGAACAGTGCCCCTTCAGGACCCACCATCGCCAACCTCACCACAGCCCTTGGAGGCATTTGAAAATGTGTCAAAAAGACTTTGGAAAGCATTAATTTGACATATTCATGACGATAAAGTAAACAGAAACATCTTTCTCCATAAAGACGATGCAGAAACAGCACAATTCACAAGTGAGAAAGAATAAGAATAAACCTGAAATTGAAATAAACTTCACACTACTCCTAGAAGTGGTTGCTACAGTAGTTTTAAACGCCCTTTAAAATAAAGTCAAAAATATTGAATGTGGTAAATTCCATCTGTGCTGCCCTCTGCTGGCTACATGAAAAGATTGTTAAAAGATTGACAGACATAGCACCAAAAAATTCCATTACCTGGCTGGGTGCCGTGGCTCACCCCTGTAATCCCAGCACTTTGGGAGGCCGAGGCGGGTGGATCACAAGGTCAAGATATCGAAACCATCCTGGCCAACATGCTGAAACCCCATCTCTACTGAAAATATGAAAATTAGCCGGGCGTGACAGCACGGACCTGTAGTCCCAGCTATTCTGGAGGCTGAGGCAGGAGAATTGCTTGAATCTGGGAGGTGGAGGTTGCAGTGAGCCGAGATTGCGCCACTGCACTCCAGCCTGCCAACAGAGCAAGACTCCGTCTCAAAAAAAAAGAAAAAAAAAATTCCATTACCTTTTGAACATATATAGGGAGAGGAGAGGCAATTCATGTTCCATCCAGCGTATGTGCCAGTTCCTATGTGCATATTCACCAGTACTTATTTCCTGAAAAGGCTTTGTTAATATCAACATTGGTTTGCCCTTTGCCCACACACTCTGGCTAATTTGAGGGATAGTGATAATAGACTTGTACTATACAGGCAAAAAACTATGTACACGATAAATAATAAGTAACATGCTAGAAAGTGATGGGTGCTATGGGGAAAAGAGAAGTATGTGGCAGGGGGTGGGATCAGGTATTGTTAAGTTTTAAATAAGATGGTCAGAACAGGTATCCCTGCAAAGATAAAATTTAAACCTCAGTTACTTCTTCCTTAACCCCTCCAAAAAACCATATTCAGGATTCTCTTTTCTAAAATTCTGAGGTATACAAAATACATTTATATTCTTCTCTGAACCTCCTCTATTCCTCACCATGTAGACTAATGAAATTATAAAACATCTGCAAGATTTGATTATAAAGACCATTTTCCCACAAGGAGACCTGAGCTCCAAGACCCACAGTGACAGTGTGGCAACCAAGTTTCCTACTTCTTCTGTCTTCTTAGGATAAAGTGTCACTACACGGTAACCTGAGATTCTCTTACTTTCCATCTGAAAGAGCCTAACACATTTAGAATGCCTATACTCCCATTTTCCAGCTGCTCTTCACATATTTATTTACTCATCAGAGTAATAATTTAAAAAGGCCAGGCGTGATGGCTCATGCCTATAATCTCAGCACTTTGGAAGGCCGAGGTCAGAGGATCACTTGAGCCCAGGAGTTCGAGACCAGCCTAGGCAACATAAAGAGACTCCGTCTCTACAGAAAACTAAAAAATTAGCTGGGTGTGATGACGCTTGCCTGTAGGTCTCAGCTACCTCAGAGGGCAAGGCGGGTGATGACCACCTGGGCTCAGGAGGTCAAGGCTGCAGTGAGCTGTTATCACCTCACTGCACTCCAGCCTTGGCGACAGAACCAGACTTTGTCTCAAAAAAAAAAATAATAATAATAATAATAATAAAAGTGTACACTGATTTATTAAAAAAAGATTTAGCTCTTTCCCATGTGTTCATTCTAAATGATGTCTGTTGAATTGTGCTAAGCACTATGTTAGCCAAGAGCTAGACCTACAAAGGTCATGAGAACAAAGTATCTCCCCCTTCAAAACACAACAGTCCATTGCAGGACACAGGTAATGGCAGCACTAAAACAAAAACAAAAACAAAAAAACCCTGCATTACATGGCATGCTAAGGATGATCAGGCTCTGAAGGCCCAGGGTATTCCAGGCTGGCAGAGGAAGAACAGAAAAAGTCCCTGGGAGCGGTGGAAAGATAGTGGCACAGGTATACTAACAAGGGGAGTGACTTTTAAGAAAATGCACTCTCAGCAGCATTCTCTGGAATTTAGTAAGAGATCTGGGGAGACTCATATACTGCACTGCGGAACCAATCTTGAAGGATCTAGAGGTCAACATTTGAGGGGAGGAGGCACTGTCTGGGAGAGGGAGGACATTTTTAGACAATACAACTCAGCGATTTTTCGTATATTCACAAAGTTATGCAACCACCACCACTATCTAATTCTAGAACATTTTCATCATCCCCAAAAGAAAACCCCATACCCCACAGGAGTCACCCCGATTCCCGCATCCCTAAACCCCTGACAACCACTAATCTACTTTCTGTCTCTACAGATTTGCCTAATGCATGGCCTTGTGTGACTGGCTTCGTTCTCTTGGCACAATGCTTTCTGTGTTCAGCCATGTTGCAGTGTGTGTCAGAACTTCATTCCTTTTTATGACGAAAGAATCTTCCCTTGTAGCGACGGACTTCATCTTCTTTACCCACTCATGAGCCGATGGATAGCTGGCTGTCTCCACTGTGGGGTTCTTATGAAAAAGGCTGCTATAAGCATGTCCATTTTTGTGTTGTACAGGATCTTTAAAACTATTATCTATGTTCTACTTTGATTAAAATAAATTTCACAATTTATTTTGGCCCTTGAGCCCCTATGCTTGGGTCCACTCTCACACTGTGGAGTGTACTTTCATTTTCAATAAATCTCTGTTTTTGTTGCTTCATTCAAAAAAATAAAATACAATAAATTTCACAATATTTTCTACTTTTCTGAATCCCACCCATTATTCAAAGCCCAGCTGCGGCGCTCCCTCCCGTCCCATGGCTCTCCCTGCCCGCCACCGCACCCCACACAAAGGAAGCAAACTGAAGGTGCGGAGCCACATCCGTGGTTAAGTTTCTAAACATTCTCTGATTCTGAGAGCTATGAGTCCTATCATCAAAACTGAAAACGGTTCATGGAACCAGCTTGACGTGGTTTTATGGGATCACTGAGTATTCATGCCAGGTGTCCCGTCAGCTGGTGTCAGCACTGATCATCCTGCTGTGTGATTAACAAATGGTTTCAACACAGTCCCAGGTCAAAGAAAATGTTTAAACATCCAACAGGCCCAGGTATTGTCAGGGACAACAATGCCTAGGTTATCAGGAAAGCTCACTGTTTAACTGGATTAAAGGAATAAAGTATAAGCACCAGCCATTTAATGATAAATACAGTTGATCTTTCTAGTACTTTTATTACTTGGGAGAATACAGGAGAACTGTCTGGAGAAGGGGGTAAGGGAGATTATTCAATTAATTAATTGGGTTTTCTGTATGCTTCTAAACCAAATTCAGTTAGGTATTTTTACCAAAACATTCCAGCCTTATTTCAAGGATTGTTTATGCAAGCAAAGTTCTCTGATCAAATAAGAGTAAGTAAAAAGAAGGGTGGGCGGGAGAAGCGTGCTTTTTGCTTTTGCCCTTTTTTGCTTTGGAGATCTACTTTGATACAGGAGCACTGCAGATACCCTTCCTGTTTCCTTTGCTCTCCTGCCTTACTGATTATGTATCACCCCTTCCTTGCAAAACCACAAGACCAAATGTTACAAGTTACAAAATCAGTATACTCCACCCATCCTTTACTCAGCTGACATAGAGCAAACTGAACCAGCTCAGTCCTGCCACAGCCCTAAAGACGGAACCGGGCCGGGCGCGGTGGCTCAAGCCTGTAGTCCCAGCACTTTGGGAGGCCGAGATGGGCGGATCACGAGGTCAGGAGATCGAGACCATCTTGGCTAACCCGGTGAAATCCCGTCTCTACTAAAAAATACAAAAAACTAGCCGGGCGAGGTGGCGGGCGCCTGTAGTCCCAGCTACTCGGGAGGCTGAGGCAGGAGAATGGCGTAAACCCGGGAGGCGGAGCTTGCAGTGAGCTGAGATCCGGCCACTGCAGTCCAGCCTGGGAGACAGAGCGAGACTCCGTCACAAAAAAAAAAAAAGACGGAACCGTCACATGACAGAGGAGCTTGCGAGGAGGTCCCAGCACACCCACATAATGTGTGGGGCAGAGCAAAGGTGGCAACAGATAGGACCACCAAGGTCAGCCAGTCCAAACTTCTTGATACCTGTTACTGATTTAAAAACAAACTAGGCCAGCCATGATGGCTCAGACCTGTAATCCTAGCACTTTGGGAGGCCAAGGTGGGAGGATCACTTGAGCCCAAAAGTCTGAGACCAGCCAGCACTTTGGGAGGCCAAGGCGGGCAGACCACCTGAGGTCAGGAGTTCAAGACCAGCCTGGTCAACATGGCGAAACCCCGTCTCCACTAAAAATACAAAAATTAGCCAGGCGTGGTAGTGGGCACCTGTAATCCCAACTACTCGGGAGGCTGAGATAGGAGAACTGTTTGAACCCAGGAGTCAGAGAGAACACAGATCGGGCCATTGTACTCCGGTCTGGGCGACAGATTGAGACTCAATACCCCCCTACAAAAAAAATTTTTTAAATTAGCCAGGTTTGGTGGGTGTGCCTGTGGTCCCAGCTACTCAGGAGATTGAGATGGGAGGATCGCCTGAGCCCAGGAGGTCGAGGCTGCAGTAAGCTATGATCATGCCATTGCATTCCAGCCTGGGTGACAAATTGAGATCCCTGTCTCAAAAAAATAAATAAAAATAAAAATTTAAAAAAAACGTAAGGAAGCAAAAACCACTGTTTAAAATCTAATTGTCTTGCTTTAGAACGCAGGTGGTTTCAGAAAAAAAGAACTCTAAAACAATCTATTTTTGAAGTGTTTTTTTTTCTAAGAATTTCTCCAAGCTTTTACTTAATACATTGTTCAGATGTTTATCTGCCCTAAAAAAAATTCCCTTGCAGTTCAAAAAATAATCCTAACAGGTTTAGAAGCAGTCCTCAAATTGCAGAAGCTACTATTACCCAAAGAAATACTAAGTGCTCCTAAAATAATACCACATACTGAATCCACAAAATATTTCTTAGCCTGCTCCCTCTGGGTCTGAAAAGGACAGTAAATCAATGGCCAGGGGGTGAGAATATGGTTCTCCACATGCCCAGAAGGGAGAGAACATGATATGGGTGCACCCAGTGGCATCAACTATGGGAAGCTCATGTGGCATCCAGGCAAGTAATTCAGCGGCCGCCACTAGCACTTTAGCAGCAGAGATGCAGAAAAACAGATGACTTCAAGATGCGTTTTGGAAGTAGAATAAACAGTACTACTAATGAACTGGATAGGGAAAACAAGAGAAAGGGAGGGCTGATATCAAAACATATAAAACATTTGATGGGAACACCTATGTGAGCGGATATGCTATTTCTCAGGTGGGGTGAATTGAGAGGGGCACAGCACCAGGGGCTCTGCTGTGGCCATGCCAGCTGTGAGAGACCCTGTAGGTATCCCCTGGGAGATGTCAAATGTGGCACTGGGATGTTACAGCCTGAAGTTTAGGGGTAGGAAGAGGGCTAAGCTACAGTTGATTCTTGCTTTTCGCAGTAGTTATTGTTTAAAAAGTTGTTGCTGTTGCCGCGCACAATGGCTCACGCCTGTAATCCCAGCATTTGGGAGGCCGAGGCAGGTGGATGACGAGGTCAGGAGTTCGAGACCAGCCTGGCCAGCATGATGAAATCCTGTCTCTATGAAAAATACAAAAATTAGCCAGGCGCAGTGGCGGGCGCCTGTAATCCTAGCTACTCGGGAGGCTGAGGCAGGAGAACTGCTTGAACCCAGAAGGCAGAGGTTGCAGTGAGCCAAGATCATACCACTGTGCTCCAGCCTGGGTGACAGAGCGAGACTCTGTCTCAAAAAAAAAAAAAAAAAAAAAAAGTCATTGCTAACAATGAATTGGAAAAGACTAAACCATTGCTTCTAGGAGAAATACAGGTTCCTGCAGGCCTCTGGTCATGTTTTTGTCAACTGAAAAATACGTAACCTTATTTATATAGGTTTCTGTTTAAAGATGTCTTATTTAATACATATTGTTTTGTTTTGTTTGACACAGGGTCTCACTCTGTCACCCTGGCTGGAGTCCAGTGGTGGCATCCTGGCTGACTGCAACCTCCACCTCCCAGACTCAAACAATCCTCCCACCTTAGCCACCTGAGCAGCTGGGACCACAGGCGCACACCACCACACCTGGCTAATGTTTTCTATTTTTAGTAGAGACAAGGTTTCCTCGTGTTGTCCAGGCTGGTCTCAAACTCCAGCAATCCACCTGCCTCAGCCTCCCACAGTGCTGGGATTACAGATGTGAGCCACCATGCTCAGCCAGTGGTCGATTCACTAACTCATGGCCAATAGCACTGTAACTCATTCCTGAGCAAAGTTTTGCTAACATACTGTATTTTCTCCATAAGGCACATCATGGCCTCTTGTACTCAGGAACACTAGACAGAAATTCAGCATTATGATCAGGGGCCATTTTAAAGAGCAAAGTCACCAGCAAAGGCACAAAAATACAAAAAAAAAAAAAAAAATAGACAATGTAATGCTAAATAGACCACATAAAGGTCATTTGTTCACAGTATGAAGGCTGAAACAAGAAATCAGTCACCTTGTTTCACAGTGGCTGGAAATGTGTACACGGAGCAAACTGCATTTTTCACTGCTCCGTGAATGTCCAGAAATGACTACGAAAGCACCACTTTGGACTGATTTACAAATAAACATTAGTGAGTAGGAAAACTCATGAATACAAAATCTACAAATGACAAGGATTGACTGCATAAATGTAGAAGGAATCAGTACAAGTATCTCTCCGAAATTGGTTATATCAAATGATAATTTCACCTTTTTTTTTTTTTTTTGAGACCGAGTCTCGCCGTGTCACCAAGGCTGGAGTGCAGTGGCATGATCTCGGCTCACTGCAACCTCCGCCTCCTGGGTTCAACCCATTCTCCTGCCTCAGCCTCCTGAGTAGCTGGGATTACAGGCACCTGCCACCATGCCGAGCTAATTGTTTTGTATTTTTAGTAGAGATAGGATTTCACCATGTTGGCCAGGCTGGTTTCGAACTCCTAACCTCTAGTGATCTGCCCGCCATGGCCTCCCAAAGTGCTGGGATTACAGGCATGAGCCACCACATCTGGCCTCAAATGATAATTTCAAATAGTCTAGTTCAAAGATCCTATTACTGCAGAGAAATTTAACCTATTTTACCAATTTGCAACATACTTCCTAGATGTTTGAAATGAGGACTCCTCCATCTCCCTCTCTTCACCAGTTACAAGGCCGATCATATGATCTCCACTTTCAGATTTCTTTTTCTATTTCTAGTAGGTTCAGAGCTTGGGAGGAAAAAAAGGAAATGTTATTTATTACTCTTTTCCACTGTAAAGGAGTTTTTTAATATGCATTTTTATAGAGATTTTCACAGAAATTACCTTTAAAAAGTACCTAATTGGAGTAAAATCTCTACTATCAATAAGAGTACCAGGGCTACAGGGATAAACAATGCTGCTGACCATCTCAGACAGGACAGAGAACTTTTTTTTTTTTTTTTTTTTTGGAGACGGAGTCTTGCTCTGTTGCCCAGGCTGGAGTGCAGTGGTGCAGTCTCAGCTCACCATAACCTCTGCCTCCTGGGTTCAAATGATTCTCCTGCCTCAGCTTCCCAAGCATTTGGGACTACAGGCGCCTGCCACCACACCTGGCTAATTTTTGTATTTTTAGTAGAGACGGGGTTTCACTATGTTGGCCAGGTTGGTTGCGAACTCCTGACCTCATGATCCACCCGCCTCGGCCTCCCAATGTGCAGGGATTACAGGCGTGAGCCACTGCGCCCGGCCAAGACAGAGAACTTCAACAACGTATTTCAGTTTGTAATCTTAACCATGTAAATATAAGTAAGGTCATACACCTCGTATCACAACGTGATTATACATATTAAATATGATACTGAAAATGTTAAAATGCCTAATTAAATACAAAACCATAGGTAGTACTGTAACACATGAATGTTGTTGTTGTTGTTTAGTTCAAGACTAGTCCTGCCAAGACATCCATCATCTTGGGAAACAGGACACACAAGAACACATAAAGCAAGAAAAAGTACACTCAGGATGACCACATCTCCCCAAAGGTTTACTCTTCCTTTTCCCAAAGTCTTAAGGCACATGTATGAGTGAGTGTAGGGCAGGGTGGGAGAGGGGCACCAGAGTCACCAGGAGCATGAGGACAATGGGAGGCAAGCTTCTCATGCCACCCCAGCACAGCTAACAGACTGTCACTAAATGGTTACTAGGCTGGGCGTGGTGGCTCATGCCTTCAACCCTAGCACTTTGGGAGGCTGAGGTGGGAGGATCGCTTGAGGCCAGGAGTTCTAGACCAGCCTGGGCAATATAGTGAGACCCTATCTCTAATTTAATTATAAGGAAGAAAAAGGAAGAAAAAATAAAAAGACACAAGGCCGGTGCCACAGGCAAGTGCCAAACCTCCCCAGAAGACTCATGCTCTTGACCAGGCAGTGGCTCATGCCTGTTATCTCAACACTTTCGGGAGGATCACTTGAGCCCAGGAGTTCGAGGCCAGCCTGAGCAACATGGGGAGACCTTGTCTCTACTTAATAAATAAACAAATAAATAAAGATAACAACAAAAGGTCGGAGGGCTGCTGACATCCCTAATTACATGGGTTTTGCACACTGCCCTTAGGGAATCTAACAGTAGATCATAAACATTAACTGAGCAGTAGTAACAATTAGGACAGAAGATAGCATATAATAAGGTAGTAAACGGACTCAACAGGTGATTTGCCATACTCCAATTATGAAAACACCAACTTCTGCAGACTTTAATTACTTTTAACTCCTGCCATCTACCTCATATGGGGACATAATCACTGATACTTTAGTGTAACCTTTAATTAAATTCTTAGTTCCAAAGTATGTTGTCTAGCCTAGTACTTCAAACACCAACACACCCTTGCAGAATTGTTCTAAAATGATTTTTTAAATAATCCCTTTAAAAATATATGGAGTCCCCCATCTTACCCCCCCCCCTTTTTTTCTGAGACAGAGTCTCGCTGTGTCACCAAGGCTGGAGTGCAGTGGCGTGATCTCTGCTCACTGCAACCTTTGCGTCCCAGGTTCAAGCGATTCTTCTGCCTCAGCCTTCTGAGTAGCTGGGACTACAGGCACGTGCCACCATGCCCAGCTAATTATTGTATTTTTAGTAGAGACAGGGTTTCACCATATTGGCCAGGCTGGTCTCGAACTCCTGACCTTGTGATCCACCTGCCTTGGCCTCCCAAAGTGCTAGGATTACAGGCGTGAGCCACCGCGCCCAGCCTTATCCCTTTTTAAAAATGATTCACACATCATTCTGAGTAAAAGCCAGACACGTCTGATGTTGGCTATGGGTTTTTTTTTTAAAAAGGAAAGAAAGCCAGACACAGAATACACATTATAACATTGTATGATTTCACTTATATAAAATTCTCGGAAATACAAACTAATCTGTAGTCACAAAAAGCAGATCAGTGGTTGCCTGGGGCCAGGGGGAGAGGGAGGAATGGACTGCAAAAGGACATGAAGCGGACAGGCTCGGTGGCAGCACTCTGGGAGGCTGACGCAGGGGAACTGCTTAAGCCCAGAAGCTCAAGGCCAGCCTGGGCAACATAAATAAAAAATTAGGTGGGCGTGGTGGTGCGTGCCTGTGGTCCCAGCTACTCGGGAGGCTGAGGTGGGAGGACTGCTTGAGCCCGGGAGGCTGAGGTTGCAGTGAGCTGTGTTCATGCCACAACACTCCAGCCTGGGAGACAGAGCAAGATACTGTCTCAAAAAAAAAAAAAAAAACAGAAAAGAAAAACAAAACAAAAAGGGCCATGAAGCATCTTTTTCAGGTCAAGAAAACGTCGTATCTTTATTGTGATAGTGGTTTCACTGGTGCACAAAACTTTGAATATATCCCATCAAATTGTATACCATTGATTGACTGATTGAGGCAGTCTTGCTCTGTCACCTAGGCTGGAGTGCAGTGGCGTGATCTCAGCTCACTGCAACCACTGCCTCCTGGGTTCAAGCGATTCTTGTGGCACTGTCACCCAAGTAGCTGGGATTACAGGCACCCACTCCCACACCCAGCTAATTTTTGTATCTTTAGTAGAGACGGGGTTTCACCATGTTGGCCAGGCTGGACTCGAACGCCTGACCTCAAGTGATCCACTCACCTCAGCCTCCCAAAGTGCTGGGATTACAGGCATGAGCCACCGTGCCCGGACAAACTGTACAAGTTGGCCGGGCGTGGTGGCTCAAGCCTGTAATCCCAGCACTTTGGGAGGCCGAGACGGGCGGATCACGAGGTCAGGAGATCGAGACCATCCTGGCTAACACGGTGAAACCCCGTCTCTACTAATAAAAAAAAAAATTAGCCAGGCGATGTGGCAGGCGCCTGTAGTCCCAGCTACTCAGGAGGCTGAGGCAGGAGAATGGCGTAAACCCGGGAGGCGGAGCTTGCAGTGAGCTGAGATCCGGCCACTGCACTCCAGCCTGGGCGACAGAGCGAGACTCCGTCTCAAAAAAAAAAAAAAAAAACTGTACAAGTTAAATGGATACAGTTTATTCTATGTAAATTATACCTCAATAATTTTTTTAAAACAAGGGGAAGGAACCTAAACAGTCTGCAGCAAATAGATAAATGAAAATGAATGTGCTCATCATCACCAATAAAAGGTGCTGAAAATGTCAGTTAGTACCCCTAGTGTGCTACTGAGGCTATTTGAAGTCCTTCAGAAAACTGAGTGACACAGTGACACCCCATCTAAAAAAAAAAAAAAAGAGGCCGGGCGCGGTGGCTCAAGCCTGTCATCCCAGCACTTTGGGAGGCCGAGACAGGCGGATCACGAGGTCAGGAGATCGAGACCATCCTGGCGAACACGGTGAAACCCCATCTCTACTAAAAAAATACAAAAAAAACTAGCCGGGCGAGGTGGCGGGCGCCTGTAATCCCAGCTACTTGGGAGGCTGAGGCAGGAGAATGGCGTAAACCTGGGAGGCAGAGCTTGCAGTGAGCTGAGATCCGGCCACTGCAGTCCAGCCTGGGCGACAGAGCGAGACTCCGTCCCAAAAAAAAAAAAAGAATTTAAAAATCTGTCTATTCAGAACTAAATCATTATTTGAGTGGACTCATCTTCAAAAGTCTTTAACACATTTTGGGGACACAGATGTCTATTAGAAAATACCATTGGGGTGGGAGGATCACTTGAGCCAAGGAAGTCAAGGCTGCAATGAGCTATGATCCTGCCACTGCATTCCAGCATGGGTGACAGAGCAAGATCCCATTTTAAAAAAAAGCTTTCACAGTCACCAGGAGACACAAGGATGCTGAGAGGTTAGGAACACAAAGTTCAATTACTGGCCTATATTCCAATAAATACAGCAAAAATTAGACTAAGATTATTCACAAGGTGAAATTTCAAGGTTTGAATTTTCTTTTTTTTTTTTTTGAGATGGAGTCTCGCTCTGTTGCCCAGGCTTCCTGGGTTCATGCCATTCTCCTGCCTCAGCCTCCCGAGTAGCTGGGACTACAGGCACTCGTCACCACGCCCGGCTAATTTTTTTGTATTTTTAGTAGAGACAAGGTTTCACCGCGTTAGCCAGGATGGTCTCAATCTCCTGACCTCGTGATCCGCCTGCCTTGGCCTCCCGAAGTGCTGGGATGACAGGCCTGAGCCACCGCGCCCGGCCTCAAGGTTTGAATTTTCACCATAACTTAAGAAACCCTCATCCTTTGGGGGAATGATAGTGAATGCAGTTTTAAAAAAAGAGGCCGGGCGCAGTGGCTCACGCCTGTAATCCCAGCACTTTGGGAGGCCAGAGGCGGGCAGGCAGATCACGAGGTCAGGAGATCGAGACCATCCTGGCTAACATATTGAAATCCTGTCTCTACTAAAATACAAAAAATTAGCCGGGCGTGGTGGTGGGTGCCTACAGTCCCAGCTACTCAGGAGGCTGAGACAGGAGAATGGCGTGAACCTGGGAGGCAGAGCTTGCAGTGAGCCAAGATCGCGCCACTGCACTCCAGCCTGGGCAACAAAGCGAGACTCTGTCTTAAAAAAAACAAAAAAGAAAGAAAAGAAAAAGAAACCCTACTATGAATTAAACAGGTCTTGGTTAGAGATCAAAGTTCTCCTTCTGATTAGAATGTAAGGTACCTAAGAACTCTATTTATGTCTAAATTGCAAGGCCCATAGAGTGCCCAGCTCATAATAGGTGTTCAATAAATATCTGTTGAATAGATGAATAAAAAATGACCTGGGAAAGAAACTGCTATAATTTTCCCATTCTAATACACATAAACACTAGCCAAGGTTCTTAGAACAAAGTTCATCCTGCCAACACTGACAGAGGCAGGAAAAAATTGTAATTATATCAACAACTCAAATGATTAAAAAAAAATTCAGCCGGGCGCAGTGGCTTACGCCTGTAATCCCAGCACTTTGGGAGGCTGAAGCAGGTGGACTGCCTGAGGTCAGGAGTTCAAGACCAGTCTGGCCAACATGGTGAAACCCCTTCTCTACTAAAAATACAAAAAAATTTGCCGGGTGTGGCTACTTGTGAGGCTGAGGCAGGGGAATTGCTTGAACCAGGGAGGTGGAGATTGCAGTGAGCCAAGATCATGCCACTGCACTGCAACCTGGGCGACAGAGCGAGACTTTGCCTAAAAAAAAAAAAAAAAAAAAAAAAGTTAAAAAATAATAATTCTATATCAAAAAGGATAAATTAACAAGCATCATCATATACTGGTGTGAGGTGTAAACTGATTCACACTTTCTGAAAACCCATTTGGCAGTATATATCAAGAGACTTTAAACTCTCTAACCCAGTTAAGTCCACTTACAGGAATCTAGCCTAAGAAAATCACTGGAAATGTGAGCAAAACTTTATCTACAAGAATATTACAGGATTCTTTCTTATAGGAACAAAGTGGAAACTTCTAAATAACAAGACAGGACGATTAATTAAACTACAGTCCATCTATATCATGCTGCCTTTGGCCGAGGCCCCAAGCATCCCTGCAGGTCCTTGCTGAGAGTGCCAAACTGCCAGGTCTGTCTTCTTGTAGCTGGCGACATGAAGTTGGTTCAAGGAGACTGTAGTATGACATGCTCCCTCCCAGCGGAAGAGGCCTGGCCTGTCTACCGCTTGCTATGAAAAGTGCTAAGCTCAGGCCAGGCACGGTGGCTCATACCTGTAATCCCAGCACTTTGGGAGGCCAAGGTGGGTGGATCACCTGAGGTCAGGAGTTCGAGACCAGCCTGACAAACATGGAGAAACCCCGTCTCTACTAAAAATAAAAAAATTAGCCAGGCATGGTGGTGCATGCCTGTAATCCCAGCTACTCGGTAGGCTGAGGCGGGAGAACCGCTTTGAACCCTGGAGGCAGAGGTTGCAGTGGGCCGAGATCATACCATTGTACTCCAGCCCGGACAACAAAAGCGAAAGTCCATCTCAAAAAAACAAAAAAGAAAGAGAGAAAGAGAGAAAAGAAGGAAGGAAAGTGCTAAGTGCTTGGTGGTCCTTGGTTTCTCTGCTGTAGACAAACCCAATTCATGCATAGCCATCATCTGGACCCATCATGTCACCCCGTGAAACTTGAAGCCAGGGGTACCAGCACTCTCATGCTGATGTTCCTGCGATGTGTACTACTCTGTCTCATTCTGATCCAGCAGGTCTCGTTATCTGCTTTCGGCATGCATGGAGTTATGGCATGTGCTTGTGGCCCTAGCTACTCAGGAGGCTGAGGTGGGAGGACTGCTTAAGCACAGGAGATGGAGGTTGCAGTGGACTATGACACCACTGCACTCCAGCCTGGTCAACAGAGTGAGATCCTGTCTCAAAACAGAAAGAAAATTTCCATAATAGTAATTTTTTCCATGTTTGCCAAAGTGCTAAAGTAAGAAGGGCACAATTCTAGCCAATCGAAGCCCACTGCCTGAGGTGGCTTCATTTTCAGACTATATGCCAACTGCCCCTGAGGAAGGACTAAAAGATACTCTCCAAAGACGATTTGGGTAAGTGGGTGCAGCCTCGGTTCTCCATAGGTCCTGTGCGCCTAGTACTCTACATCCCAGTGCCAAGCCCCTCTTTTATCCAACAGGGATAGGCAAAGGGATCTTTTTAGGTCACCTCCTCACTGTTGCACAGATCAGGACTCTCAAACTGGCACCTGGCCAGTGGCTGCCTAGCAACAGCTGCAACATAAAGAGAAGGTATCTCTTAAAAGGAACAAAACAGAAAACCACACAAAGCCACGTGGGGAAGCTAAAGTGGGTAGGTAGCTATATACTTGGTAGCTATAATAAAGGAGTGAAAGAAAAAAATCCAAGGTTGGTTATTTTTGCTTCTTTCATCTGTTGAGCCTCTTCTTAAAAACCTCTGTAAGTTCAAAACCCTCCAACCGGAATACGGAATGGCTTAGAGCAAAACCACATAAATTAGATAGTTACGGCTGAGGAAATGCATTCAACACTCAGCCATCCCTTCCTACAATCATGGACGCACAAATTCTTGTGAAATCATTTTATACACTCAACATGGGAAATGAAGGGAACCATCTCTGGCCGGGCCAACTCAAGCCAGAGCCTGCCTGTGCGATGTGACCTTGATGAGAACAGTTTGAGGTTCCGAAGCGTGGGTTTCCACACCTGGGGTTCCCAAATTTAGGAGCATTAAAAGTGTATTTGTGTGCATGTGTGTGTACAAGCGTGTGTGTGTATGTACATATTCATTCACTCATTCCTGGATCCGACCCTGGGGATCCTGGTACAGTTGGTATGGCTAGAGTAAGGACCCAGAATAAATGGCTTTTTCGAAAAATTCCTCCACGGATTCTGCAGGTTAGTCAAGTATGGGAACCACCATTCTAACCTAAATTTACTAGATTATGAACTTTAAAAGGGTAGGCTAAACAAACCACTTCTGCACGTTCACCTGCCTAGGACATCTGACTACCACAACTGCAAAAGGTGCCCATGTGGAACAGAAAATACATGGTTGAATTTTACAAATTTAGACGTATAAAACTAAAAACTCAAGAAACACTGAACTCCCTCTTTTGACTACTGATGTTTTAATTCTGGCCTCTATCCAAATAGCTAGGGTTTTTTGTTTTTTTCTTTTTATATATGTCCAGAAGAAAGCAACAACATTTTACTATCTTAAAATCCTCTTTTCTAAACACAAGAAAATCAAAAATCCCATTACAACAGACCTCAAGATTTTTAAATAGAAGTGAAAAGTAATTTTACACAAAAAGCATCATATACTTATCTTTCTAAAAGTAACAGATATCAAGTCTGATGACATCACTTCTCAAAACCAAAATATATCCCAGATGCTCCTCAACTTACAGTGGGGTTACTTTCCAATAAACCCATCGTCAAGTCAACCATCATAAGTCAGAGATGGTCTGTATATATTTTCTTGATAAACAGGATACCCGCCTCCCGGGTTCAAGCGATTCTCCTGCCTCAGCCTCCTGAGTAGCTGGGACTACAGGCATGCACCACCACACCTGGCTAATTTTTGTATTTTTAGTAGAGACAGGGTTTCACCATGTTGGTCAGGCTGGTCTCAAACTCCTGACCTCATGATCTACCTGCCTCGGCCTCCCAGAGTGCTGGGATTATCGGTGTGAGCCACCGCGCCCAGCCTCGCGATTTCCAAGTTTTCAGTCACATAGCAATGATACAATAAATACACTCGTGCACATATTCTGGTACACATGAGCAGTTCCCCACCTTTGGAGTCAAAACTCAAGAGGTTCTTGTTTTCTCCAAGGTTCAGATCTCCAAGGGGAACTAATTCTCACAGAAACTGTTTTTTCCTAGTCCTTCTGCTCTAGGCTGGAATGGGGTGATGTGTAACCTATTTCCGTGTTAAAATCAATTGACCTTGTGATAATAGAGGGAACTAAAAGCACTCATACTACTCAAAGTTTATTAAAACCTCTTTAAAAATCAAAACAAGTGGCTGGGTGCAGTGGCTCAAGCCTGTAATCCCAGCACTTTGGGAGGCTGAGACGGGCGGATCACGAGGTCAGGAGATCGAGACCATCCTGGCTAACATGGTGAAACCCCGTCTCTACTAAAAAAATACAAAAAACTAGCCGGGCGAGGTGGCGGGCGCCTATAGTCCCAGCTACTCAGGAGGCTGAGGCAGGAGAATGGCATAAACCCGGGAGGCAGAGCTTGCAGTGAGCTGAGATCCGGCCACTGCACTGCAGCCCGGGCGACAGAGCGAGACTCCGTCTCAAAAAAAAAAAAAAAAAAAAAAAAAAAAATCAAAACAGGCTGGGCTTAGCGGCTCATGCCTGTAATCCCAACACTTTGGGAGGCCAAGGTGGGAGGACTCCTAGAGGCCAGGGGTTTGAGATCAGCCTGAGCAACACAGTGAGACACTCTCTCTACAAAACATGAAAAAACAACTAGTCGGACGCGACGGCATACACGTGGTCCTGTACAGGCACAAGCGGGTCAGGAGAGGGCTCCCCGTGCCCCCACCCACCAGGAATACTGGCGATCATCAAGTGATAGGTCAGCGGTTATCACACTGCCTCTCTAAACATGGTAACTGGCCGGGCGTGGTGGCTCACGCCTGTAATCCCAGCACTTTGGGAGAATGAGGCGGGCAGATCACGTAAGCTCACAAGTCTGGGCAACATGGCAAAACGCCATCTCTACAAAAAATACAAAAATTAGCCAGGCATGGTGATGGACACCTGTAGTCCCAGCTACTCACGAGGCTGAGGTGGGAGGATGGCTTGAGTCTCGGGGGCAGAGGTTGCAGTGAGCCAAGATTGTGCCACTGCACTCCAGCCTGGGCAACAGACCCAGACCCTGCCTCAAAAAATAAAAAATCAAGCCCAGCGCGGTGCCTCAGGCCTGTAATCCCAGCACTCTGAGAAGCCGGTGGGGGGCGGCGGTGTGCACCACTTGAGGTCAGGAGTTTGAGACCAGCCTCACCAACATGGTGAAACCCCATCTCTACTAAAAATACAAAAATTAGCCGGGCGCGGTGCCACATGCCTGTAATCCGAGCTACTCAGGAGGCTGAGGCGCGAGAATCGCTTGAACTCGGGAGGCGGAGTTTGCAGTGAGCCAAGATGGCGCCACAGCACGCCAGCCTGGGCAACGAGAGCGAAACTCGGTCTCATAAATAAATAAATAAATAAAATAATAAATAATTGGCAGCCAGCACCAAGGAGAGGTAATTCCTTGATGGTCCACAGTTGTTACACTAAAGTGATAACTGACAGCTGGCGCCAGGGAGCAGCAACTTCCCAAATAGATACTAACACTTGAAATTGGTAATCAGTTTCCAATAAAATCTCAGGAATTGGACGAGTGAGCTCGAGCATGCGCATTAAGAGACAAAATGGTGGGGGGTATGACCTTCTGGGGGGATTCCACCAGAAAGGGAAGACAGCCTCAGACAGGCCCCGCGCTGGTGCGCCGCTCACCCTTAGGGAAGCATGAAGGCAAAGGGGCTCAAGACCCCGGCCACGGCCGGCGCCCAAAATCATAGGATCGGCCGGGCGCGGTGGCTCACGCCTGTAATCCCAGCACTTTGGGAGGCCGAGACGGGCGGATCACGAGGTCAGGAGATCGAGACCATCCTGGCGAACACAGTGAAACCCCGTCTCTACTAAAAATACAAAAAACTAGCTGGGCGAGGTGGCGGGCGCCTGTAGTCCCAGGTACTCAGCTGGAGAGTGGCGTGAACCCGGCAGGCGGAGCTTGCAGTGAGCCAAGATCACGCCACCGCACTCCAGCCTGGGGCGCCAGAGCAAGACTCCGTCTCAAAAAAAAAAAAAAAAAAAAAAAAAAAAAAAAAAATCCTAGGATCAAGATTGAATGGGGCGCATGTCCTTTAAGTTGCCTACTTAGGTCTCTTCCAAGTGTACTTTCCTTTCTTTCCTGCTCTAAAGCTTTTTAATAAACTTCTACTCCTGCGCTAAAACTTGCCTAGGTCTCTTTTTCTGCCTTCTGCCCCTCAGTCTAATTCTTTCTTCTGAGGAGGAAGAACTGAGGTTGCTGCAGACTGGGCGGTAATTCAGATATCTGTCGCACCCCTCACAGTCCCAGCTGTTCAGAAGGCCGCGGTTGAAAGGATCAAGAGGCTCATTTAAGCCCAGGAGATTGAGGCTGCAGTGAGCCACGATCACGCCACTGCACTACAGCCTCGGGGATAAAGTGGGACCCCGTCTCAAAAAAAAGATTTTAACTGTATGCTTTTCTCCATCCATTAATTTCTACGATTAAAAATGTTATTTTGGCAGGGGGCGGTGGCTCACGCCTGTAATCCCAGCACTTTACAGGTGGAGGCAGGCGGATCACGAGGTCAGGAGATCGAGACCATCCTGGCTAACATGGTGAAACCCTGTCTCTACTAAAAATACAAAAAATTAGCTGGGCGAGGTGGTGGGCGCCTGTAGTCCCAGCTACTCGGGAGGCTGAGGCAGGAGAATGGTATGAACCCAGGAAGCGGAGCTTGCAGTGAGCCGACATCACGCCACTGCACTCCAGCCTGGGGGACAGAGCGAGACTCCGTCTCAAAAGAAAAAAAAAGTGTTATTTTAAAAAACTTTTTAAAGCTTAAATTCCTCTTATTAGAATGTTATACACACACATTTATACGTTTGAGAAAACAGGAGTCTAAAGCAAGAGCTGGAAAAGGAAAGAACAGTTAGTAGTCAGCTAGACATTTGGTTTTGTATCCTTAACATCTATTCCGAGTGGAAATTAAATCAAATGAGCCTTTAACATAAACGTGTGAAAGAGTAATAGCATCTGGCCTGCTTCCTCCACACAATGAAGTGTGCATCATGTGACATGGGGGAAAACGGCAGATTTCTGGGAAAATAATTACCAAATAATGTTGTGCCAACATCTTCTTCTAGAATAATAAACTTCTTTTTCCTATCAAGGTCCATTGTTCAGGGACATTTCCATTACCTGACAACAGGAAAAATTATCTTTACTCTCAGAGTACAAAAACATTCCTAAGAACAGAGAGCAACAACATAACCTTCTGACTCAAGATAGTCTCTGTTCCAGTAATTTGATGACAAATAGTGTTGCTGATCAGCAAAATATAGAGTGGAAGGGGCGGCTTTTTTGCACATGCTGTCCCCTACCTTTCAATTAGGAGCACTCTTTTAAAACTAGAAATGCTTCAAAAAGTCAGACAAAGTCTACAAAGTACTACAAATTACTGCAATAATACCCATGAGGCACACTTCCGTAAGAAAATGATATGCAGGAAGGATTAAACTGCCCATCCTCACAAGAAACATTTCATGGGCAAAGGCACTAAGGTAGATGCAGTCAGCACAATAATGGTCCCAAAGATATACATGTCCTAATCACTGGAACCTGTGACTATGTTAAATTCCATGGCAAAAGGGGATTAAGTTTGCAGATTGAATTAAATTTCCTAATCAGCCAACTTAGAAGAGGGAGATTATCCTAGATCATTCAGGTGAGCACATGGATTCTTCCAAATGGAAGAGGGAGGCAGGACAGTCAGTGTCAGAGTGACGAAAGGGGAGACTCAACCAGCCACTGCTGGCTTTGAAGATGCAGGAAGGAGCTAAGTGCCAAGGAGTGTGGGCAGCCTCTAGAAGCTGGAAAGGTAAGGAGGCAGATCTTTCCCTAGAGCCTCCAGAAAGAAACACAACCCTGCTGAAACATGATTTTAGCCCAGTGAAACCTATTCCAGACTTCTGGCCTCCAAACTATAAGATAATAATGTATATTGTCTTAAGCCACTAAATTTGTGAGAATTTGTCACGGCAGCAACAGGAAACTAATACAATGGAAATGTCCATCCGGCTGCTTTCTGGATGTTTCTAATCTCAAAAAAAGACGTTGGCCAGGCACGGTGGCTCACACCTGTAATCCCAGCACTTTGGGAGGAAGAGGCGGGTGGATCACCTGAGGTCAGGGTGTTCAAGACCAGCCTGCCCAATGTGGTGAAACCCTGTCTCTACTAAAAATACAAAATTAGCCAGGAATGGTGGCACATGCCTGTAATCCCAGCTACTTGGGAGGCTGAGGCAGAAGAATTGCTTCAACCTAGGAGGCGGAGGTTGCAGTGAGCTGAGATCGCACCACTGCATTCCAGCCTGGGTGACAGAGACTCCATCTCCAAAAAAAAAAAAAAAAAAAAAAGTAATGACATTCCAGAGGAGATAAAGTAAAAAAAAGTAATCCTCATTCTAGAGGAGATAAGCATGAAGTGGGCTATTCAGAAGTCCAAGAGGGTTTCAATACCAAGCAAGACAACTGGCGAGCCCTCAAAAGCTGTATCTTGACTCTATTGTCAGGTTGCTGTCCTGACTAAAGAATGATGGTTCCCTCAGAAGACAAAAACCAAGAGGTGTCACAGCACAAGACAATGGTGTTTCCAGGGGTCGCTGGATGTGCTCCCCAAGAACCAGAGTCCACAGATGAGCTGAGAGCAGGCAAATGATCACAACTTGATTTTTTTTAAATGCTGCAATAGCATGAATAAATTGGCATAAATTCAAGTCCCAAAGTCTATTTTTGAACCTGCAAAGCTAGAGGATCTTGTCTTGAGATTCTTGGTGACCCTACCACAGTACTCATGTTCCAATGAGGCCCTGTCAAAAACCAGCCTTAGGCTGTGCACGGTGGCTCACACCTGTAATCCCAGCATTTTGGGAGGTGGGAGGATCGTCAGAGCCCAGGACTTTGAGACCAGCCTGGGCAACATAGTGAGACCCCATCTCTACAGGAAAAAAAAAAAAAAAAAGCCATCCCCTGCTCTAACAGGAGACAAAGCTTCCAAGTCAAGGCTTCGGGCAGGAAGACTCTGGGAGATGCTCCGTAACTCCTTGGAAGAAACGCCATTCTGCTAGTGTTCTCTTGTCTCACTGTTAAAGAGTTCTTTCAGCAGCCTTTTTATTTAGTCATAAAGGGCAGAAGGGCAAAGAGAAGCCATGAAAAGGCCCCTGGAAATGGCTGAGAGACAAGCTCAGTAAGATTTGTTAACCTTCACCTGGTTACCTGGATTTCTCATAAACTCTAGTGGCCCAACCACAAAACATGTTCTGGCTCCAGGGAATCGTCAAAGGCCAGGCTGCGTAATTCTTGTTGCCACCATATCAAACCCAGTTTACCACAGTCCCTGGGAGGAAACAGCAGCCCCTAAACTAAATGCTACCTGGAGGATTAAGGAAAAAGATACTGCCTTTACTGCATGATCCTACAAACTCCTCAAATTTCAACCCTAAGATTAACAATGGCTCTTTCAACGTAAATGTGTTTAATAACCAGCAACACAGGTTTAACCAAAACTCTCTACAAACTATATCAAGATATAAAACTCTGTATCCCACTCCCAGGAGAAAGAAAGTTTAGAAAGTACATAAATTCATCTCTGAGAGGTCTGAGAAAAACCAAAAAAAAACAAAGAAAATACACAAATAGCATATAAGGTCTGTAAAAGTGCAAGGACATAAAAATGAGGAGGGGGTGTGAATGAGCAGCCAGTATAGAAAAAGCCCATTCAAAGCATGGCCTTTGCATGGAGCCTGAGAAATGGAGCTTGCGGTGCCAGCTCAGCCACTCATCAGCTATGTCCCTTCAGAATCTCTCTACGTCTCCATTTCCTCACCTACAAAATCAGTACATTATTTGTTCCCACCCACAGGGTAACTGTGAGGATTAAAGGAGAACTTACAAAAAATGTTCAGCAATGAACTTCATGCGCAGCAAGCGGTTAACTCCTAGTGTGGGAACAGTGAAAGCAGTGACACCTACTCTGGCATGTTCCCATCTCATTTCATCCCAGGAGGTAACTGCCTGGGTAGACCCCAAAGTCTAGGTTGGAATTCCTAATTCTTTTGGGATATTGTAAACTCATAAAATAAATATTTCAATTCTAATTCTAAAAATCTTTTTAGAATTTAATTTCCTCCATGCTTTGTCACTGCAGTCTGGACACAGAGAAATCGTAGAAGTCTTTGTCAAAGTTAGAGAACAAGTTGAAGAAGTCTCTATCTTCAACAAATCAGTAAAAGTCAAGGTAGTCTGTAATCCGGTAGTCTGTAATCCCAGCACTTTGGGAGTCCCAGATGGGAAGACTGCTTGAGGCCAGGAATTCAAGACCAGCCTGGTCAACATAGTGAGACCCCATGTCTCAATTTTTTAAAACAAATTTTGTTTAAGTACGTCTCACTCAGAACACAGGGAAAGCTGAAAGTCCCCAGGCTCCCATAGCATTTGGCGGTATTTCCACCATAGCAAATGTCCATGTGAACCGCCCTACACTGTGAGCTTCTGGAAAGCAGGGCCTGTATCCTAAAATTCTTCACAGCCTGAGCATCAAGCAAATACCCTCACACAAATAATTTAAAAAGTCTAAACAAATGGATGAATAGATGAACAAATAGATGAACAGATGAACAAATGGATGAATAGATGAACAAATGGATGGTTGGATAGATGGGAAACAATTCAAATGGCAAGAAACAGAAAAGAATCCAGCATTTTTTTCAAGCCTGAATGCCTGGAGTGATAAGTAAATGGTGATAAAAGTTCAAAAACTTAAGGAGGTCTAGAGGGAACACCAGAATACAAGGGCCAGGAGCAAGCCTTGGACGTGCTGAGTCCCAGACAATGATGGACTATCCAAGGGGAATGAGCAGGAAGCATGTGAAAATGCCAGACTACAGCTACAATTCGAATTCTCTTAATTTCAATCATTAGGGCTGTTGGAAATAATATTGCAGGGAATTAGAGAACACAAAAGAAAGTAACTTAAGTTAAACAGGTTTCAAAAACACATATAGTCTGCAGCTGCTGTGTACAGAAGCCAGAACAGACAAAATGAAATGTGAGACCGATCATCCTGGAGCTTTACAACACATCACATATGAATGCTTTCATTCAAGACTGGCTCGGAATCATCGCCCAAAGGTATAAAAAAGAGCCTATAAATAGTTTTAATATCCCCCAGGTAAAAACAAAAAGCTCTCCACTCTGCATCAACTTTCAGCTCCTGCCCTTTCTCACTTTCCATTTACCATCCAGTTACCCGAAGAGTTACGTACTTCTGCCTCCACAGCCTCCCTTTCAGATCTCTTCCTCTACCCAGCCCTTCAGTGGTGGTATTCCAAGACAACATCCTTGCACTTCTCAATCAGCCTGCGGCATCACCCACTCCCTAGGTTCCACTCCCACTCATGCATTGATCACCTCTGGAGTTCCAGGTCCACATTCAGCTATTGAAATGGGTCTCTCAAAGTGGACACTGTACAAGTACCACAAAACTCGACAGAATACACCCAAAACCGAAGCCTGTTCTCAGTATGGAAACTCTCCAAGCCGTCATCCAGACAGAAACCCGGCACTCACTTTCGTCGCTCTGTCTCCCTTGTCTCCTTTCAATGCTATGTCCCTCGCAAACACTGGCAACCAAATCCATGAATTTCATGCCCTTCACCGGTCCTGTATTTATTCTCTCCTACCTCCTACTCCCACAGCCTGAATTCAAGCCCTCATCACCTAGCTCACCTATCTCCATAAGTTCCTTAAGAAGTCTCTCCACTGCCAATCTGAGCCACACTAAGTCAGAAGAATCTTTCTAAAATGCAATATAATGCTCTGCTTTTCCCTCTCCTTTCTTCTGCCTGCTTCCTTTCTCCCTCCCTTCCCCTCTTGGCAAAAATAAAAAATAAAAATAAAAAAAAGAGCAGGCACAGTGGCTCACACCAGCACCTTGGGAGATGGAGGTTGGCAAATCACTTGAGGCCAGAAAATCAAGACCAGCCTGGCCAACATGGCAAAACCCCGTCTCTACTAAAAATACAAAAATTAGCCGGGTGTGGTGGCATGTGCCTGTAATCCCAGCTACTCAGGAGGCTGAGCCACGAAAATCACTTGAACCCAGGAGGCGGAAGTGGCAGTGAGCTGAGATCAGGCCAGTGAACTCCAGCCTGGGCAACACAGCAAGACTATGTCTCAAAACAAAAAGCAAAATAATCATCATAAAATACTCCTGGTTTAAACCCTTTCATAGCTCCATGTCCCAGAGAGTAAGTCCTGGGTAACAACACATACTGAAGCTCCTCATAACTATCCCCCATTTCTTCGAACCCTGTCTCTGGCCTCCTCCCTCTGCTCAGAGCCTGCTCTCCAGGCACAAAGAACCACTTGTAGCTCTCCAAGTGGCCAAACTGCTTCACACCTCCTGTCCTCTCATTCTCTTTGCTTGATACATATTTCTCTGCAATGTTTTCCTACTTGGCACTAACTCATCTTTCACAATCCAGCCCAAGGGCCAGCTCCTCTACAAACTCCCCTGGCCAATCCAGTGTCATCCCAACGCCGGTGGAACTGGCACTGCTCTCCGTGGTTTACCTACGTTTTTCATGCACACACCTGCCACATCTACTGTAACGTGCTCCTTCACAGCTTGCTGCCATGTTTGTCTCCTCCTTCTAGACTCAAAGCATTGGTGACAACAGGGACTACATAGTATGAAATGATCACTCATGCTTTTGATTGAATAAACAATTACAAACTGCTCGTAGAAACAAACCTGTGAGCCGTATGCGGTGGCTCACACCTGTAATTCCGACACTTTGGGAGGCCGAGGCAGGTGGATTCCCTGAGGTCAGGAGTTCAAAACCAGCATGGCCAACATGGTGAAACCCCATCTCTACTAAAAATACAAAAATTGGCCAGGCACGGTGGCTCATGCCTGTGATCCCAGCACTTTGGGAGGCCGAGGTGGGCGGATTACAAGGTCAGGAGATCGACACCATCCTGGCCAACATGGTGAAACCCCATCTGTACTAAACATACAAAACGTAGCCAGGCGTGGCGGCACGTACCTGTAATCCTAGTTACTTGGGAGGCTGAGGCAGGAGAATCGTTTGAGCCAGGGAGTCAGAGGTTGCAGTGAGCCAAGATCGCACCACTGCACTCCAGCCTGGCGACAGAGCAAGACTTTGTCTCAAAAAAAAAAAAAAAGAAAGAAAAAGAAAAAAAAGAAAAATACAAAAATTAGCCAAGCGTGGTGGTGGGTTTCTATAATACCAACTGCTTGGGAGGCTGAGGCAGGAGAATTGCTTAAACCCGGGAGGTGGAGGATGCAGTGCGCCAAAATCGTGCCACTGCACTCCAGCCTGGGCAACCAGAGTGAAACTCCATCTCAAAAAAAAAGAAACAAAGCTGTGACATTACTAGACAATAGGTGTTTTTTTTTTGTTTTGTTTTTGTTTTTTTGAGACAGAGTCTCACTGCTGCCCAGGCTGGATGGAGTGCAGTGGTGTGACCTCGGCTCACTGCAATCTCCACTTCCTGGGTTCAAGTGATTCTCCTGGCTCAGCCTCCCAAGTAGCTGGGACTACAGGCGTGCGCTACCACGCCTGGCTAGTTTTTATATTTTTAGTAGAGACGGGGTTTCACCACGTTGGCCGGATGGTCTCAATCTCTTGACTTCGTGATCCTCCTGTCTTGGCCTGCGATTACAGGCGTGAGCTACAGCGCCCGACCGAAAATAGGCTTTTTAAATAGCCTTATGCCAATTCCATCATTCATACCTAACACTACTAATTACAACATAGATTTAACAATGCCAGGTAAGGGCATGCTTCTGAAACAGAAGCCTTGAAGACTCAAGAAAAGGTAGAAAATGGCCAAGAGCAGGAGCTCACACCTGTAATCCCAGCACTTTGGGAGGCCAAGGCAGGCAGACTGCTTAAGCTCAGAGGTTCAAGACCAGCACGGCCAACATGGTGAAACACTGACTCTCCTAAAAATACAAAAACTGGCCAGGCGCAGTAGCTCACATCAGTAATCCCAGCACTTTGGGAGGCCAAGGTGGGCAGATCACATGAGGCCAGGAGTTTCAGACCAGCCTGCCCAACACGGCAAAATCCCATCTCTATTAAAAATACAAAAATTAGCCAGACGTGGTGGTATCCACCTATAATCCCAGCTACTCAGGAGGCTGAGGCAGGTGAACTGCCTGAACCTGGGAGGCAGAGGTTACAGTTAGCAAAGATCACACCACTGCACTCCAGCCTGGGCAACAGAACAAGACCCCGTCTGAAAAATAAAATAAAATAAAAATACAAAAATTAGCCAGGTGCAGTGGTGCATGCCTGTAATCTCAGCTACTCAGGTGGATGAAGCATGAGAAATGCCTGAACCCAGGAGGCAGAGGTTGCAGTGAGCCGAGATCACACCACTGCCCTCCAACCGGGATGACAGAACAAGACCGTCTCAAAGAAAAAAACTGGCTGGGTACAGTGGCTCACACCTGTAATCCCAGCACTTTGGGAGGCCGAGGCAGGCAGATCATGAGGTCAGGAGATAGACACCATCCTGGCCAACATGGTGAAACCCTGTCCCTACTAAGAATACAAAAATTAGCTGGGCGTGGTGGCATGCGCCTGTAGTCCCAGCTAGTCGGGAGACTGAGACAGGAGAATGGCTTGAACCAGGGATTTGGAGGTTGCAGTGAGCCGAGATTGCGCCACTGCACTCCAGCCTGGTGATAGAACAAGACTCCATCTCAAAAAAAAAAAAAAAAAAAAGAAAAGGTGGAAAATATAAAAAGACTTGGATAAGGAAGGTATTATCCTGGCCCTTGTTATAAAATTCAGTCACTAAAGAAAGCAGCTGGCCAGGCGCGGTGGCTCAAGCCTGTAATCCCAGCACTTTGGGAGGCCGAGACTGGCGGATCATGAGGTCAGGAGATCGAGACCATCCTGGCTAATACGGTGAAACCCCGTGTCTACTAAAAATACAAAAAACTAGCCGGGCGAGGTGGCGGGCGCCTGTAGTCCCAGCTACTCGGGAGGCTGAGGCAGGAGAATGGCGTGAACCCGGGAGGCGGAGCTTGCAGTGAGCTGAGATCCGGCCACTGCACTCCAGCCTGGGCGATGGAGCGACCGTCTCAAAAAAAAAAAAAAAAAAAAAAAAAGAAAGCAGCTAATAATCATCTCATTACCATAAAAGCAGAAATATACAATGTCACGCTATCCTGGATAATAACCAGTCATAGAAATCCCCTACATACCCTTCCCTGCTTTTGTGTTTTTCTGAACTTAATGCAAACAGAGAAGCAAAACAACATTAGCAGCAGTTTCAGGGGATGTGGGAGTCACTTCTTGATCATTTCTAAATAATTTTCCACCTCCTCCATGCCTCTATTATTGCAACTGAAACTAAATTGCAACAGTACTTAGAGACAATCAAGAAGTAGTGTGGCAATGGAGCAGATGAACAGGTTCAGGCAAAGTACTTTTCTTTAGAAGCCCACTTTGAAGACTTTCATCTTGGAGAAGAGAACAGGAAAGGGTGGAACAATAACAGGAAAGCAGACTCAACCGGCTACACGGCTCTCAAGCTGAAGTCTTCCAACGGCCCAGCACAATACACAGAGAGATGTTTCATCCCTCCTGTTCCAAATGACCTACGATGTGTGCCCCCATACTTGAAGAAGGCAATCTCCTAATTCTTACTATAGAATAAGTGTTCTAACCGATTGCCAATGCAAGAAATATAGAAGAAAAAATCTGTTCGATGAAATCTCTTCTGATTAACCCATGAAATATTTAGAAAGGAGCAGGTATGATCCATGAGATTCCAGAAACTGAACTGTTTTGTTTTGTTTCATTTTTGTTTTTTGAGATGGAGTCTCACTCTGTCGCCAGGCTTGGAGTGCAGTGGCGTGATCTCGGCTCACTATGACCTCCTGCCTCCCAGGTTCAAGCGATTCTCCTGCCTCAGCCTCCCGAGTAGCTGGGACTACAGGCACGTACCACCACACCCAGCTGATTTTTGTATTTTTATTAGAGACAGGGTTTCACCATGTTGGCCAGGATGGTCTCCATCTCTTGACCTCGTGATCCGCCTGCCTCGGCCTCCCAAAGTGCTGGGATTACAGGTGTGAGCCACTGCATCTGGCCTGTTTTGTTTTTGAGATGCAGTCTCACTCTGTTGCCCAGGCAGGAGTGCAGTGGCATGATGTCAGCTCGCTGCAACCTCCGCCTCCCAGGTTCAAGTGATTCTAGTGACTCAGCCTCCTGAGTAGCTGGGATTACAGGCGAGCACCACCAGGCCCAGGCTAATTTTTTGTTTTGCTTTGTATTTTAGTAGAGATGGGGTTTCACCATGTTGCCCAAGCTGCTCTTGAACTCCTGAGCTTAAGCGATTCTGCCCACCTCGACCTCCCAAAGTGCTGGGATTACAATGCCCAGGCCGAAACTGAATGGTTTATCATTAAAACCCAGACCAATAACATCTATTTAATTCACAGCAAGGTATGGTGGCTCATGCCTGTAATCCTAGCACTTTAGGAAGCCAAGGCAGGAGAATCACTTGAGGCCAGGAGTTCAAGACCAGCCTGGGTAACACAGTGAGACCCTGCTCTATTTAATTAAAAGAAAAATTATAGTTTCAAAAAAAAAAAAAAAATCTATTGGCCGGGAGCAGTGGCTCACACCTGTAATCCCAGCACTCTGGGAGGTGGAGGTAATACCACACCTGAGGTTAGGAGTTCGAGGCCAGCCTTACCAACATGGTGAAACCACATCTCTACTAAAAATAAAAAAATCGGCCGGGCGTGGTGGCTCAAGCCTGTAATCCCAGCACTTTGGGAGGCCGAGACGGGTGGATCACTAGGTCAGGAGATCGAGACCATCCTGGCTAACACGGTGAAACCCCGTCTCTACTAAAAAATACAAAAAAAACTAGCCGGGCGAGGTGGCGGGCGCCTGTAGTCCCAGCTACTCGGGAGGCTGAGGCAGGAGAATGGCGTAAACCCAGGAGGCGGAGCTTGCAGTGAGCTGAGATCCGGCCACTGCACTCCAGCCTGGGCGGCAGAGCGAGACTCCGTCTCAAAAAAAATAAAAAAATAAAAAAATAAAAAAAATAAAAAAATCAGCAGGGCACGGGTAATTCCAGCTACTCAAGAGGCTGAAGCACAAGAATTGCTTGAACCCAGGAGGCGGAGCTTGCAGTAAGCCGAGATTGTGCCACTGCACTCCAGCCTGGGCAACAGAGCAAGACTCCATCTCAAAAAAAAAAAGAAAATTAAATTTTAAAAATATCTATTTAATTCACAATTTCTCCTCGTAAGGAAACATTTTGTATTGGCCAGAAGACAATATATGGGTTGAGAGATTGTCCATCTTTGAAAGAAAAATTAAAAGAAAGGTAAACGACTGTTGGAGTTAGCCAAAATCTAAACTAGACCCCAGTCAAAACTGATATACATTTTCCCCATGCTTAAAACATCAGAATGACAAAAACCTGTAAATCACCTTATCTGATAGAAGAGAGTTAACCTCAGTTAAGTAAATAAATCATCATTCCTTATGACATAGCCAGTTCATAATACACAAATATGCAAAAAAAAAAATTTCAATCTAGCTAGTAATCAGTAGATTTAATGAGTCACCATTTGTAACTACCAAATTCAGTTTGTTTGTTTTTTTTAAAAAAAACCCTTGAAACCTGTTGATCCTCACTGGGGGCACATTTGCACTGTTCCAAGTGCATGTACTGATACATTGCTAAGAACAGAGTAAACTGGTACAGCCCTTTTGGAAAAAGTTGGTACCAGACATCAAGAATTCTAAGAATGTTTATACTCTCTGACAAGTTCATGTCACCCTGAGAATATATCTTAAAGATCACAAAGTGTGTATAATTATGGCAACCTTATGTTCCAGATTTTCTAAGAAAGTGTTCACTGCAAATAATTGTGTTCTTTTCAATAAAGGCAAATCAGTAAGTTAGTAACTAAGTTTGAGAACAATGGAAGTCATCCATATCATAGAAAAACAAAGAAAATGGGTTCTGCATGGGGTCAAACATGTATAGAAGTGTTCTGGTTTCTGTTTGAAATGTAGAGTTGAGGAAAAAACTCAAACTCACCATATATTAACTTTTTATGAGATGGAACTTGGTTCAATCCATTATTCCCTCCGCAGTTGCGGGGCTGCCGCTGCAGCACCCCAGGCACCATGCCTACTCTGGAGACATGGTGATGAAAAGGCCAATCTTTCTTCAATGCAACAGGCTCCTCTCCCCAGCCCACAGCAGCACCCAGGCATGCCACCGCCCAGACCTTATTTTTCTTGTGGTATCTTTTTACCACCCACACACAGGTCTCCATGGTACAGTATGATAGCTCTTCCTATAATTCCGACATAAATCCTCCTTTTATCCAGTCTTTGGTCACAAACCGTAATACATACATGTGAAATGTTCTCAAATTTCCCATGGTAGACACTCAAGATTATGCCTGTGATAAAACTCCTTTCCATTAAAACACAGAAGAAACTACTCTCTTTTCTTTTTTTTTTTTTTTTTGAGACGCAGTCTTGCTCTGTCTCCCAGACTGGAGTGCAGTGGCCGGATCTCAGCTCACTGCAAGCTCCGCCTCCCGGGTTTACGCCATTCTCCCGCCTCCGCCTCCCGAGTAGCTGGGACTACAGGCGCCCACCACCTCGCCCGGCTAGTTTTTTTTGTATTTTTTAGTAGAGACAGGGTTTCACCGTGTTTGCCAGGATGGTCTCGATCTCCTGACCTCGTAATCCGCCCGTCTCGGCCTCCCAAAGTGCTGGGATTACAGGCGTGAGCCACTGCGCCCGGGTCTCTTCTTATCAAACCGCCGAAGTACCTACCAGGGCCTTCGGCATGGGAAACTGGGTTAGAACTGCCACGAGGCACTGCTCCCTCAGACAGCCCGCCATCTGCCCTCAGACAGCCCGCCATCTGTGGCTGGCATAATGGCCCTCGACTTGCTCCTGCTTTCCCTCTGTGCCACCAGGCACCCACCCCTGCAGTGACCCCAGCTCCCGAGGCATCACACCATCCACAGACCACAGGGTTAGTCCTCCTGAGGTCCCCCTGTGCCTTACGACACCACACCTAAGCAGGCACAGAAACCAGGCTGAACACCCCCACAGTCTCCAGTGGCCCATGAGGCTTACGGGGAACGATGGGGGTAGGGGAAGGGGAGACATGGACAGAAGTTACTGATTAAAAGTGATCTTGAAAGCCTCGGGTGCCAGGAGTCTTTTTTCTTTTTACCCCTGCCCTGAGTATTCCCTCATATCCTTCCCTCAAAGGCCAAAGCCAGAGACAGTAGATACGTTTTTATGCAATTGTACCTCAATGCTTCCTGAAATATGCGAATGAACAATTTTCTTGAATGTCTTACCCCACCACTCTTCCTCTACACAGAAAGTGAAACCTAGTGTTTTTAACTCTTGCTGAAAACACTGATATTTTAACTTAAAATTAGTTCTATCTTTCTTGCTTTAGATAATGAATTAGTTCCACCTTTCCTGCTTTAGATAATCAATCTGGGAACTCAATATAAAAATCACATCAAAGGCAAATAAAAAGTAAGGTAGTTCAGACGCTGAATAAGTAAAGGACATTTGCAGACCTCTCTTCCTTTTCATTTGAAAACTCACCTAAAAATTATTTTAAAATTCTCTGTTGACAACTTCCCTAATTGAAGCTAACTTCTTGAAAGGAACAAAAATAAGACATGCATTTGCTATAATGAACATGATAGACCCCAGCAACTTTCATTTTAAATGTTTATATAGAAATTATGCCTAAAGGCTGGGCACAGTGGCTGCTCATGCCTGTAATCCCAGCACTTTGGGAGGCTGAGGCAGGCAGATCACCTGAGGTCAGCAGTTTCAGACCAGCCTGGCCAACATGTAGGCCCTGTCTCTACTAAAAATACAAAAATTAGCCGAGTGTGGTGGCACGCGCCTGTAATCCCAGCTACTTGGGAAGCTGAGACAGGAGAATTGCGTGAACCCAGGAGGCAGAAGTTGCGGTGAGCTAAGATCACGCCACTGCACTCCAGCCTGGGCAACAGAGTAAGACTCTGTCTCAACAACAACAAAAAAAGAAATTATGCTTAAAAAGGAAGTTCATAAATGAATCACGGCAACTGCAGTCATTAGCCCCAAAATGATGACCATTACAGAGCAGCAGGATGAACATACTCTCTGGAAAATCCCTCAAATACCCCCTTAAAGTGCATTACATGTGGCTTTCTGGTTACAACCCTGAACATTATTACACAGAAATATATACCGGTAACAGCACATACAAGCCAGGCACAGTGACTCACACCTGTAATCCTGGCACTTTGGGAGGTTGAGGTGGGCAGATCACTTGAGGCCAGGAGTTCGAGAACAGCCTGGCCAACACGGTGAAACCCCACCTCTACTAAAAATACAAAAAAATTAGCCAAGCATGGTGGCACACGCCCATAGTCCCAACTACTCAGGAGGCTAAGGCACGAGAATCGTTTGAACCCGGGAGGCAGAGGTTGCAGTGAGTCAAGATCATGCCACTGGACTCCAGTCTGGAAAACAGAGCGAGACTCTGTCTAAAAAAAAAAAAGTACACACAGTATGCATGTTATAAAGAGAATGTATGCAAAATTTAATTTTTACATTTTTTTTTCTTTTTCCTGAGCACAACAGTATTTCCTGTAAGTTAATGGTTTGGCTGGTGGGACGCCACAGTGCCATAAACAGTTTTTTTTTTTAAAAAAAAAGAAACCAGTAGGCCGGGTGCGGTGGCTCTTACCTGTAATCCCAGCACTTTGGGAGGCCTAGGCAGGCGAATCACGAGGTCGGGAGTTCAAGACCAGCCTGACCAACATGGAGAAACCCTGTCTCTACTAAAAATACACAATTAGCCGGGCGTGGTGGCGCATGCCTGTAATCTCAACTACTTGGGAGGCTGAGGCAGGAGAATTGCTTGAACTCAGGAGGCGGAGGTTGCGGTGAGCCGAAATCGCACCATTGCACTCCAGCCTGGGCAACAAGAGTGAAACTCTGTCTCAAAAATAAATAAATGAACCAGTAAAAACATATCCCACATAGGTGTAGTCTGAACCACACTGTCCCTATCTCGTGAATACAAAAGAGTACTGGAGTTGAGAAAGCCTTTTTGTTGGTTTTTGAAATTGTCTTTAATTGAACAGAGAAACTCTAAGACTCTCTTTCTACAGCATATTATCAATGAGCTGTGTTCCAAAAGTTCTTTAATACTAAAAGGTAGCTAGGAAATTACAATGCATTTCCCTCAAGAAAGAATTCTAAGGCCCGGTGCAGTGACTCACACCTGTAATCCCAGCACTTTGGAAGGCTCAGGCAGGCAGATCTCGAGGTCAGGAGATCGAGACCATCCTGGCTAACACAGTGAAATCCCATCTCTACTAAAAATACAAAAAAAAAAAAAAAAAAGAAAAAGATTTCTAAAAACAATGGTACCTGTCCTAGGCTGATTCACAAAACATTACCAACTTACACGGCAGGGACAGGGGCAAAAGCAGAGGAAGCACTGTTGAAATAGCATACAAAGTTAACACTGTAAGAAATGTTTCTCATTATTTTGAAAACCAAATATTAAGGTTTAGGCTGGGCGTGGTGGCTCACGCCTGTAATCCCAGCACTTTGAGCGGTTGAAGCAGGCGGATCAACTGAGGTCAGGAGTTCCAGACCAGCCCGGCCAACCCCGTCTTTACTAAAAATACAAAAATTAGCCAGATGTGATAGCATGTGCCTGTAGTACCCCCTACTCAGGAAGCTGAGGAAGGAGAATCGCTTGAACCCAGGAGGTAGAAGCTGCAGTGAGCTGAGATTGTGCCATTGTACTCCAGCCTGGGTGACAGAGCAAGACTGTCTCAAAAAAAAAAAAAAAAAAAAAAAGAAAGAAAAGAAAAGAAAAAAAAATTAAGGTTTAAAAAGTTTACTTAGGGCCAGGAGTGGTGGCTCACGCCTATAATCCCAGCACTTTGGGAGGCCAAGGCAGTCGGATCACTTGAGGTCAGGAGTTTAAGACCAGCCTCAGCCGGGCGCGGTGGCTCAAGCCTGTAATCCCAGCACTTTGGGAGGCTGAGACGGGCGGATCACAAGGTCAGGAGATGGAGACCATCCTGGCTAACACGGTGAAACCCCGTCTCTACTAAAAAAATACAAAAAACTAGCCAGGCGAGGTGGCGGGCGCCTATAGTCCCAGCTACTCGGGAGGCTGAGGCAGGAGAATGGCGTGAACCCGAAAGGCGGAGCTTGCAGTGAGCTGAGATCCGGCCACTGCACTCCAGTTTGGGCGACAAAGCGAGACTCCGTCTCAAAAAAAAAAAAAGACCAGCCTGGCCAACATGGTGAAACCCCATTTCTACTAAAAATACAAAAATCAGCCAGATGTGGTGGCAGGCGCCTGTAATCCCAGCTACTCGGGAGGCTGAGGTAGGAGAATCACTTGAACCCAGGAGGCAGAGGTTGCAGTGAACCAAGATTGCGTCACTGCACTCCAGCCTGGGCAACAGAGTGAGACTCCATCTCAAAAAAAAAAAAGAAAGAAAGAAAGAAAGAAAAAAAAAAGAAGTTTAATTAGGCCTGGCACAGTGGCTCATGCCTATAATCCCAACACTTTCAGAGGCCGAGGCGGGAGGATGGTTTTAGAACAGCCTGAGCAACATAGTGAGACTCTGCATCTATTTTAAAAAATAAAAATAAAAAGTTTGTTTAGAAGAAAACAATGGAAGTTCTGAGGTGACGTCTGAACACGTCATGCTATATGCTTTATAAATCCATCACACACATTTCCTTTTACAGTGTGGGATTTGGTCAAGGTAAATTCTTTGTGAAACCTATGAGGGAAATGGACAGTTCTGGAGACTAACACAAACCTTTAAGAACTTAGGAGTCTTATTCTTCGTATGATCATCTTACACCATCAGGTGCTTTTTGTGTGGTGACCCTATGGATGGGGAATCTCCTTTAATTCAATCTTTTTAGTTCCTCCAAAATAAAAGGATGATATTTAAAACTAGAAAGGGGAATAGGCCGGGCATGGTGGCTCACGCCTGTAATCCCAGCACTTTGGGAGGCCTAGGCAGGTGGATCACCTGAGGTCAGGAGTTTGTGACCAGCCTGACCAACATGGAGAAACCCTGTCTCTACTAAAAATACAACATTAGCCGGGCGTGGTGGCACATGTCTGTAATCCCAGGTACTCAGGAGGCTGAGGCAGGAGAATCGCTTGAACCTGGGAGGCAGAGGTTGCAATGAGCCGAGACTGCGCCATTGCACTCCAGCCTGGGCAACAAGAATGTAACTCCGTCTCAAAAAAAAAAAAAAAGGAAGGGGAAGAATAAACTTACAAACTTTGTCATCTTGGTGTGTGGCAGACAGAATAATAGCCCCTAAAGATGTCCAGGTCCTAATCCCCAGAACTTGTGAATAGGTTACCTCACTTGGCAGAAGGGGAATTAAGGTAACAGATGGAATTAAGGTTGCTAATCTTTATCTTTGATTATCCAGGTGGGTCCACTGCAATCACAAGGATCTTAATAAGAGGGAGGTAGGAGGTTGAGAGAAATGAGAAGATGCTACCTGCTGGCTTTGAAGATGGAAAGGGGTACTATGAACCATGGAACACAGGTGGCCTCTAGAAGCTGGAAAAGGTAAGGAAATGGGTTCTCCCCGAGCCTCCAGGAAGAACCAGCCTGGTCGACACCTTGGTTTTAGCACAGCGAGACCTATTTTGGACTTCTGACCTGCAGAACCCTGAAACAAATGTATGTTGTTTTGAGCCACCAGGCTTGTGGTAATATAACAGGTATAGGAAACTAACACACCCTGCTTCCATTCACCTCTTTCAAGTGCAAGTGCAAAATGTCATGCCTGGTGGCAAAGCACTCACTGTATGAAAAGCAACCAGACCAAGAGCTTCCTGCCCACTGCAGCAGGCAAGAACACAAGAGAGGCCACGAAAGCCTGGTAGGCAGGACACTGGGATCTGAGGGAAATTAAATGGCAAGAGGAGGCAGAGAAAAGAGCAGCAGGCAAAACTGCTGCCGGCTTCTCAGCAGTGGGCAGGAGTGAAATCTGGAGGGGCTGAACAATCTTTTGGGGCCAGCCAGTGGGTGATTTTTCTTTTAATCACAAAAGGAGGCTGGGAGCAGTGGCTCATGCCTGTAATCCTAACACTTCGGGAGGCCAAGATAGGCACTGGAGTTCACACCAGCCTAGGCAACATAGGGAGACCTCCCTCTCTACAAAAAAAATAAAAATAATTAGCAGGGCGTGGTAGCCTGGGCCTGTAGTCCAGGTTGCTGGAGGGGCTGAGAAGGGAAGTGAGAGGATTGCTTGAGGCCAGGAAGCAGAGCGTGCAGTGAGCTATGGTAGCGCCCCTGCACTCCAGCCTGCGCAAGAGAGCTAGACCCTGTCTCAAAAACAAAACAAAACAAACAACAACAAAAAAGCCGCACATGCTGCTTCTGTTTACTTAGAAGGTAACAAATGGGCCAGGTGTGGTGGCTCACGCCTGTAATCCCAGCACTGTGGCAGGCAGAGGTGGGAGGATTGCTTGGGCCTAGGAGTTCAAGACCAGCTTGGGTAACATGACAAGACCCCATCTTCTAAAAAAATAGAATATTAGGGCTGGGCGCGGTGGCTCACGCCTGTAATCTCAGCACTTTGGGAGGCCTAGGTGGGTGGATCACCTGAGGTCAAAAGTTCAAGACCAGTCTGGCCAACATGGCGAAACCCAATCTCTACTAAAAATACAACAATTAGCCAGGCCTGGTGGCACGTGCCTGTAGTCCCAGCTACTCAGGAGCCTGAAGCAGGAGAATAGCTCAGCTCGCCTGGGAGGCAGAGGTTGCAGTGAGCCGAGATGACGCCACTGCACTCCAGCCTGGGCGACAGAGTGAGACTCTGTCTCAAAAATTAAAATAAAGTAAAAAAAAAATAAAAAATAATAAAATATTAGCCGGGCATGGTGGCGTGCGTGTGGTTCCAGCCACTCAGGAGGCTGACTTGAGCTACGATCACGCTACTATGCTCCAGCCTGGGTGACAGAGCGCGATCCCGTCTCTTAAAAAAAAAGAAAAATGTTCCATTAGTTATTAAACTAGAATTGGGTTCCATTTGGCCACACAGTTCTGCTTTATTTGTACTTTGCTACCAAACCACAAAAGTTCACCACTTGTTCTATTTGCCATTCGTTCTTTTAATTCCTCATGAACAAACTTAACATTAATTAACTACAGCATGTCAAACAACCTTTTGCAACCCCTACAATTTCAAACTCTTGGAGGGAGGCACCCTTGGCTGGGGCCAGCAGCTTCAGTGCGCGGGAGCGAGGGGAGCGGGACAGCGGCTCCGCTTGTCAAGTCTACATTCGGCGGCGGAGCGGCGTCCCCACCGCGGGCCCCTTCGGGCTCCACACCCGCGTCTCGGCAGGCGGCGACGCACCGACCGGCGGCGGCCGGGCCCAGACACCCGTGAGCAGAGCCGTCCCAGAGCCCGGGCCTCGCCGGCGGCGCCGCTCCCCGTTCTCATTTCTGAACAAAGACATGGACCGGGCACAACTCGCTGACGCCGGGAGCGGCCGGAAACTGCGGGGAACCGGGCCCGGCCATCCGCGCGTCCGCTCAGAGCCCCGCAGAGGGGCGGCAGGGCCAGCGACCCCCACCCCTCGGCGCCCCTGGACCCAGACTGCGACCCCTGCCCCGGGGACCCCAGTGACCCCAATGACGCTCATCCCTCAGAGCCCCCGCGATCCTGCCCAGAGACCCCAACGACTCTCATTCCTCCGAGCTCGCGGCGACCCCCGGCCCCGCGAGACCGCGAGCCCAGCCTGTGACCCCCGCCCCGGCCACCTACATCCCTCAGCGCCGCCGGCGACCCCGGCCCCAGCGACCCTCATCCCTCAAAACCCCCTGCGACCCCTGCCCGTGGAGGCCCCGTGCACCGCTCGCCCGCCGGCCGCCCCGGGCTCCGCGTCCCGCACCAGTGTCCCCGGGAAACGCCAGCCGCCGCAGGCGCTGCCTGACGGCCGGGCCCGAAGGAGACTGAGGGCAGCGAGGGCGACGCGTCCGCCGCCAGGGCGCACTGACCGTAGCTGTCGTCCTCCTCCATGGTGCGGGCGCCGGGCTCCGCGCCCCGGCTCTCCGCTCGTGTCCCGCCGCGCCACCCGCGCCCCCACTCGCCTCAGCCCGGCTCGGAGCCCCGCCCCCTGCGCCCGGTGCCCCGCGCCCCGCGCCCCGCCCGCCCGCGCCTGCGCCTGCGCCCGCGCCCGCCCCCTGCCCCCGGCCCGAGGCCCCGCCCCTCGCCCGAGGCCCCGCCTTCCTCCCGCGCGCGCCGCACCCCGGGTACCCGGCCTCCGCCCGAGGCTCCAGCCTGCGCACGCGCGCCCACCCGAGGCTCCTCCCCTGCCCGGCCGCTGGCCCCGCCTCTAGACCACGCCCCCACCGAGGACCCTCCCCGTCCGCCTCCGCGGGGCAGCGAGCAGGTTTCGGTTTCGCAAGGGCGGTGCAAGTACCCGGGGTGCCGGAGTTGCCCTGGCCGCACGAAAGCCCAAGGTCGTGTCCGGCCACTGAAGGGCAGGGTGGTCCTTGCTGACGCCAACCTCGAAGGTCGGACCCGGCCTCAGCTTGCCAGGGAGGGCCAGGTCCTTGGCGAAAGGCCACGAAAGCTATTTGAATTCATTTACTCCTGTGTTCAGAACCTTTACATATTGCATTTCCTAAGTTTACTGCTTCTACTTCCTTTTATTTGTCCTGAAGTTACCTGGGTCAAGATTGAAAGGAGGGCACTTCAAGTCCCAGCGTTTTGGATTTTATTCATTTATTTATTTACTTTCTGGAGACGAGTTTCGCTCTTGTTGCCCAGGCTGGAGTGCAGTGGCGTGATCTCGGCTCACTGCAGCCTCCGCCTCCCGGGTTCAAGAGATTCTCCTGCCCCAGCCTCCTGAGTAGCTCTGATTACAGGCATGTGCCACCACGCCCGACTAATTTTTGTATTTTTGTCGAGACGGGGTTTCGCTATGTTGGCCAGGCTGGTCTGGAACTCCTGACCTCAAATGATCGGCCTGCCAAAGTGCTGGGATTACAGGCATGAGCCACCACGCTTGGCCTTCTGTTTCTTTATGACAGAGGAGAAACCTACTGCTGCAGAATGCCAGCCCCAGAACCCGCCTTTCCCCCTGCAGTCACTTGTGGCTCCTGCACCCTACACAGAACACTCACTGAGAACTCCACAGAAATCCCTGGACTGCTGGGAATTTTTGGATCAACCAAAAAACGGGAGTAAAAGCCACAGAACTCTTTCCTTGTGGGCCCTCCTGTCCTGAGTTTTACTATTTTTCTTTTTTCTTTTTTTTTTTTTGAGACAGGGTCTCACTCGTTGTGTTGCTCAGGCTAGAGTACAGTTGGCACCATGATGACTCCCTGCACCCTCTGCTTCCCGGGCTCAAGCAGTTCTCCCACCTCAGCCTCCTGAGTAGCTGGGACTACAGTCACAGGCCACCACACCTAAGGTTAATTTTTGTGTTTTTTGTAGAGATGGAGGTTGCTAGGTTTCCCAGGCTGGTCTCGAACTCCTGGGCTCAAGAGATCCTTTCTCCTTGGCCTCCCAAAGTACTGGGATTACAGGTGTGAGCCACCATGCCTGGCTGGATTCATGATCTTACCCTTCATTGATTTTACCAGATTGTCCAGTTTTACTGGTGACCTTAGAGTAGGGAGTCACATTTTGACCCTAATGTGCCCTTGGGCTTAGGCGTGTTAAGTCAGAGACCCAGCTGCATTTTGTTCCTCTTGGCCTAGACTTAGGACATTTTTAGAATTGACCCCACATTGACCTGGCAAATCTCAAACCGTCCATCACATGGGGTAATGGAGCACTGAGCCTCTCTCCCAGCATGTGCCATCCTCTCCGTTTCACTCCCTACTTCACTTCTAACCCCAGACTCACCAGAAGGTTCAAGGTATATTCAAGCTGGGTTTCTTCCATTAACAGTATGCAGGTCCCAGCCCACCTCAGCTCTTGCTCAATGACCAGAACTCCAGAAGAAAAGCGATTCAGATGGCATGTTAATTCTTACTATCAGCACTCTAGACTTCTTAGCTGAATTCACCAACTGAATAGATTTGGAGAGGGAGGGATACTGGTATCACTGCTAATCACAGATTAGCAGAGAACATAACTGTTTACAAATTCTGTTCCCTCACATTGTTCCATTAGATTGGTGTTTTTCAGCTGGGTGAAGTGGTTCATGCCTACAACCCCAGTACTTTGGGAGGCCCAGCTAGGAAAACTGCTTCAGGGCGGGAATTAAAGACCAGCCCGAGTAACATAGAGCGACCCTGTCTCTACAAAAAATTAAAAATTGTCGAGCACAGTGGCACATGCCTGTAGTTCTAGCCACTTGGAAAGCTGAGGTGGGAGGGATACCTTGAGCCTGGGAGGTTGAGGCTGCAGTAAGCTATGATTGCACCACTGTGCTCCAGCCTGGGGGACACAGTGAGACCCTGTTACCAAAAAAAAAAAAAAAAAGAGAAGTGCTTTTCAAACAGCAGGTCATGACTCTTAATGATTATGAAACAAATACTTATTAGATGAAAAGAAAATAGAATTTTTTAAAAATTGTAGTCTATCACACGTAATACAGAGACTGTCTGTTCTGGTTCCAAATGAATGCATGCATGTGTTCACTGGGTAGGGCTGTCCCTGACCATGGATCACTGTCAAAGAAACACAGAAGCTGCTCCATTAGATCACATTCGTGATCAGAGATTTTTTTTTTTTTTTTTTTTTTGAGATAGGGTCTCACTGTGTCATCCAGGCTGGAGTGAAGCTGCCCATCTTGGCTCACTGCAGCCTCCATGTAGCTGGGATTACCGCCACGCGCCACCACGCCCAGCTACTTTTTGTGTTTTTAGTAGAGATGGGGTTTCGCCCTGTTGGTCAGGCTGATCTCAAACTCCTAACCTCAGGTGATCCGCCCACCACTGCCTCTCAAAGCATTGGGATTACAGGCGTGAGCCACCACGCCCAGCCAGAGAGGTCCTTTAGTTGTTATCTTTGCATGACATTTGGAAGCTGAGGCTTCAAAAGGAAGCGTCCCTGCAAGCAGGAGTCAAGTCGGCTTCACTCTTGTATCTTGAATTTGCATCCCCAGCCCCTGGAGCATAATGAGAAGGAGCCGGCGGCAGGGAGACAGGAACCACAGGACTCCACTCCAGCTGTGGATTCTAACCCAGACCTCTTCCCCCACATCCACTGATTCTTCAGAGAACCTTTAAAATAGGTTTGGGCTCCCTGCAAGTTTTGCTGTGGTTTGTAAGTCCTTAGTGGTCGATCCACTTGACAACTGATTTTTTTAAGTTGGTACCTTCCTGTGGTATTTTACAGTTTTTGGTTTTGTTTCATTTTTGAGACAGGGTCTCGGTCTGTTGGCCAGACTAGAGTGCAGTGGCTCATGGCTCACTGCAGCCCCCACCTCCCAGCCTCCATTGATCTTCCCACCTCAGCCTCCTGAGTAGCTGAGACTACAGTTGCACGCCACCACACCCAGCTAATATTTTATTTTTAATGTTTTTTTAGAGACAGGGTCTTGCCATGTTGTCCAGGCTGGTCGCAAAATCCTGGGCTCAAGTGATCCACCCACCTTGGTCTCCCAAAGTGCTGGGATTACAGGCATGAGCTGCTGCCCCTGGCCACCCTCTGGTATCTTCCACTGTTCCTGGCTTGTACCACCCTAAACTCTTGTTACAGTCTTTTGTTATGTTGGGTTAGGCCTCAGGGAACAATCTCTCTGGCCTTCTCTTGTTCTTTCACCCGCCCCAAGGCAGGACTTTAATCTTGCCCACCTTTTGATTGTGGGTCTTAAGACCCTCCCCAGAAAGGGTCCTGCTCTGTGCCCTGGGGAATGGAAGCTTCCATAAAAACCCAAAATGACTGGGCCAGGATAGCTGAACATGTGGAGGTTCCTGGAGGGTGGGGCCTAGGGAGGGCTTGGAAGCCCTGTGCCCCTTCCCCATCTCTACATCTGTATCCTTTGCAATATCCTTTATAATAAACCACTAAATGGCTGGGTGCGGCGGCTCACACCTATAATCCCAGCACTTTGGGAGGCGAGTGGATCACCTGAGGCCAGGAGTTCGAGACCAGCCTGGCCAACATGGTGAAACCCGTCTCTACTAAAAATACCAAAACTAGTCTGGCGTGGTGGCGGGCACCTGTAATCCCAGCTACTCGGGGGGCTGAGGCAGGAGAATCGCTTGAACCCGGGATGTGGAGGTTGCAATGAGCCAAGATCACACCATCACACTCCAGCCTGGGGGACGAGAGCGAGTCTTTGTCTCAAAAAAAAAAAAAAAAAAAAAAACAACCCGCGAAATGTGTTTCCTTAAGTTCTGTGAGTGGCTCCAGCAAATTAATCAAACCCAAAGAGGGGGAATCATAGAAATTCCAAGTTTAAGCTGGTCGCTCAGAACTGCCAGAGGCCCAGACTTGTGACTGGTGTCACAAGTGCAGTCTTGGGGACTGAGCCCTCAACCTGTGAGATCGGAGCTCACTCCAGATAGAGTCTGAATTGCACTGGATTAGAGGACCCCCGGGTGGTGTCCACTGCTTGATATATGGGGATAAACCCCCATGCCTCTGGGCAGAGCAGTCTTCTATGAGGATGGTCATGAGGTGAGAGCAGACTATAGTTTGAGAGTTTTCCCGAAATATTCCCCCTTCAGCTTCCCTGCCTTGCCTAATCTCAAAAAGAATTAGAAAGGTTTTAAACAGAGGTAACCCAAAATACATTTTTCCTATGCTTATACCATGGTTTTATTTTATTTATTTATTTATTTTTTGAGATGGAGTCTTGCTGTGTTGCCCAGGCTGGAGTACAGTGGCTCGATCTCGGCTCACTGCAAGCTCCACCTCCCGGGTTCATGCCATTCTCCTGCCTCAGCCTCCTGAGTAGCTGGGACGATAGGTGCCCGCCACCACGCCTGGCTAATTTTTTTGTATTTTTTTTAACATAGACGGGGTTTCACCGTGTTGGCCAGGATGGTCTCGATCTCCTGACCTTGTGATCTGCCCGCCTCAGCCTCCCAAAGTGCTGGAATTACAGGTGTGAGCCACTGCGCCAGCCGTTTGATTTTTTTTATTTTTTATTTTTTAATTGAAACAGAGTCTCGCTCTGTCGCCCAGGCTGGAGTGCAATGGCACATGATCTCGGCTCACTGCAACCTCTGCCTCCCAGGTTCAAGTGATTCTCGTGCCTCGGCCTCCCGAGTAGCTGGAATTACAGGCACACACTACCACGTCTGGCTAATTTTTGTATTTCTAGTAAAGACTGGGTTTCACCATGTTGCCCAGGCTGGTCTTGAACTCCTGACCTCAGGTGATCCACCCACCTCAGCCTCCCAAAGTGCTGGGATTACAGGTGTGAGTCACCATGCCCAGTCCTATACTATGGTTTTAAAACATCTTCAGGAACCAACTCAAAGTTCGTCAATAGCAAACAGGTTAACTATATTAGGATCCTTTCATACAAGGGAGCATTCCCAGGTTTCAAGAGATAGAAGCAGATTTCTGTATTACCAACAGAAGACAGTTTCCAAGCTATAAGTGAAAAAAGCAGTCAGAACAGTGGTATATAATACAGAACCATTTGTAATCAAAATCCATGTATACATGCTATAGGTTTACAGATGTATATTCAGTCACTGAACAAATCTCTGTTAGGGGCGCTGTTCATGTGTTGGGAACACACAGGGCAATGAAGAGCAGCTGGAAAGCCCCAAGCTCTAGAGGCTTCCACTCGTGAATCAGCACTGCCTCATCATCCGTGGGGTAGAGACTGGGAGCCACATTTACCTCTGAGAAGAGAACCTTTCCATACTGTTATGGGTTGAGTCATGTCTCAACAAGATATGTTGCTTGCTGCAACCTCCAGCTCCTGGGTTCAAGCAATTCTTCTGCCTCAGCTTCACAAGTAGCTGGGATTACAGGCACCTGCCACCATGCCTGGCTAATTTTTTTTTTTTTTTTTTTTTTTTTTTTTTGAGACGGAGTCTTGCTCTGTCGCTGAGGCTGGAGTGCAGCAGCACAATCTCAGCTCACTGCAAGCTCCGCCTCCCGGGTTCACGCCATTCTCCTGCCTCAGCCTCCCAAGTAGCTGGGACTACAGGCGCCCGCCACCTCGCCCAGCTAGTTGTTTGTATTTTTAGTAGAGACGGGGTTTCACCGTGTTAGCCAGGATTGGTCTCCATCTTCTGACCTTGTGATCCGCCCACCTCAGCCTCCCAAAGTGCTGGGATTACAGGCGTGAGCCACCGCACCCGACCAGATTCATTATTTTAATTTTCACAGTAAACTTTTAGAGCTGTTTACCATATAGATACTATGCTTCACTGTACCTTCCAACTCTTCTGAATGCCCACATTTTATCTGGTTCCTTTTACTTTCCTTTTTTTTTTTTTTTGCAGACAGAGTCTCACTGTGTCGCCAGGCTGGAGTGCAGTGGTGCAATCTCGGCTCACTGCAACCTCCACCTCCCAGGTTCAAGCGATTCTCCTGCCTCAGCCTCCCGAGTAGCTGGAGGTGGCGCATGCCACCACACCCAGCTAATTTTTGTATTTTTAGTAGAGACGGAGTTTCATCATGTTGGCCAGGATGGTCTCGATCTCCTGACCTCATGATCCGCCCGCCTCAGCCTCCCAAAGTGCTGGGATTACAGGCATGAGACACTGCACCCGGCCCTGGTTCCTTTTTCTAAAACAAGGAATTCTATTTCGTTACCTTTATGTTCTCCCAGCTGGTTGAGTGTGGCAGTGGGGGTGCCCAGCTTCCGGAAGTGCAAGCTGGAGGATCTCAGAAGAAAGGCAGGACCGATGCCCACCCCGACCCTGTGTGCTACAGGAACAATAGACAGCTCACCCCCATCTGCTAGAAGGCATGAAGGAAGGAAGGGCCAAGGGCGAGATGTGGAGGGACTCACGTCCATGGGGTAGGTATTGCTGAGGCCATCAGAACACCAGACACCAGGTCGGGCATGGTGGCTCACACCTGTAATCCCAGCACTTTGGGAGGCAAATCACGAGGTCAGGAGTTCGAGACCAATCTGGCCAACATGGTGAAATCCCGTCTCTACTAAAAATACAAAAAAGTAGCCAAGCGTGGTGGCGGGCGCCTGTAATCTCAGCTACTCGGGAGGCTGAGGCAGGAGAATCTCTTCAACCTGGGAGGCAGAGATTGCAGTGAGCTGAGATTGCACCACTGTTGCCCAGGTGACAGTGCAAGACTCCGTCTCAAAAAAAAAAACAAAAAAACAAACAAAAAAACACCACCAGACACCAGGACATCATCTATGGCCTCCCCTCCACCAAGGGGAGAATTGTCAGCCACTACCTGATGTCATTCCCCTCTGCCAAGACCAGAATGCTGCCTATTGCCAGAGGTGGGGACAGGAGGGACACTGAGGACTGAGATGTCTGGGGATAACACTGGCTTCATGAAAGAGATATGAGGCTAGGTGTGGTGGCTCATGCCTGTAATCCCAGCACTTTGGGAGGCCGAGGCGGGCAGATCACGAGGTCAGGAGTTCGAGACCAGCCTGGCCTATATGGCGAAACCCCATCTCTATTAAAAGTACAAAAATTAGCCAGGCATGATGGCACGCACCTGTAGTCCCAGCTACTTGGGAGGCTGAGGCAGAAGAATCGCTTGAACCTGGGAGGTGGAGGTTGCAGTGAGCTGAGATTGCGCCATTACACTCCAGCCTGGGCAAGAAGAGCGAAACTCGGTCTCAAAAAAAAAAAAAAGGCCGGACGCGGTGGCTCAAGCCTGTAATCCCAGCACTTTGGGAGGCCGAGACAGGCTGATCACAAGGTCAGGAGATCGAGACCATCCTGGCTAACCCGGTGAAACCCCGTCTCTACTAAAAAATACAAAAAAAAAAAAAACTAGCCGGGCGAGGTGGCAGTGGCAGGCGCCTGTAGTCCCAGCTACTCGGGAGGCTGAGGCAGGAGAATGGCGTAAACCTGGGAGGCGGAGCTTGCAGTGAGCTGAGATCCGGCCACTGCACTCCAGCCCGGGCGACAGAGCGAGACTCCATCTCAAAAAAAAAAAAAAAAAGAGGCCAGGCGTGGTGGCTCAAGCCTGTAATCCCAGCATTTTGGGAGGCCGAGACGGGCGGATCACGAGGTCAGGAGATCGAGACCATCCTGGCTAACACGGTGAAACCCCGTCTCTACTAAAAAAATACAAAAAAAGCTAGCCGGGCGAGGTGGCGGGCGCCTGTAGTCCCAGCTACTCCGGAGGCTGAGGCAGGAGAATGGCGTGAGCCCGGGAGGCGGAGCTTGCAGTGAGCTGAGATCCGGCCACTGCACTCCAGCCCGGGCGACAGAGCGAGACTCCATCTCAAAAAAAAAAAAAAAAAAAAAGAGAGAGAGAGAGAGATGAGGCTCAACTGGGCATGCCAGCCTTCACTTGCCCAATCACTGTGCAAGTGATTTGTACACCCTGAGACCAAGTGAAAGGGATGACCTCGAGGTAGCAGCTTTTCTAGAAGCCAGCCTCTGACACCTCCCATCCAGGAGTAGGCTGAACAGTGGTTAGACAGGCCTTTAATTCAGGTGTCTTCACAAAGTGAATAAATAGAAGACAGAGGACTCAGCAGCTCTGCCAGGGAGCAAGCCTCCTGGACTTGCTAATTCTGCAGCATAGACCTTGCAGGGAAGGTGGAGCACTGGTGAAGAAGGGGTGTTAATCCCCGCAAAAGGCTGCAAAGCGAACTGCTCACACAGGCTTGGATTGGGGCATTGTCTTGCTTTGAAAACCTCCAGATTTTATTTTGCTAAAGCTTGCAATTTCTTCTGTGTGTAAATGGCACTTAAAATCTGTTTGTAATGGAACTTGATTGTATCCAGCTGTCACCAACTGTTCCTGTGCCACCCAAAAGACAGCTGGCCACGTGCCACGGTTTGGGCGTTCACTTCAAATAGAGGAGCTAGTGCTCTAGTTCCTGCTAGACTTTCCCAAAATGTTTTCATTGATGCAGAAAAACAAAGTGGGTGCGGGTAGGGCTCGGGGAAGGCAATGTGAAGGGGAATTAGTGCATTGTAGACTGTGGAGCCACTGACTTTGAAGGAGGGTGGACTGGCTGTTTTCTGAGCAGGGTCCGAATGCACAGTCACAAAGCATGCTGCCTTCAGCAGCTGCTCCAGTTCACTCATTCAACAAACATTTACTGGGTGACTGGTAAGTGCTGGGTCTTGCCAAGAGAACTGTGTAGCCACATAAGACAGAATATGGCAGAATAATACCTTCTTTTTTTTATTTTTTTTGAGACGAAGTCTCACTCTGTCATCCAGGCTGGAGTGCAACAGCACAATCTCGGCTCACTGCAACCTCCACTTTCCAGGTTCAAGTGACTCCCCTGCCTCAGCCTCCCTGAGAAGCTGGATTACAGGCACCCACCACCACACTTGGCTAATTTTTGTATTTTTAGTAGAGACAGGGTTTCTTTCTTTTTTTTTTTTTTTAAGACGGAGTCTCACTCCGTCACCCAGGCTGGAGCGTAATGGCGCAGTCTCGGCTCACTGCAACTTCTGCCTCCCAGGTTCAAGTGATTCTCCTGCCTCAGCCTCCCGAGTAGCTGGGACTATAGGTGCCCACCACCACACCTGGCTAATTTTTGTATTTTTAGTAGAGTTTCACTATGATGGCCAGCCTGGTCTTGAACTCCTGACCTCAGGTGATCCACCTGCCTCAGCCTCCCAAAGTGGTAGTATTACATTCGTGAGCCACCACACCCAGCCAGAATAATACATTTTAAAGGGGGAGGGGAAGTACATTAAACACTGATTATTTGTAACATAGTAACAACAAAAAACTACATGAGATACATTTTAACAACCTCAGCTCTTCCCATGGGATAATAAAGGTTGACACATGCATTTTATTTTTATTTCTTTTAAATTTTTTGTAGAAGCTGGGCGAGGTGGCTCACGCCTGTAATCCCAGCACTTTGGGAGGCCGAAGCGGGTGGATCACAAGGTCAGGAGATCGAGACCATCCTGGCTAACATGGTGAAACCCCATCTCTACTAAAAATACAAAAAATTAGCCAGGCGTGGTGGCGGGCACCTGTAGTCCCAGCTACTTGGGAGGCTGAGGCAGGAGAACGATGTGAACCCGGGAGGCAGAGGTTGCAGTGAGTTGAGATCACGCCACTGCGCTCCAGCCTGGGCGACAGAGTGAGACTCTATCTCAAATAATAATAATAATAATAATAATAATTATTATTATTATTATTATTTTGTAGAGACAGGCTCTCACTATGTTTCCCAGGCTGGTCTTGAACTCTTGGGCTCAAGTAATCTTCTCACCTCAGCCTCCTAAAGTGCTAGGATTACAGGCATGAGCCACTGTGCCTGGCCAACAAATTCATTTTAAAATGGCCTTAAAAAAATCATTGGTTTATGTAAAATAACTTGAATTCCCTACACACATTTCACAGCAAGTATTTGCCATGTACTTAGACCGTGTGTTGAAATCTGGTCTCATGATGGTAAGAAGCTAGCTAAATAACTAGATCCTACTTAAGGGACTGGCAATCTTGTGACCAGTTTTTCTCACTCAATGTCTCATGGATATTTGGCAGCTGTGTCCTATTGCTTCCTCCAATCAACACCATCCTAAATGAAGCAGACAGGGAGAAAACCAATGAAAACACACATGCAAGACACGCATCGTGAGCGTGACAGCTGACAGTCATGATTTGAATCTAATCTGCATTTTAGAGGAGAAAAGCAAATTCATGATGCTAACTCATGGCAGACCCCTTAGAACACAGGTCTTGATCCCAATCTGGCCTTCTGTTCTTTTCTTTTCTTTTTTTTTTTTTTGAGCTGGAGTTTCACTCTTGTTGCCCAGGCTGGAGTGCAATGGTGTGATCTCAGCTCACCGCAACCTCCACCTCCCGGGTTTAAGCAATTCTCCTGCCTCAGCCTCCCAAGTAGCTGGGATTACAGACATGCGCCGATGACACCCGGCTAATTTTGTATTTTTAGTAGAGATGGGGTTTCTCCATGTTGTGTCATGCTGGTCTCGAACTCCTGACCTCAGGTGATCTGCCTGCCTAAGCCTTCCAAAGTGCTGGGATTACAGGTGTGAGCCATTGCGCCTGGCCCTGGCCACCTTTCTATAGGAAGTCATGATTCAAACCTGACTCCAGCCTGGCCCTACTTTAATCCCTTTAAAGCAGGAAAAACATACAGCAGTTTCCCCTTGAGAAAGCAACTTGCATAAGCAACAATTCAGGACAGATTCTGCTAAGAACAAGCACATTTTAAATCTCAGGCCCCTCTCATGGGGCAATTTCCTCAGTGCCTGGAGTGCTTTCTGAGATCCCAGAACAACGGCCGGACAGCTGCCCAGAGGCCTCCAGGGGCCTATGGAAGGCTGAAGAGGCAGGGGGATCTGGATCGCAAAATAGAGGAGACGATATTCTCTGAACAGGAGTGGGAAACCTTATGTCAAGAATGATTGGATTCTGGTTTCTTGCCTTAAAAGATTGTCCTTGAGGCTGGGCACAGTGGCTCACACCTGTAATCCCAATGCTTTGGGAGGCCAAGGCAAGAGGATTATTTGAGGCCAGGATCCCATACTGGGGGGCACCACTTTTGAGTGTCTACAGTAGAGATCCCGACACAGGGTGGATCAGTCGACTGTTCAGTGGGATGTGTTGACTGGATCAGTTGATTCTGGGCTTGATCCAGAGTGTGCATCAAATGCAACCGACTCACATCTCAGAGGAGCTCTCTGGGCTGCGGAGGTGAACGGTGTCAAATCAGTGGCAAGAAGTTGGTGGCAAGTGTGGGAATTAGGTCACCGAGGAGTGATGATGGCAGAAGCTAGACTAAGAACCACGGAGAGTCAACACAGAGCAAACTGTCGACTAAGGGAGAGGGTGGCTGAGAGGGGACACAAGGAAACGCAGGCTTTCTAGGATGAGAGACGCCTGAACATGTTCCTAAGGGAAGAGTGAGACACGGGAGCAGACAGGGTCATTAATGGAGCAAGGTCCCCAGGGTGGAAGAGGTTGGCCTCAAGGGCACAAGCGGGGTGCCAGCATACACAGAGGGGGCACCTCATCCAGCATCTCCAGTAGAGGTCCCCAGAGGATGGAGGAACAGCCCCTGTACTACACTTCCTTCCCACTCTCCCACACCAACCACCCAGCCCCTCTGGGAGGCATCAGATCAGAACAGTGGGTCTGCCCAGCAGCAGCCCTGGGGACTATTGGACACGCACATTCTCAGGCCTCATCCCAGACCTGCTGAATCAGAATGCCGGGGAAGGAGCTTGGAAACTGGTGTGTTAAGAAGCCCCTGGCAATTCTGGTGCTCACTGGAGTTTGAGACCAGAGACCAGGACCGCAACTCTCAACTCTGCTGCTCACTGCGATCCCCCTGGGAAGGTTTTAAATGCTGATGCCCACGCCTCACCCACAGATTCTGATTCTACTTCTGTCAGTATCGAATGCCTCTCCCCAGGTGCTGCTGCTGCCCCATGAACACTGAGAACCCTGAGGTAAGAAGGAGAAGGGAACAGAGGGAGAGGAGTTGCCTTTGGCTTTGGTTTTCCCATGTTGTTTAATTTTGGGGTGGGATGAGAATTCTTGAGGTAGATCGGAAGTCACTTACCAAGAGTAGTGGGCACATACACGATGAGACAGCAAAACAGTTTGCAGGGATCACTGAAAAGAATGGGAGAGACAGGAAGGAGTTGCCTGAAGACCAAGGGCAGAAATCCCAAAAGGCAGGCAGAGCCTAATGAAGAAGGGCAGCCAGACAGCCCTGAAAGCCAAATCCATGGCACCCGGATGATCTTCGCCAAGGGTCACCCCCAGTCCAGATGTGGAAGGAGCAGGGTGCCAAGCCAAGCCGGAATCTGCACGAAGCAGCAGCAGGGCCACCTCCAGGCAAGAGTGTGAGCTCCTGGGAGTCAGCTCAGGTGATAAGACACAGAAAGCTGCCCCTCTGCATGTCACGTGACCTGTGTGCCCACAGTTCTCCTTTACCACCACCCCCTCGGTGTACTCACATCCTCATCTGCACTGAGGTTGTCCAAGCTACCAAGACTCGAGGCAGCAATTCTCACAGCACCATCCAGTGTTAAACTGGCCTGAAGGTCACTGTCACAGTTAAAATGAGCCCTAATAGTGTGTTAGAGACAAATGGATGCCCACCTGATTGCCCAGTGTCCAGACACCTGGGCTTTTTCCTAACTGGAAGACTCGGAGCTCACCCACTGCCTACTTCCCATGCCTAGGATTCTCCCTGGGTTCCATTCTGGTAACATGCCAATACGCCAACTGTGTCAGACTGAATCTCTCACCACCTAAAGGCCTTCCTGAAACCATCAGTGAGCCACCTGCTTCCCTGGCTACCACTTGGCCTCTAAACCCAACTAACCAACCCAGCAGAAATCATCTTAAACTCCACCCAGAACCTTCCACCGTATCTGTCACCGCACCTCCAGTCAGTCCATCTCCTGAATATCTGAGTGACCTCACTTCTAGCCTCTGCTACTAATGCCAATCTCTTAGCTCTAGCCTTAGCCACTTCTCAGCCAACCTAGTGGCTGGTCATCCTCACCTGCTGTCCTCTGCGCTCCACCGGCCGCCTTTCAGGCCATCAGACATCCTGGAATCCACTATCAGCCTCAGGAGTACCTTGGTACATCAGACCTTGGTAACCCTTCTTGCCCAAACTGTCAACCAGAACCTGCCTGCACTTTTGCACCTGACTTATGGTTAGCCAGATGAGTCCTGCTGGCCGGCTCCCACTTCCAACCCCCTTTCAGAATGTCACCTCACCCGACGGTGCTTCACGCAGAGCTCATGACAGGCTCCTCATGGCCTCCCGGCATCTCCCTAGCAGTGCCCGCCCTGCCCTGGAGCCGTCAGTCCTGCCGGTGGGACTCTGCGTGTGTTCACTTTTACACTCACCCAGAAGTGGCCCTAGTGTTTGGTAAACGGCAGTTAAGAATGGAAAAGCCTGTCGGGCGCGGTGGCTCATGCCTGAAATCCCAGCACTTTAGGAGGCCAAGGCGGGCGGATCACGAGGTCAAGAGATGGAGATCAGCCAGGTGCAGTGGCTCATGCCTGGAATCCCAGCACTTTGGGAGGCCCAGGCAAGCGGATCACAAGGTCAGGAGTTAGAGACCAGCCTGGCCAACATGGTGAAACCCCGTCTCTACTAAAGATACAAAAATTAGGCGTGGTGATGCGCACCTGTACTCCTAGCTACTTGGGAGGCTGAGGCAGGAGAACTGCTTGAACCGGGGAGGCAGAGGTTGCAGTAAGCGAAGATCATGCCACGGCACTCCAGCCTAGGCAACAGAGGGAGACTCTGTTTGGGGGAAAAAAAAAAAAAAGAAAAAAAAGAATAATGGAAAAACCACAGCCTCACCCGTGTAACCACTGCACCCAGCGTTGGTGTCAGATCACCACCTCTCCAAGCCTCAGAAGCCCCTCAACCGCTGCCCAGACTACAACACAAATGCCTTCAGATACAGCCTGGCTGGCAGGAAGGCCTCTGGGTCAGCAGTGTGCCCCACTCTGCCACCCCTTTGGTTTGGGTCCAGGAGCTGCCTCACCTCACTTGCTCTTACTTGGCTGTCCTCATTTTGGGGTGTCCAGCCAAGCCCCTAAAAAGAAGCGAAAACATGATGCCCTGTGTTTGGTGGACACCCTGGGGTGGAGAAAGCTTGCTTCCAAGTTGCTTAAGGGACAGATGGGAAGCCACACACATCAGGTAACAGAGCTGCAGAGCGGCATTCTCAACAGGACCCGATGCACTGCAACCCTGCAACCCGCCTGCGCCCCAGGGGCATTTGGCCTCCTGGTCACCCATTCACTAGGGCTGCTCTTGCCAAATGTAACCTCCTGGACACTGGGCACCCTGCAGGGACCTACCTGCCCCTCCTAGCCCAACCTCAACTTCCAGGACGGGGAATCAGCGAGACCCTGGTGGGGATGTACCTTTAAAAAAAAATCAAATGAAAAAACAAAGACCCAGAACTCACAAAAACAGAGTATTTTATTGCACCAACATGCGGGGCTCCCAGGCCCCTGGAGAGGAGGTGCAGAGGATGGGACACAGACCTCTGCACATAGACAGGTACGGCCATGCAACCAGGACACAGGGCAAGTGAGTGAGAGGACCCCGGAGAGGCAGCTGCTCTACGCAGGCCCCACTCCCTCCAGCTCCATTCCCAAGCACAAAATTAAACAGACCCAGATCCTAAGTCAACCAAGTGACTGCTACGATATAGGCTTGGGTTATTGATATTTACTTACACACGTGCACATGACCTAGAATTTGAACTCGTTTTCTGGGCCTCACCTTTCCCTTCCCTATCTGGTTGATGACTTCTGTGGAGGGAAGGGACGTGACTACCCGACAGTGATAAACACTGCAGAAAGTCGTCTCGTGCTCACCACTGCCCAAGAGTTAACGAATGTATGTTCCTCAAGAAAAAGTTTTACAGTTATCTAGTGGAGAAGGGAAGAGACTGATTTGGAGGAGAGAAGAGAAAGAAAAGGAGATAAATTCTGTGCTAGCAGACAACTAACATTTTCAACTGTAGAACATCACATGAAAAACATGGCAGAGGGAACAGTTCACACAGGAATGCAAGTCATCACCCCGAGAGGAAAAGGAACACACCCTGCCCGTGAAGGCATGTGCTTTCCCTCCCAGGTAAGTTACGAAGCCAGAGCACGGAAGCCGGGCCCTCATCTTTAAACATTCAGAGATCGGTCTGCAGGAGGGCACAGGGCACCCTGACCAGCTCAAGGCAGACCTCCACTCACTGCTGCTGGGACACAGGTGGCCACAGGAGCTTGATTCTCTCGCGCCCTTCTAAGAAGTGAAACGTAAAAACAGAAGAAAATCCAAAGAGACACCCACCCACATGGAAAAAAATAAATGTATCTTCCCATATGAAGAAAGCAATTCCATCTACACAGCAGTAACCACCCAGGCCCCGAGCACGACGGCAGGACGCAAAGCTGCCCCAGGGGGAGGAGGTGCAGACAGCGAGGCAGCCACCCAGGACAGCAGGACGCCTCTGGCCCAGCAGAGCCACATTAAAGCAGATGTAAGTCCAACACCACGTCCATCTCCACCTGCGACGACTCCAGGAGGAAAGGATGGGGACAGACCCAACAAGGAAGGATGTTCATGGTCACCTTCACACTTCCCACTACTATGAGGGCATTTGTCTTTTTCTTGAAAATATCACCTTCTCTGAGGATTTCCTGTATTTATTAAATTACAAGTTAGCAGGCACAGCTTAAGCAAGATAGAAAAGTAATCTTCTTGACTTATACAATCATTTAAATTCCAAAGCACTCACAAAATTGAGCAAACAAAGCCACTATCTGCATATTTGGGAAAGGAAACATATTGCTAATGGAAGCCACAGGACTGGTCAAAAATAAATGTTTTGTATTAAGTAGTAAAATAAATGGAAAATTCTACCCCAAGGCCTCCACCTCAGTGAAGACCTGTGGGGTATTGCAGCTGCAAGGGAAGCTACAGCACAGTTGTCTCAGAATAAATAGCAGCCTGGAAAGCAGATGTATTCGCAGGTAATACCGAGGGCTCCTCCGACCCCAAATAGCCTCTGCTCTCCAGGACAGTTGAAAGTTACTCACAAGGAAGGGGTGCACAGTAGGGCCACCCTCTCAATTTCCATAAAAGGGAGAGCTGGCTGGGTGGAGTCAGCTCTTCCTTTCTGAGGACAGGTAAGGCCAACAGATGAAGGGGCCCCACTGAGGAAGCAGGGGAGGGTGGGCTCAGACACAACGGTGGCGCCAGCCCTGAGGAGCAAGGGATGGCTCGCCAAGAGCCACCAGCCATGCACCAGGAGATCACCTGGGGGACGTGTGGCCACCGTCCCCCACTCTCTCGATAGCCCCAACCAGGGGGGGAGCAACCTCTGCCAGCACAGACCACCGTCTATGAATACAAGAAGGCACAGCCCGGCGAAGATGTCCAGCAGGCGTGCAGCCACCTCTGCTCACACACACACTGTCGTTTCTCTTGCAGGGCTGGTCAGGAATGTCACCAAAGAGGTTCCGATATAGACAAGCCTCAAAGCCTCTGCGTCGGGTGGTCTGTGGACACTGGTACTGGGAGAGCTCCTACCATGGCAGGCTCACAGCGCAGCAGAGCTCACAGAGGGCTCCCTCAGGTCCAGATGGACAGCTCCCAGGAAGGGACGCCTTGTATCCAGGAGGCTGCGGAACAAAGCACGGCAGTCCTGACAGACAGAAACGGGACCACAATCGTCCCACTGCCATCCTTGGGTATGAGTCCAACCCAGGAACCCAATGCATGACATCTCGATGCGGCTGGCAAACCCCACACACTTCTGCAAGTGACTAGGACACGTGCCAGATATATACACTGCCCACATCCTACACACACCCCACATATGCCCTTCTCCAAGTAACCAGGACACACGCCACAGATGCCAGGTGTACACACCCCACACCCAATACACACTACATGCAACCCTTTATACACACGCACCCCACACACACCCTTCTCCATTCAAGTGACTAGGAGACACACCACAGACGCGTCCACACCAGACACACACCACCCAACACACATGTGCCAGATACATAGCCTACATGCATCACACACATGGATGCCACACCCCACACCACCACACCCCCTATACACAAACGGCACACACACCCCCACCTCACCCTCACACCCACGCCCTCGGAACCAACCTCCTTCCACAGGGGCACAGTCAACGGCGATAGCTGAGGCTGGCAGCCTTCGCTGGGTGAGTCACAGACCAGAAGTTCCGTCGAGTCTGAAGTTTCTGGAAGGCGTTGAAGTTTCTCCTCTTCTCTCTCTTAAATTTTTTAATTTTCTTTTCCTAGACCAAGAATCGCAGGCGTCACAGTTCCCAAAAAGGGCTCTTTCCTGGCCCACGGGGCTCCCTACTGCATGCAGGTCACCAGCTTCCTGCACACAGGCCAGGCTCTCGCGAGCTCTCTGGAGACCCACTCTTCACAGTGACCCCTGCGCACGGCGCCCTGCTGTCCCCCTACTGATGAAGGGGCGGAAGCTGCAAGGATGCATTCCCTGTCCATGGCCACATGCCCGGACAGGCCTGGGCAGCCTGGCTCTTCTCGCACTCGGCCACTTCATGCCACTGCCGCCACCTCCAACTGCCCCGGCCCTGAGCTGAGCCACACCGCCCTGCTCCCTCAAGCCTGTGGTCAGCATCACGCATCATACCTTCCCTCGGTCAAACTCTTCATCCCAGTCATCAACCACGGTCTCAGTCTGGGCCAGTCTGCTGTCTTCAATAGCATCCTGACTGACCGCCGACATCTTGCCATCCCAGGTCAGAACTACCGGGCAGACACAGGGCTCAGCATGAGTGCAGGTTCCCAGGTACCCTGTGGCTTCACTTCAAGAGTGTCATTTACCAACTAGTCTACCCGTAATTAGTCACCAATTTTGAGTGCCACCTCGTGGTGAACAGAAGGACAAGAGGAGGAGGGCTCGACGTCCGAGTGTGGTCAGTCAGCACGGAACCCCCAACACCACTCTCTTAGCTAAACGCTAAACCATGGCCACAGACTTCAGTTCTCTCTAAACCCATGCCCTCGTCTGAGAAACAAAGATGTCATGTTTGGCCTTGAAGTCTGAATAAAAACATGCTCTGAGTAAGAAGTGACATTACCTAGGTTGGAAGAGCTTGGTCACTCTGCCCCTTCCCTACCCAAGACCCAGCATGTGTTGGGGTTCCTCACCCTGCCCCAACCCTCAGAATCAGCTGTTCTGGATCCTGCCATGGACAGAAGCCACCTTCGTGCCACGGCCGAGGGTTTAAAGAGGATTCCAGCCAGTCTTGAGATTCCTCTTCCCATTCTCAAAGCCGAGCAATGCCCGCCCTCCACACTCACAGTACACCAGGATCCATTCCACACCCTTCCCTCCTCCAAAACCAACCAATCAAAGGCAAACAGAAGTCCTGTCTCCAAACCAGTACCTTTTCTCCCATAAGCTTTATCAGATGAGTATTTGAGCAGTTCCTGGACCACATCAGACTCTCGCTCTCCATTCCAAGACACAGGAGGGGCCTGGCCCAGCCCTGCAAGAGGAGGAGCCAAGAAACATTTACAAACGTTTAAAATAACCCACTGGGGAAGCAACCACACACCTTAAATTATAGCAGAACTTACAGTAAGTGGATGCCTTTTTTTTTTTAAAGACAGGGTCTCACTATGTTGCCCAGGCTGGTCTCAAACTCCTGGGGACTCCTACTGGCCTCCCAAAGTGTTCCCAAACTGTAATCCCAAAGTGCTGGGATTACAGGCATGAGCCATGGCACCCAGCCTAAATGCTTATTTACTAATGCTTACATGCCTAATTTACTAATGATCTCACACAGGAGAGAAGGCTGTTGTCCAAGTCAATTCATAAAAAAGAAAACATGGAAAATAACAAAAAGCTAAAAAGCAAAAAAAACCCTCTAAAACCCCTTTAACCAGCAGGGTAAGTCCTCAGTCTGACAGAGGGAGGGACGAAAACTAGATCTAAATGGAACCCACTTTACCTAAGGGAGAGGCCCATGCCCCGGAACCAGCCTGACACCTGGACGACCACAGGGGTGAGGGGAACGGCCAAGCTTGGCTGCTGCCATCAGGGACCCCAACCTCTTAAGCCCTGTCCAGGGGTAACCTGGTCCCCGTCAGCAACACTGCACAGGTCCACCCAGCATGTCGGGACCAGGAGAGCACTCACCACCCTCATCACCTTCTAGAAACCCTTTCTGAACTAGTCCTCTGGCCAGCTAGCCACATAGCCCCTGGAATATACTCACCTCCCTTCACACAAATCCGACCTCATTTCTCCCTGCCTCCAATTCCTCAGTGAGCTCCAAGCTAAGTGTCCCCTGCCTCCGCACAGTGGCTTCCATAGTTCCCGTCTCATCCACAGCCCAGGGACCTGGCCATGCAGAGTAGCCCGCCTGCTCCCAACATGCTGCGTGCGCCTCCAGCCTTTGGGCCTGGTACCCTGCTCAGTTAGCCACTCTCCTCAGGTGCACAGGACTGAGAGTGTATGGGGCCAGGTGCTCCCCCCGAGAGCCCATGCAGCCCCCAGTGCGCAGTGCAGGGCGCACTGCTCAGGACACACAACTAGCACCTGGCATGGGCCCTGCTGCACTGCAAGTGCTCAAGTGATGTCCCTTGAATTCCTGCATTAACAAGCCAACTCCGCTTTGCTCCAAGGATGGCACGGAGCACGGCTCTAGCACCATGTTAGTGTAGTACTTCTGAGAGCATGCTGGCCAGCAAACACGGTCGGCACTGGCTAGCACCCGCATTTTGCAATTTATTTCATACTATTTCATTTTTATCGATAAATTCCTTTTTAAAGAGTTGGATAAATACAAATCAGTCTCTAAGGTCTTGCTGGCCCCCGGATGCACTGCCATCAGACCTTCCAGACTGCAGCAGAGGCCTCACTCAAACTCGGCCCACTATACCAAGCAGCCAAGACTTTCTTCCCTTCACTTAACAAATGTGTTCTGTGGCAGGTGCCTGCCAAGGCATGCCCCAGCCAGCCCTAAAGAAAACAAAAGACCCTCCAATTGGAGGGTGGTGCCCAAGGACAGCCACAGCACACAGGTCCCCTACAACAAGCACACCATGCTATGTTCTGAAAAGCCCAGCTACATAGAGGGAGAGGAGGATTCACTTTTGAACCCAACTCTTCTAAGTTCAACCGTCACAGAAAAAAACTCAGGCTGGGAGTTCAGGGAGTCATTCCATGAGAAGCTGTAGACAGGAACAGCTTTGAATCAGAAGATCCATTGGCATTCACAGAATGTTTTAAACCTCATGTGCACTGTAACCTCTCCCATGGGGTTGTTTCAGTCAAATGCTTTTGACACATGAGGAAGCTTCAACCCCATCACCCAAGGGAACAGACTCGTGGGCGGGGAGTGAAGGTTGGCAGGGTCCCAGGGACCTCTACATCTTCTCCCAGACCCTCCCAAGCTCAGATGCAGGAGGCACTGCTCTCAGCCTGTGCACTCCCCAATACCCCCCTCACCCAATGCATACCTATGTGGTCCTGCACCCCCTCCCCTGGTGCATACCCATGCGGTCCCCAAGCCCTCGCCCGGTGCATACCCATGTGGTCCCCAGGACACCAGCCATTCACAGATGGCGTGTGGCTGCTGGACTTGGGGACAGCAGCATCTTGGGGCTTGGCGTTCCTCAGGCCTTTGAGATGCCCATCCTCTTCTACCGCCTGCTGTGGCTCCTGCTTTCTTTTTTTCTTTTTCTTTTTCCTTGGAGACTCTTCCATGGTCTCTGGATCACCATCACCCATGGGAGAGCAGCTGCTGGGAAATGAGACACAGTAGTCAGCTCTGAACAAGTTGGAAGGGGAGCAGGAGCTCACAGACTCCCGCCTGCAACATGGAGAAGGTGCCACCCCAGCTGTGACCCAGTGCACGGAGCTCCCTGCAACATTCTTCCCCCAACATGCTAATTAGCAGACGCTCCACACGCAGCCATGGAGACGATGGAGGGAAAACCAGTCACGTTTCTCATCCTAACTGAGCCAAGCCCATCGAGGCCAATGTGCAGGCTACTGTGACCTGATGAAACTGCAGAGCCTGGCCTGGCCTGGGTCACCTGATCCAGCATCCTTGGATGGCTTTGCACATACAATGATGGACACTACTGTCCATACCACTGTCACTTCAAGGACCAATCCACTGGTATTTATCAGAGGAGTTTTTTGTGTTTTTTTTGTGTTTTTTTTTTAAGACAGGGTCTAGCTGTCACCCAGGCTGTAGGGCAGTGACGCAGTCTCAGCTCACTGAAACCTCCGCCTCCTGGGCTCAAACCATCCTCCCATCTTAGCCTCCTGAGTAGCTGGGACCACAGGCATGTGCCACCATGCCCAACCAATTTTTGTTTTTGGTAGAGAAAGGGCTTTGCCGTGTTGCCCAGGCTGGTCTCAAACTCTTGGGTTCAAGTGATCCGCCTGCCTCAGCCTCCCAAAGTGCTAGGATTACAGGTGTGAGCCACCACAACTGGCCAGAGGAGACATTTGCTCACATATTCACATTTTAGAAAACCACACAAGCAGACTACATTTCCAGATCATACCTACGTGGGGTTAGAGGTAGATTCTGTGGTTTTGCTTTGTTTCTTGGCAGAGGTACACAGATGCCACCTTGCTCCTGCCCTTACCTGTGCCAAGGTGGGTCCTGATGCAGGCCGCCTTCTTCACCAAAACCCTCTGCTCCCTTCCTCCTCCGCTTCCTGCTGCTCGCGTGGTGGCCGTCCGTAACACATCCCACTTGCTGTCCGTTCACCTGTGGCTGTGTGCCGTCTTCCTGCCATCTGACAGCGGGCAGCTGGGCCTCGCCCTCCCTCCTGTGCGTGGGGCTCCCAGGCTGTCTCTGTGTCTGCCCCTCCTGCAGGGCGGTGGCAGCTGTGTCCTCCGGGTGCTTTTTCTTCTTCCTCTTCCTCTTCCCGTGGGGAGCCACAGTGGCCTCCCGGATGTGCTGTGGGAGGCGCGTCTCTGAGCCTAGCCTCTGGAGCTCTCCCAGGAAGGTCTTTTTCCTCTTCTCAGAGGGGCTCCGGGGCGGCTCGCTGGCCTCTGGCAGCTGGTGTGGAGGGGACACAAGGTCCTCGTTGACCTGAGGCAGGGCCGTGGAGAAGGAGGAGCAGCTCCGTGGTTCTGACAGCCCTGGGGGCTTGGGGGTACTGCACAGCAATGTGGGGTGGGGGCTGAAGGGGGGCTGCAGGCGGCTGGATGATTGGGGAGCAGGTGACACAGCCCTGTAGGGACAGCCAGGAAACAGGGAGAGGATGTTCTGAAAGACCCAGCAGAGCTGTTCCTTCTGTTCACCCTCACTCCCCTCCTTTTCACCTAAAACTCTGAAAAGGCTTTTGCCCTGCAGTTTTCAGATACACATTAAGTTACACTAAGTTGGAAAGAAAGCTAACAATTAATTCGACATCTATTTAAATGCAAAGTTGGCCAGGCGCAGTGGCTCATGCCTGTAATTTCAGCACTTTGGGAAGCCGAGGTGGCCGGATCACCTGAGGTCAGGAGTTTGAGACCAGCCTGGCCAACAAGGTGAAATCCCATCTCTACTAAAAATACAAAAATTAGCCGGGCGTGGTGGCCCACGCCTGTAATCTCAGCTACTTGGGAGGCTGAGGCAGGAGAATCGCCTGAACCTGGGAGGCAGAGGTTGCAGCGAGCCGAGATTGCACAATTGCACTCCAGCCTGGGCGACAGAGCAAGATTCCGTCTCAAAAAAAAAAAAAAAAAAAGTTACCTACGTGGTAGGTTAATAGGTGCAGCAAACCACTATGGCACCTCTGCAACAAACCTTTACACGTAACCCAGAACTTAAAATAATTGATCCCTAAGATCAAAAAAAAAAAAAAAGGTAAGCCAACACATGATTTTAAAAGTCAATTTCTTTTTTTCTTTCAATAAGGCAAAGTTAATAAGAATAGTTCCATGCCTTAGTTTCTTGTCACCAAGCAGTTCAGATATTTTTGCGAGCGCTAATGTTTTAAATCTTTAATACAAATGTGTTAAGGGAGGAAGCCTTCACTAAACAATAAATGGTAGGCCGGGTGCGGTGGTTCAAGCCTGTAATCCCAGCACTTTGGGAGGCCGAGACGGGTGGATCACGAGGTCAGGAGATCGAGACCATCCTGGCTAACACGGTGAAACCCCGTCTCTACTAAAAAATACAAAAAACTAGCCGGGCGAGGTGGTGGGCGCCTGTAGTCCCAGCTACTCGGGAGGCTGAGGCAGGAGAATGGCGTGAATCCGGGAGGCGGAGCTTGCAGTGAGCTGAGATCCGGCCAGCCCGGGCCACAGAGCAAGACTCTGTCTCAAAAAAAAAAAAAAAAACAATAAAGGGTAAGAAATAAAAAAAAGATCCCGTGAAGATTTATTTTCCAGCCTCCAAAAGTCTCAGGGTGTTCCCAGGCAGGAAATGAGCCTCATAAGGCAGGCAAGTGTTGAGTTGGCCCTAATGACACCTCCACATTAGCATCATTAGGACGCTGAAACCGGGACACAGATGTGTAGAGCAGAATCACGAGCAAGGCATGTCCGGGACAGGATCTAGCGCCAAACCCAGGGAGGCTCTCTGAGCTCCCTCTTGCCAGCTATGTGTCCCTAGGAAGATTAACTTCCCACTCTGAACCACCATGTTCTCCTTTGTCAATGAGCTGCGACCACAAAGCCCACCTCCCAGGGTTCCTGAGGAAAACGGGACCCCCATCATCATCTAAACAAACTAAAAGGGTCATGCCAGCCGCATGACATTTGACTACCCTGTCTTCTGGAATCTTTTCAAAAAAAGCTTATAGGGCAAGAAACGAACAACACCCAAACACTCAAGCCCTCCCACGCACACAAATCTTATGCTAGCTATAGGGGAGAAGTGTGTGTGTGTGTGTGTATATGGGAGGAGAGTAGGGCAGAGGCTGTGGGTGACGTACAGTCATACCTCACCCTCATGCAGCACTGGAGATTCTAGAACTAGAACCCAGCGCCAAGGTCACAGTACAGTCCCCACAGGCCGCCTCATGGCTCACCCCATCTTTCACTGCTTCCTTCCCCACTCCCACCGGCTTCCAGACAGCCATTGACCAGTGACTCTCAACTTCCTGCCACTCGAGGCGCCCAACAGATGCAGGCAGCCCCTGCGGACCAAGGCCCATATGCAGAGGGAAGGGGCTGCATCTCCGGCAGGTGTGTGCAGAGGAACTCGAGAGCCCTGAGACAGTTCTTAACCCACATGACACTAGCAAGCAAGACACCCCAGAAAAAATGCACAGGACTCTGAGCTCACTCAAGGCCTCTCGCCAAGGCCTTACCTCGCCTTTCTCTTCGACTGGGAAGTACTGTCATGGGGCTGGTAGGGATACAGGACAGGTCAGTTCCCAGCACACCACGTCATCACATGGATGTCACAGACAGACCACCAACAAAGACAGAACTAAGACATCAGGACTGCAGAGGCTGAACTGCCTTCACCACCCAAAGCTCCCTTACCACAGGGGAACACAGAAGAAGGGAACCTTGGTCAGTGACGTCCCCCCGTACCTCCTGGCTGCCCAATGCTTTGTCAGTCCTGTGAGGCTGGCAATCCGTCCAACTCCTGACCAGCCAAGCACACGCAACCACAGGGAGAACCAGTCGGCACCCAGAAGGTCCCGGCCCGAAGCTTACCTGGCTCTACGGACGGGCCAAGTGGAGGCAACGACGGGGTGAGAGGTTTTCATGGGGTGGGTGAGGTCGGAGGATGGTGAGGGGGGAGGTGGACGGAGGTCATTGCCGGTCGCCCTCCACAGGGTGCTGGCCTGCAGTTATCGACATAAATAAAAACTTGGTGGTCTAAAAAAGGTTTCCGTGAGTGAAGAGGGAAAACAAAAGTAACAAAAAATGAAAATAAAAACAAAAGAGCCCAGAAAGAAAGATGAGGGGACAGAAGAAGACAAAAAGGGGAGGTGAGGGGCAGGGGAATGGTAGAAGAAGAACCAGAAAAGTATTTTTGGTTAGAAACAAAAAAAAGGAAGAAATTTTAAACAAAAATCTCAGCACAACAATCACATCCTCATGCCGTGGCTGCCTTCTAAGCTTCCTGCTGCAGAGGTGCTGGGCACCCCCCTCGGCTCTGCGCTTCTTGCCCGTCCCACCCCTGCTAGGGAAGCGCGCTGGTGGGGCTCACCCTCCCTCAGGTTCAGTCAGGATCTTCTGCCTACTGCGACAACAGGGAACTGCTACCTTGCCCAAACCTCCATGAGTCACATGAGTATCACCAGATCATCAGGGTTCTCTCAACACCCCACACTGCCTTCACCCCAGCATAGCCGTTCTTTCATTGCAAATGGTTGGGAATAACTAAAAGACACTTTGTTCCTCTGACATGAGGGATGCCAAAGTCCCTGGACAATGTTCTCACTCCCTCCAAACCCCAACCAAGCAACTTTTGGAGTTCTCCTGATACACAGCAGTGGCGAGAGCCCCACACACCCACCTTCTTGGCAGAAAGGGCCAGTCTTTTGGCTGGTGGAGGAGACATAGTGCTCGCGGGCGCAGCGGCAGCGCTGCTTAGGACAGGGGACCTCAGCTTCACCGTCTTGGAATCTGCTCCACTTGGCGACGCTTTGGAGTGGCCAGCGGTGGAACAGTTTGTTTCCTGAGAATCGCAGAGATGGGCCGCTCCACTCCTGGCGGTCTGGGGGACCTTGGTGGAGTCGCTGCTGGCCGAGTGCTCTGGGCTGGAGCTGCTGGAGCCCCTCCTGTCGAGGCCAGTGCTCTCGTCATTCCTCTTCAACCCATGCCCGTTGGCAGTGGCTGTAGCCAGGAGCTTAGGTGAGGTAGAGAGGACAACATCCCTGCTGTCCCAGGAGCCCTGCCTTTGGCTCCCAGATCTGCTGCTACTCGAGCTGCTGGTCCCAGGCAGCCCCTGAGCAGTTCTGGGGGAAAAGTGCTGTGGAGGAGCTGGCTTCTTCACCTTCTTTCCAGGGTCATCTAGGATAGTCGGGATGTGTGTGGGTGTCTGGGGGAGTTTGGGGGAAGGGGATCCTAAGGGCAGCTTTGGAGGAACACAGCCGTTCTGGGATTTCAGGCCCAGGGTGAAGCCGTTCCTGGAAATGGGCACGCCAACCTCTTCAGTGCTGTGCAGCTTCTTCATTGTCCCAGAATCCTGTCGCTAAGGAGAGCAAAGCAGAAAACACAACTAAGGAAGCAACAAGTCCCAGTCAGGCCACGCCTTCACAAGGCCACACGCGTCTTAGCCACGCCTTCACAAGGCCACAAGCGTCTTAGCCACGCCTTCACAAGGCCACACGCGTCTTAGCCACGCCTTCACAAGGCCACACGCGTCTTAGCCACGCCTTCACAAGGCCACACGCGTCTTAGCCACGCCTTCACAAGGCCACACGCGTCTTAGCCACGCCTTCGTAAGGCCACACGCGTCTTAGCCACGCCTTCACAAGGCCACACGCGTCTTAGCCACGCCTTCACAAGGCCACACGCGTCTTAGCCACGCCTTCGTAAGGCCACACGCGTCTTAGCCACGCCTTCGTAAGGCCACACGCGTCTTAGCCACGCCTTCGTAAGGCCACACGCATCTTAGCAGTGGGCATGGCCTCCGATTAGTATGCTCAAGACAAATTATTTATGTGGACTCTTGGTAAAGACATTGTGGCTTCTTTGAACAATTCTGGTGTTTTGTGACATCCCAAGGAACTGGGAGACAAGCGCGCACCACTACACACCGTTAATTTTTGTATTTTTCGCAGAGACGGGTTTCACCACGTTGGCCAGGCTGGTCTCAAACTCCTGGCCTCAAACAATCCACCTTCCTCAGCCTCCAGAAGTACTGGGATTACAGGCATGAGCCACTACGCCCGGCCTGAATACATATCTTTATGGCCATCTTTACTATAAAACCAGTACATTTTCATCAAGATTTGAGAAACAGAAAAAAGTATAAAGGAAAAAAATTTAGCAAAGTCCCATCACCTAAACATAATCATGCATTAACATTCTAGTGCTTTCTTCTTTAAGTCTTTTCTTTTGAATGGTTCTGCCCTGAAGAGTTATGTCCCAGTTTTACCTTAATGCTATTATCTCAAGCATCTTTATGGGCAACAACTCTCAATAAATGTCTTTAAGGCAGGGTCTTGCTCTGTTGCCCAGGCTGGAGTACAGTGGTGCAATGATGTCATCATAGCTCACTGCAGCCTCAACCTTCTGGGCTCGAGATCTTCCCACTTCAGAGGCGCAAGTAGCTAGGACTATAGGAGTAGGCCACCATACCTGAATACTTTTTATTGCTTTGTAGAGATGGGGGGGTCTTGCTATGTTGCCCTGGCTGGCCTTGAACTCCTGAGCTCAAGCAATCCTCCCACCCTGGCCTCTCAAAGTGCTGGGATTACAGGCCTGAGCAACTGCAACCTGCCTGTCGGCCATCTTTGACATTTTACTATATAAACTATATATTGCTGATATATATTAACTGTATGGTTAATTTATATAAGCCATATTGTCTCCAACTGTTGAAATTAACAATACAGTACAGTATATGTGTGTGTTTCCTTTATCCTTCAGAGCACTTATTACAACTGCATAGAAATCACTTATTATTCTGTATTCAGATGCTGAATGTCGAGCTTCCCCTGGTTAACTATGAGGCTGTACCCTTATCTCTCGTTCCCACTGCAGCCCTCACCGGCAACTCAAGGGTCTGGTATACAGTCTGTACTTAAAAACATTTGTTGACCTTTTCCTGTACTTAGTACTCCATGCTGATTTTCTGGAAATGGAATTACAAGGCTATAAATACTTTCATGAAATCTGATGCAAACCGCCAAACTGCTTTTACTATACTCCAGCGACATCTATTTTTCAAAACATTTGCTAATTTAACACTTGTTTGGGCTATTACCACTTTAACATTCATATTCTCTGCATGTGCACTAGAGTGATCTCCATTTGAATGAGATCTTGTTTACAAATGTTAACCTTTTGTTGACAATATTTATTGTTTCATTTGTATTTGTAATAGGTTATGTACAAAAATGTAAATCTTAGTCGATTCATAATTTTTCTATATTTGATCCCTCAATTCTAAGCATACAAAGTCTCCTTCCCGCTACCAGAGGTTAAGAATTTACTTCTATTCTCTTCTGAGTTTTGTTTTGCTCCCTACGTTCTATTCTTTGTTAATACTGTTTTCTAAAAGGAATTCATCTTTCCACTGCACCGCAAAGCCTTTTCACTGGTTGAACATTTCCATACACACTAGAACTTGCACCATGTCATTCAGAGTAAAATGGCTCTTGTCTGCTTGCAGTGTATTTGGAAAATCACGTTTGTAATGAAAATGCTCATGGTCAGTGAAGCGCCCCTGCAGGTGTGCCTGACACAGGGACTCTCCTTGAGCCAACCTCCACCCTCGGGCATCACTCTGCCCGTGGAGTTCCTGTGGCAAGTGAGGCTTCCTTTATTTTTGGGGGTTTTTTTGAGACAGGGTCTCATTCTGTTGTCCAGGCTGGAGCGCAGTGGCACACTGATGGCTTAATGCAGCCTCGACCTCCTGTGCTTAAGCGATCCTCCTGCCTCAACCTGCCAACAGCTGGGACAACAGACGTACATACCACGCCTGGCTAATTTTTGCACTTTTTTTGGAGATGGGGTTTTGGAGATAGGGTCTATGTTGTCCAGGCTGCTGCTTTTTTTTTTTTTTGGGATGGAGTCCCACTCTGTCACCCAGGCTGGAGTGCAGTGGCACAATCTCAGCTCACTGCAACCTCCACCTCCCAGGTTCAAGCGATTCTTCTACCTCGGCCTCTTGAATAGCTGGGATTACAGGCGCACACCACCAAGCCCAGCTAACTTTTGTATTTTTAGTAGAGACAGGGTCTCAACATGTTGGCCAAGCTGGTCATGAACTCCTGACCTCAAATAGTCCACCCACCTCAGCCTCCCAAAGTGCCCGGCACCCCTTTTCTTTATTTTTTAAGACAAGGTCTCACTCTGTCACCTTGCCTGGAGTTCACTAGCGTGATCATGGCTCACTGCACATAGCCTCAACCTCCCAGGTTCAAGTGATCCTCCCACATCAGCTTACTGAATATTCTCTATGGAGATGGGGATCTATGTTGCCCAGGCTGCTTTTTAAATTTGTTTTGAGACAGGGTCTTGCTCTGTTGCCCAGGCTGGTGTGGAGTGGTGTGATCACGACTCACTGCAGCCTTAATCTCCCTGGCTCAAGTGATCCTCCCACCTCAGCCTCCTGAGTAGCTGGGACTACAGGCACATGCCATTATACCTCGTTAGCTTTTGCATTTTTAGTAGAGACAAGGTTTTGCCCAGGTTGGTCTCGAACTCCTGGGATCAAGTGTCTTCCCACAGCGGCTTCCCAAAGTGTTGGAATTAAAGACATGAGTCACAGTACCTGGCCCAGGCTGCTTCCTCACTTCCGAGTCTGGGCTACAGTGACCACCAACTTTGCAATTATATCATGTATTTCACTGCTACTTCAATTCTAATGCTTCTAATTTCAGCTTCTAATTTCAGCTTCTATTTTTTTAATGTGAAGGGAAATACAGACGTATGTAAATGACCAAGACCCCTGCAGACTGTGAAAGGCCCTGACTGCTTGTGTGTAGGGTTCAACTCTTCATTCTAAAGAGAGAGGAAGATGATCCATCAAAAGTAGTCATCCAGGCCGGGCACGGTGGCTTATGCCTGTATCCCAGGACTCTGGGAGGCCAAGCTGGGCGAATCACTTGAGGTCAGGAGTTCCAGACCATCCTGGCCAACATGGTGAAACTCTGTCTCTACTAAAACTACAAAAATTAGCAGGGTGTACCGGCAGGCACCCGTAATCACAGCTACTCAGGAGGCTGAGGCAGAAGAATCGCTTGAACCCAGGAGGCAGAGGCTGCAGAGTGTCAGAGGCTGCAGTGAGCTGAGATGGCGCCACTGCACTCCAGGCTCAGCAATGACAGAGCGAGACTGTCTCAAAAAAAGAAAAAGAAGAAATAGTCATCGAGAGAGGGTTCACCCCACTTCAAATGATCACTGTGTTCTAATGAGGAAAATGCCATGAATTCACTAGTGAAACTGAATTCTTAACACTTCTAGCAGTAAATGTCAAACACACACAAAGGTAACTTAGAGGGTAGTTCCTAATGGTTAACTTGCAACCACATAACCTTTATCATCCTCTTTCTGTATGTATATATATATATGTGTGTACATATGTATGACTATATATGTATGTACATACACATATTTCTATTTCTGATCCATTTGAGTAAATTGCAGACATGATGTTCTTTTACCCCAAAATATGTCCATGTGTATTTCCAAAGAACAAAGACATTCTCTTACATAACCACAGCAGAATTACCCAAATCAAGAAATTAACATTGGTACAAACGATTTTTCCGTTAAAATGTGAGGATAGGCTGGGCACGGTGGCTCATGGCTGTAATCCCAGCACTTTGGGAGGCAGAGGCGGGCGGATCACGAGGTCAGGAGATCGAGACCATCCTGGCTAACACGGTGAAACCCTGACTCTACTAAAAATACAAAAAAATTAGCCGGGTGTGGTGGCATGCGCCTGTAGTCCCAAGTACTCAGGAGGCTGAGGCAGGAGAATCGCTTAAACTTGGGAGGTGGAGGTTGCAGCGAGCCGAGATTGCATCACTGCACTCCAGCCTGGGTGACAGAATGAGACTCCATCTCAAAGAAAAAAAAAAAAGGGTATTTTTTCCCACATGCTTATGGTTGAGTTTGCTTGGTGCCTATAATCCTGGCACTTTGGGAGGCCAAGGCAGGAGAATCGCTTGGGCTCAGGAGCTTAAGACCAGCCAGAGCAACATAGTAAGGCCCTGTCTCTACACAAAACTTAAAAATTAGCTGGGTGTGGTAGTGCACTGGTAGTCCCGAATACTAGGGAGGCTAGGGCAGGAGGATGGCTTGAATCCAGGAGCTCAAGGCTGCCCTGAACCATAAATGTGCCACTGTACTCCAGTCTGGGTAACAGAATGAGACACTGTCTCCAAAAAAAGAGTTTACTTGGCATTATAAAGGAAATAAAAAGAGCGCACACAGAAAGTTTGCTTGGCACACCTGTCATGACACCTGTAAGTGGTGCTGGTCTCATGAGTAGAACAGATCTGTGAATGACAGTTCTAATTTGCTGGGTCAGGATTTTCTCATTCATGTCTCCTCTTCTCTATACCCGATGTCAGCTGATGACCAGTTTAAGAAATAACATCGGCTGGGCGCGGTGGCTCACGCCTATAATTCCAGCACTTTGGAATTACAAAAAAAATTAGCAGGGCATGGTGGCGGGCGCCTGTAGTCCCAGCTACTCAGGAGGCTGAGGCAGGAGAATGGCGTGAACCCAGGAGGCGGAGGTTGCAGTGAGCTGAGATTGCGCACTGCACTCCAGTCTGGGCGCCAGAGCAAGACTCCATCTCAAAAAAATAAAAATAAAAATAAAAATAAAATAATAATAAAAACCCATCAACTAGAATAGTGCAAAACTGCCTGCAAACTCCTTCCACTGTGGCCAACTTCCCAAGTGTAAGGAGGTCTGTGGGGAGCACCAAGACCAGTTGCTTTGGCCTCCATCATTCTCACAAATACCTTTCCAGTCAGCGGGGAGGAAACAATCCCATTGCCAATGTTCTTCTTGGAGTGATCTGGAACCACACTCGGGCGGCCGGGAAGGGAGGAGGAGCCTGTCCTGGAGATGAGGCCCTCGGGACTTTTCTTAGAGCCTGGAATTCTGTCAAAGGAAGAAAACAAGTCGGGAATTCTCTTATTAAAGCTGAGAAGGCATTACAGAAACGGAGAGAATCAGAGTAAGTTAAGGTCAAGGTCATAATTATATTATTTTTAAAGGCGGGGCAAGGCAGAAACACGGTCTGGGGAAACCCTGCCACTCCTAACTGCTTCTCTGGAATCTCCCTTCGCCTTTCAACCACCATGAGGCTGAGAGATCAGCTCCAGGTACCTGCTGAATACAAGCAGAGCAAGGGCAAATTAGAGTCAGAATTCCTCCAAGATCAGAGTTAAATGCACCAGAAAGCAAGAGAGACCCCTCGAACACCCCAGTCGCACTCAGCGGAGATGTACAAAGCAGTGAAAACGCCTCAGTTGCCATGGTCTCCAGCCTCCAGGTCAGTGACAGCCAGCTCCGGGAGAAGGTCCCTCCAGAGGAGCTCTGCGGCAGCACCCCCACAAACACGTTCTTCCCAGCCTGGCCCCACAGGGGAAGGGCATCGGCTGGCTACCATCCAGGGAGCAGTACCTCTAATTTAGGGCAATACTATACATGGTGACTTTCCCATTTACATTCAAAATAGCATCAATGGGAGGGCAGAGGGAATCCTGTCCTGATCTTCCCGAGGCTCTGGCTTTACTAAAAAGGGTCCTTCCCCATGGACCGTCTCCATGACACATGATGAACCCTCCAGTGGAATTCCCAATTACCACCAAACAAAAAAAGGTTAGGGAGGCCCATTGGTATAAGAAAAGAGCAGAGGGAGTGAGCTCATCTGGGGAGGGGGTGAGTTTATTACCGCAGATAGAACAGCACATAGGCCTGCTGGTTCAGAACCACCTTGACGTTGCTGGAATGGACCAAGGAATCATTCATCTGGTACCACTGTCCATTGCTTGCCTGAAGCAGCCAAGGATTTTGCAGAAAACAAAACAATCAACAAGCATCCCATTATCCTCACTTTTTAAAAAGAGAATGAAAAATCTGTTACTTGCTACACTTCCAAATGCTATTAATAATCAACCATAACAATTTCCTACTAAAATGTGTAATATTTTCATAACTCAGAATGTGACCCCAAAGTGTGCTTTGAGTCCCAGTTCCTTCCTAGTGCCCCAACAGATAGCAACTGTCCCTTCTAAAGGACATTCAAGCAGTCTCATCACCATGGCCATCTCCCTCCTACATTTGGCTTTCACCAAGATTTTGCCAGGGTTCTAAGGATGGCACCAGAAGTGGCTGCCTCTTCCGTGTCTCACTGCAAGTCTGAGAACAGTAGGTTCTGGTGCAACACTTTTGTAAAGGCATCTTTTCACTCCACGCACAGAGGCAACAATGAGGACTTGAATAAACTACAAAACATCACTACTTTTCACAAAGAAAGTGTTCTACAGAGGCCACATCTGGATGTGCGTGGGTGCTGAAACCCGCCCCAGGAGGCAGCTGCACTGACACAAGCCTCTCACCTTCACATAGCAGTAGTAGTGCCCGGCATGGCAGCTGTAGCCCGAGTGCACCAGGACAGCATAGAGTCCATACATGACAGGATCACCATTATTCTGGGACATATACGGACGTATGTTGAGGAATTCCGGATAGCCTACATCCTGTTTGAAAAATCAAGGAAAAGGCAAATAAGATTCACTTTGAGAGTAAAGATCAATGTGCCCTTTCCATCCACAACCACACAAAATGCCCGACTTGGCTGGTCTTTAACAATTTGGGGGCCGGATGCAGTGGCTCATGCCTGTAATCCCAGCACTTTGGGAGGCCGAGGCAGGGGGATCACTTGAGGAGTTCAAGACCTGCCTGACCAATATAGCAAAACCCCACTTCTAATAAAAATACAAAAAATTAGCTGGGCATGGTGGTGTACTGCCTGTAATCCCAGCTACTCAGGAGGCTAAGGAATGAGAATCACTTCAACCCAGGAGGCGGAGGTTGCAGTGAGCCGAGATCGAGCCACTGCACTCAGCCTGTGCGACAGAGTGAGACTCTGTCTCAAAACTGCACCGCCACAAAAAAGAAAAAAAACAATTTGGGGCGACTGGGTGTGCAGCAACACTGTGCAGGAGCTCCCCCAGGCAATGATTAAAAACCAAGATGCTGGCCAGGCGCAGTGGCTCACGCCTGTAATCCCAGCACTTTGGGAGGCCAAGGCAGGTGGATCACAAGGTCAAGAGATTGAGACCATCCTAGCCAACATGGAGAAACCTTGTCTCTACTAAAAATACAAAAACTAGCCAGGTGTGTTGGCACGTGCCTTGTAGTCCCAGCTACTTGGGAGGCTGAGGCAGCAGAGTTGTTTGAAACTGGGAGGTGGAGGTTATAGTGAGCTGAGATCGCACTGCTGCACTCCAGCCTGGTAACAGAGCGAGACTCCGTCTCAAAACAAACAAGATGCTGAGAAGTGAGTCTTTTCCAATCAGCCTGTGGGAACTTTATTGTCCCATCAAGCGATGTAGAATCTGTCCTTGTCTTTGTCAAGCATCTACATTAGTTCTCTCACCACCTGCTTCCCAACGATCAAATGAGAAGAGTCACTCCTTTTCTTTTCCTCCACTCTACAGGAACATTGTTGGTAGGAGAAAAGGCAGAGAATGCTGGATTTTAGCTCTTCAGAAACAAAAGTGCTGAATTAACACAGCCAACTGCTACTGCAAGTTAGACTTTTAATGAAGTGGATCAGAAGAAAGGTCATGTCAAAATGTGTTCCCAAAACTGACAATTTTTCATACAAAAAAAGACACGCATACATATATACATATATGCACACATATATACAGACCTTATACATACATGCATACACATACATACATGCACACATACACACACGCATACACAAACATGCACACACATATACATACACACACATGTGCATACACATATACACGCACGCATGCATATATACATACACGTGCACATACATATACACACACGCACACATATATCCATACATGTACACATATAGACATACATGCACACACATATATTCTTGGCAGTAATAGTGCCTGGCATGGCAGCTGCAGGCTGCGTGCACCAGGACAGCACGGAGCCCACACAACAGGATGGCCATCATTGTGGGTCTATACAGATGTGCATTTAGGAACTCTAAAACATATAGACATACTTTTTTTTTTTTTTTTTTGAAACACAGTCTCGCTGTGTCACCCAGGCTAGAGTGCAGTGGCACAACCATAGCTCACGTAACTTCGAACTCCTGGACTCAAGCAATCCTCCTATCTCTACCTCCAAAATAGCTGGGACTATAGGCACATGCCACCATGACTGGCTAATCAAAAAAAACTGTTTAGGCCAGGCGTGATGGCTCACACCTATAATCCCAACACTGTGGAAGGCCGAGGTGGGTGGATCACTTGAGGTCAGGAGTTCAAGACCAGCCTGGCCAACATGGTGGAACCCCGTCTCTACTAAAAATACAAAATTTAGCCAGGCATGGTGGTGCACTCGTGGTCCCAGCTACTTGGGAGGCTGAGGCAGGAGAACCACTTGAACTTGGGAGCCTGGGTGACAGAGTGAGACTTCGTCTCAAAAAAAAAAAAACAAAAACCCAAAATTTTTTTGTAGAGACAGGGTCTCGCTATGTTGCCCAGGCTGGTCTTAAACTCCCAGTCTCAAGCAGTCCTCCCACCTCAGCCTCCCCAAGTGCTGAGATTAGAGGTGTGAGCCATTATGCCCAGCCTAAATCATTTTTTTAAACTGAGTTGTGGGATTTGTAGAAATGCACAGATCTTCAGTATACAGATCAAAGAGTTTTGACAAGTATATACTGATGGACATGCAGAACATCAACTAGAAAATTCCCACATCCCAGACACTGCCCCCATCTCAAATATCCACTGTTCTGATTTCTGTCATGATTAATTTTGCCTGTTCTTAAAACATCACATCCATCAGTCATGTGCCACATAACCATGTTTCGGTCAATGACAGACCATATATACAACAATGATCCCATAAGATTATAATTCGGCATTTTCACTGTACCTTCTCTGTGCTGAGATACACATATACTTCCCATTGTGTTGCAACTGCCTACAGTATTCAGGACAGGAACAGGCTGTGTAGGTTTGTGGCCTAGGAGCAAGGGGCTATACCATACAGCGGGCTTTGTCATCTACCTCTGTGTACGTGCACTCTATGACATTCACACAGGGACAGAATTGCCTGGTGACATATTTCTTAAAACGTGCCCTTGTGGTTACACGACACGAGTCTACAACATAAAGAATCTGCAAACACGTTTGGGAAATGCTGACCTAAGCAAGCCCCCTACCACTACCAATGAGGAAACGGAGGCTCAGCCAAGGGGCTCGTTCCAAACCGCATAACCAGGCTCTCAAAACAGAACTTGAGATTGTTATGAACTACAGCCATCAGCTGGGAGCAGTGGCTCAGGCCTGTTATCCCAGCACTTTAGGAGGCTGAGGCAGGTGGATAACCTGAGTTCAGGAGTTCGAGACCAGCCTGGCCAACATGGCGAAACCCCGTCTCTACTAAAAATACAAAAATTGGCCAAGTGTGGTGGCGGGCGCCTTAATCCCAGCTACTCTGGAGGCTGAGGCAGGACAATCACTTGAACCCAGAAGGCGGAGATTGCGCCACTGCAATCCAGCCCGGGCAACAGAGCAAGACTCTATCTCAAAAAAAAAAAAAAAAAAAAAAAGGAAAAGAAAAGAAAAGAAAAGAAGAAACACGTCTTCTATTAAAATGCCACTATAGGCCAGGTATGGTGGCTCACACCTGTAATCCCAGCACTGTGAGAGGTCAAGGCAGGCAGGTCACTTAAGCCCAGGAGTTTGAGACCAGCTTGGGCAACACAGCAAGATCCCGTCTCTACAAAAAACTTTTAAAAAAATTAACCAGGCATGGTGACATGTGCCCACAGTCCCAGGTACTCAGAAGGCTAAGGCAGGGGGATCGCTTGAGCCTGGGAGGTCAAGACTGCAGTGAGCTGTGATTCCGCCACTGCACTCCAGCCCAGGTGACAGAGTGAGACCCTGTTTTAAAATAAAATAAAATTAAAAAAATAAAATGCCATCGTGTCAAAAGTAGTTTTTTAAACTCCATATTCCATAAAAAGCCAGAGCATGCAATGGCACCTGTTCTAGACATCAACAGGACATGGACGATACGAGTCCCGCCACCCAGTGCTTATCACACTCATCTGGAGAACCCTGAGCGTCCCTGCCAGGACCAGCCCAAGCACAACCAGAAGCTGGGGTAAATCCAGTAAGACAGTGGCCCTGGAACTTGACTGTATATAACAAGCATTCAGGGATTTTGCAAAAATGCAGATTCCTGGGCCCTGTCCTCCAGAGATTCAAATTCACTAGCAATGGGATAGAGCCAGACATGTCTATTTTTCTTTTTTTTGAGAGAGTCTCGCTCTGTCGCCCAGGCTGGAGTGCAGTGGCGCAATCTCAGTTCACTGCAACCTCCGCCTTCCGGGTTCAAGCCATTCTCCTGCCTCAGTCTCCTGAGTAGCTGGGACTACAGGCGCCCGCCACCTCGCCCGACTAATTCTTTGTATTTCTAGTAGAGATGAGGTTTCACCATGTTAGCCAGGATGGTCTTGATCTCCTGACCTCATGATCCGCCCACCTCAGCCTCCCAAAGTGCCGGGATTACAGGAGTGAGCCACCACGCCCAGCCAGAAATGTCTATTTTTAAAAAGCATCCCAGGTCTCTTCACCTCTCTGTGCCTATTTTCCCGTCCTGGGCAATGGTGAAACTACAGCCTCTACTTCACAATATGTGTAGAACCTTTAGAACACGGACAGGTACTATGTAAATGGCAGCTATCAAACTCGTGGCTATCACTTTCTTTGTGTCATTCTGATGCCGACTGTGGCCCACGGATATGCCTGAGATGGCGTCAAGAGCGCTCACCTTGGTGATCTTCCCCCCGCTGAAGTTGGCAAAGCGCTTGAGGGAAAGGGTTAAGACATTGGATGTTCTGTGGATGGTGAAGCGCTTGCTGGCTGGAACCTTCTTCTTGCATCTGTGAAGAAGGTGATGAGAAAGATTAATTAACTGATTGATTCACGCTCTGAAAAATGTTGTCTTAACGCTAAGTTAACAGCAGCAACAACTGCTCTGTAATAACGGAATCTTCATCAATTAGATTTAAACCTTTTGCTCCCCTAAAAATCACATTAAGTATGCCTCAAGTAAAGGAAAGCTACCACAGGGAACAAGACTATAGAAAGTGGGAAGATCCTAAAGCAAAAAAATAAAAGTACTGTACCCACCAGGAGACTAAACAAGATACAGGAGAACAGGAAGAAGTTGCTTTGGGGCAACACAGGAAAGAGCAAATTAAAGCAGATGTGGCTGAGTGATAAAATGGGCAGGCAGGAAGTCAACGTAAGCAAAGCCAGAAGATGGGCAAACGCAGGGAGAGAAAACAGAGGCAGAGGCGTGCAGCTTGGAGAGCTGCAGGAAACAGACATAAAGAGGAGTAAAGCAGAATTAAGAATATATTCTTTAGCGCCTACAGCTTTACAACAACCTAGATACAAAGACATCCGGCCGGCTGTAGTGGCATGATCCCAGCACTCTGGGAGGCCAAGACAGGCGGATCACCTGAGTTCAGGAGTTCGAGACCAGCCTGGCCAACATGGTGAAACCCTATCACTACTAAAAATACAACAAATGACAAAGTAAGAGTTCTATCTGCAGAAATGGAAAAACATCCAAAACCGGTTAAGTAAAAAATAAAAGCCACAGAAAACACTCCTCAAGAAGCAAGAGAGCAACTGGCTGGGCACAGCCCCTTGGGTGGCCGCCCAGTGTGAGCCAGTGTGAATTGATGTGAGCTCGTGTTCTGCCGCGTCCTCTCGGTGTGGCCTCAGGCCTGGTCACTTCACTTCTCTGTGCCTCAGTTTCACCATCCCTGGCAACGGGAAACCACAGCCCCTACTGACAATACATGCAGCATCTTTAGAACAGGTATGGTGTAAGCTGCAGCTATAAAAATCACAGCTATTGCTTCATTTGTGTTATTTAGAAGTTTGTGTTTTTGGGACATACATAGGTTCCTCAAGAAATACGAGCAGCGTCACCGCAAAGGAAGAGAGAGGGTGGGCACAACGCCGTCAGGTAAGGTGCCTCATTTCTCATCTTGTGTCAGTCTTCCGCCATGAGCACCGTGAAACTTACTTAGCACACATGTAGGCATTCTCTCCACTCAGGACATCTGCTTTCACGAAAAGTTCCAGAGCACGCACAATATTTGCAGCTTGCTGAGGAGGACAAAACAGGGAGTAAAATACACAGCAGAAGAAAAAGGCTGATTCAAGAAATGCCAAATTTAAGGTCTTTTTTAGGCTGAGGCAGCAAATCACAAAACTTGACTCGCATAAAAGTTTTCCCGCTAGCTGCCAGACTGGGACTCCTTCTCCAGTGACAAGAAATGACAGCAGCCAGGAACAGCAGCTCACGCCTATAATCCCAGCACCCTGGGAGGCCGGGGCAGGAGGATCACTTGAGGCCAGGAGTTTGAGACCAGCCTGGACAACACAGCAAGACCCCCATCTCTACAAATAAATTTTAAAAATTAAGCAGGCGCGGTGATGCATGCCTGTAGTACCAGCGCTGTGGGAGGATCACTTAAGCCTAGAGGTCAGGACTACAGGGAGCTGTGATTGCACCACTGCACTCCTGCCTGGGCCACAGAATAAGACCCTGTCCCTCGAGCCCCCATAAAAAAAAAAAAAAAAAAAAGAAAAGAAATGACAGCTGCAGGTCTGCCATGAATCAGTCACTTTTATCAGGATGGTCTTGTAGCTGGACCTGCTCTGGAGCTTGGGTTGGTGCAGCGCAGGCAGGCCAGCCTCCTGCAGACTGTAGCTGGAGCAGGGCGTGCGTGTAAAGCCAAGGCTGCTCTCCCAGGTGAGGCCCACAGAGCCACCAAGCTCCAAAGACTGCACGCTGCCCACAGCACACAACAGACTCTCCTCAAGCCCTGGGGACAGTGTTGTTCCTGTACATGCTTCAGGACACAAAACTCAATTTTACCATTTTTTTTCTTTACATAAAACGATATGCACTGGAAAAACTCTAGAGAGAAACAGGTAAAGACAATGGTCTGTACTGCAAGGCAGCAGGGAGCAAAGGAGTTTTCTCCCTATCTACTTTGATCTGATGCCTTCACTGTTCTGCTGGCTCTGTTTCACCCTCTGGCCTCACTCTCCTACTGCAAATGTGAAGGGCAGCATAAGTCTGTACCCGGATCTCCAGCGCGACGTCCAAGTAGGGGTCGTAGGTGTCTGAGACGCTCTTGCACATGGAGCACTTCACTGCAACAGAACAGAGGCAGTGGAGCAGGTGCGGCCTGGCAGATGCACTCCCAGCTCCCAAGACCGAGACCCGGCAGGGAGGCAGACTCTCAGCAGGGCTTTGGCCAAAAATGAGATTCCCACTAGCCCCTGAAGAATCCTGGTGTCTGGACAGCGAGCTCTCCTTCCCCACTGAAGTTCACAAAGATGGATGTCAATGCCTTTGCACTCACAGGACCCTCTCTGCCTGGACTGGCAACCACCACGTGCAGTACTCTTCTGCTGAGGGAGAGCGGAGGGAAGACCGCCTCCTCCCTATGTGCGTGCACAGCACTTCTCTCGGACTTCCTCATGGGAATATACACACACATGCACATATATATACATATATATATATTTTTTGTTAAATTTTGAGATAGAGTCTTGCTCTGTCTCCCAGGCTGGAGTGCAGTGGTGGAATCTTGGCTCACTGCAAACTCCACCTCCTGGGTTCAAGCAATTCTCCTGACTCAGCCTCCCGAGTAGCTGGGATTGCAGGCATGCGCCACCGCGCCCGCCTAATTTTTGTATTTTTAGTAGAGACGGGGTTTCACCATGTTGGCCATGGCTGGCCAGGCTGGCCTCGAACTCCTGACCTCAGGTGATCCCCCTGCCTCAGCTTTCCAAAGTGCTAGGATTACAGGCAAGAGCCACCACGCCCGGCCCTCATGGGAATATTCTAACAACCGCTCCAGTGGCCAGGTGGGCCAAAGGTCTCAGAGGAAACCATGGCTCAAGACCTCAGAGACTGACCCAGGTCTGCACAGTGAGGAAAGAGCCCCAGCCTGCATTCCAAGACTTAGGGTTTCCTGGGTTCATGTTCTAATCCTGGCAAGAAGCAGTAGAGCAAATGTCTCCACTTACCACGTGATCTGAGATACCCTCCAAAAATCTGATGGACCAAGGTAGTAGCCTGCGTTTGACGATCCAACCTGAAAAGGAGGCCACAGCCTTTAAGGGAAGGACTTGGCAGAATGACACGAGGGATGGCCCCATCCCAGCACCCCCATGCCCACCAATCACCAGCTCAGCGTGAGGCTGGGAAACCTCACCCCCTACCCGAGTCACCACAGACCCTCAACCTCCATCGTCAGCCCAGCGGCCTGACAGTCTCTGCAGAGCTCTGACCTCCTCAGGGACCCACTCCCCACAGTAGCCATTTCAAGCCTTCACAATGCCCACCGCCACCCACCTCACAGAAAGTAAAAGACCTGAGAAACGTACGTGTATCCTCACCCATTGTTGCCTTTTTTTTTTGGTCTCAATAAAAAGTAAGGACCCAAATCTGGAGTGAGACGGGAGGCCAAACACCCCCCCAAGCTGGGGCGCCCAACCAGCCCACCCCTCCATTTCTCTGCTGGCCATCAGACGGCTGGTCCCCAATCTGGGAAGAGGGGTGGAGGTGGGGACAGAGGCACAAACAGGACCAAAACTCCCCGGCTCTGTGCCCTTTCCAGAGAGGACAGCAGAGTCAGCCGTGGGCTTCAGGATCAGGAGCCCTGCACTCATTCATGCCCCCGCACCGCTCACTAACTGGGATGTGAGGCAATCCGAGCTGGGGGGGCCTCTTCTCACCCGGCCCCAGGGCTGCCTGGTGCCTCCCACGCCTACGTAGCCATATGGTAGCTACTCACGCTGGGAAGATTCTGAAACAATACACCACATCCAGTTTCTGCTCCTGGTTCTACTTGCAACCCACTGCATCTGGTCCTGACTCACTGCCCTGGAACTGCCTTCCTCAGAGTCGCCCAAGGCCTCCAGGCACGAGGCCAGCTGGGTCTGCAGGCCCTTTACTAGGAGGCTGCGCAGTGTGCCCATACACCCACTCCCTCCAGATGAGCTTCCCCTCTCTCCAGGCTCTCCAGCCCCGTCTCTCCAGCTGCTTCCCCGACTCCTCACTGGCACAAAGCAGGGCTGTTTCCAGGGCTCCCTCCACATTTCCCATGGCCACCCAGACCATTCCACACCGGCAGGCCACACCCCGCACCCCCCCTGCCCAGAACATGTCCACCTCAGCCTCTCATCTGGCCCGTGAGACTATTTACCATCGCACTTCCCGGACTCTGGGAGCTCTGAAATATTTGGGGGACCAATACAGGATCACTCAACTTTTACTCTGCAAAGTTAGAAAATGAAAAATCAACTGCCACCACCTACTGTCCCACCATTCTTCAAAAGTGACCTTTTAACTGCAAACACTAGCAAGGACGGAATCTCTGCGTGAACTGAGAACTGTGGGTAGCTGCATGTGATGGTGGCTGCCAAAATCCAGACCACCCCCACAACCCCTCCATCGTCTAGAAGCCCACAAGCACCAGAGCCCACAGGGCCTCAAGGAATCCCCTCTTGCATAACCCAAAGCAGAGGGAGCACAACCATCACCTCACCCAGGAGGAGGAAAGCCAAGCTGAGTGGCAGCTCCCACAGGCACCCCATCCCACAGGCACCCCATCCCACAGGCACCCCACTGAGCCTGGGGAGAAAGGGCAGTGGGGAACAACTGAGCAAGAAGGGAGGAGGGGGCAGGAGGTGGCCCGAGAGCCACCCCGAATCACGGCTGCAAGGGGTGCCCTGGAGAGGAGCGCTGAATATGGGGTCTCACAGGCATGTAGCTGGAGTGGCAGTCTCCACAGGCATGGGCTGCCAGGGGGAGAAGGCAAAAAGGCAGGCAGGCGTCCTTAGAAGGGCAGTGAAGGGCAAGAGAGGCAAAAGGGAAAACAGGTTCCTGAAAAAAACTCAAAACTATCCTAGGTTATTCAACCCTTCTGCCACCAGAGGAAAAGCCAACCATTAAAGTGCCCTGCACGGTGCAGACAGAGGAGGCACTCTGGATTACGAAATCTTGAAAAGCAGCAGACCCACAAGATAAATGAAAGTAGGCCCCGTCTACGCAAAGTGCTTCAAGCACAAAGCAGCAATGAACAAGAATCAAAACACCTCATGGAATGCAAACTAGCTCCAGAAAACAGGCATGACACTGAAGACACAGCCACCAAAACTCCAAGCTGAACATCCTCAACACAGTGAGAGTGGCCTCATTTCTGGAACCAGAGTGCCATACACAGCTGCCCTCCTGGAGGGACTTATGAGAGGACGGGCTTCACCTAGCCAGGAGCACGACAGAGGTGCCACTGGAGGGTAGGCAGTGAGCAATGGGAAGATGTAACCGTAACCTAAGGCTGTGCAAAAAAAAGGTACCACCTTATAGGTGCCAACAACAACAACAAAGAAATCATGCGCACTAAAACGGCAAGGGAGAAGAGAGCAAAAGCGGCAGGAAGTAAGGGCGCCACGTGGACTGCCCAACTAGACAGTGAGGGGTGGGAAAACGGGACCAGGTGCATTTCAAAAGGGTGTATGAAACCAGCAGGCAGGGTGGAGCGTGCCTGCAGTTCCAGTTACCGGGAGGGAGGACTGCTTGAGTCCAAGAGGTAGAGCCTGCCGAACGGAGATCGCGCCACTGCACACCAGCCTGGGAGACAGAGCCAGGCCCTGTCTCAAAAACAATGGCTTATGTACAAAGGTAGCCATTGAAACAAAAATGCATATCTTCCTAATATCCCAAGAAATTTGATGAATAAAGAAAAATCAGCCGGGCACAGTGGCTCACACCTGTAATCCCAACACTTTGGGAGGCCGAGGTGGGCAGATCATGAGGTCAGGAGATCGAGACCATCCTGCCTAACATGGTAAAACCCCCGTCTGTACTAAAAATACCAAACATTAGCCGGGCGTGGTGGCGGGCGCCTGTAGTCCCAGCTACTCAGGAGGCTGAGGCAGGAGAATGGCATGAACCCAGGAGGCAGAGCTTGCAGTGAGCCGAGATCGCACCACTGCACTCCAGCCTAGGCGACAGAGTGAGACTCCATCTCAAAAAAAAAAAAAAAAAAATCTGAGAAATAAATGCAGTAAATATGCTACCTATAACTACTATAAAATACATAAATACAACAGAATTCAACCAAACTTTTCAGTCATAACAGGAAATGTGAAGGGACTTAACCTGCCTATTAAGAGACGGTCACTTTCACTTAAAAAACAAGACCAAACCTTAAGAACACCTCTAAGGAAGGGTTCAGAAAGTGACAGCAAGGGGCCAGTGGAAACCCTGCAAAGCAGGGGCTGCAGCATGATGCTGGCCATGGCGGAATTCAGAACAAAGCCACTCCATGTGACAAGCGAAGACACTCAGAATGCTAAAAGCAACGATCCTCAATGAAGACATGACAGTTACAAACATCTAATCACAATCACCTGTATAGAGTAAAACTAGAGGAGATGCAAGGAGACAGACACCCACCAGAATTCCAATAATCATGGACTTAACACACTATTCCAAACAGATGAAGGAGACAAGAGCACATGGACAGAGAAAATGAAAACAGCATCATCAATAGACCCATCTACGGACAGAGGAGCAAACCAACACCCCGGCGGTCTGAGCACCCACCATCAAGTATGCAGGAAACATTCACAAACGCTGGTCACCTGTCATCACAGAGAAAACAACAGGAAGTTCCATGAAGTAGAAATATTATCAACACACTCTGATCATAACGCAAGTAACATCAAAAGTCATTTACAGAAGCAAAAGATGAAAAGGCCCCTCCACCTGCAAATTCAATGGAATAATTTGCTTTATGAGAAGCTCACCGTTGGTGTCATGCTTATTTTTTCTCCACATTTCACTGCAGACCAGTGAAAGCTCTCTCATGGACCAATATCTGGTGAGCCTTCATCTCTCCCCTGGCAATGCCGGCCACCTGACACCTGGCCTCCCTCTTCTTTCTACCAATTCTGGTACCAACGAATGACTCACCACCACCCACCCCAATGCCCAGACCACAGACCTGCATTCCTCCCATCCCACGGCCCCAAATCCAAACCGTCATTCATTCTACCTCCCATCCCACTCCTCACGAATTTCTTCCAGCTGCAGACTCTGGTTAATTGAACCGACAGAAGCCCAAGAGTCAGTTTCTGTCCTAAGAGCGCTCCAGGTGGCTGCACCCTGTGCCCAGAGCCAGGGCCCCTGCTATAGGCTCACTGCACTCCCCCTGCAGGTGCTGGGGACACTGCAGCCCTCCTCCTGGGGATACCCACTTGCCTTTGCAGGCCCTCAGGGGTCACTTCTCCCAGGAAGCCGCCTCTGAGTGAGGTAATCTCCTCTATCACAGCACTTCCCACACATCACTGCAAATGCTGCTGGGGTCCCCTGTCTTCCCCAATTACACCATGGGCTTCACAGACTCCAGGGCCATGGCTTCTACCTCTCAGTTCTCAGTGCTAGATATGGGGCCCAGCACACAGGGAACAGCAGTTCAATTACCCAGTTCACTGAAGGGCAGACCCAGGATCATATAGGGAGCAGGGAGGCTTGAGCCCCTTCAGGGGAAAGGGAAGAACACATCACCAAACCCTCAGAAGAGACAAAGAACATCCTAGGAATGCAGTGAAAGTTGCCTTCATATAAATGATTTAAGTAAGTTTTCTTAAGCCAGGAATGGTGGCTCATGCCTTTAACCCTAGCACTGAGAGGCCAGGGAGGGCGGATCACTTGAGGTCAGGAGTTGGAGACTAGCCTGGCCAACAAGGCAAAACCCTGTCTCTACTAATAATACAAAAATTAGCCAGGCACAGTGGTGTGGGCCTGTAATTCCAGCTACTGCACTCCAGCCTGCGCGACAGAGCAAGAGTCCCGTCTCAAAAAAAGTTTCATTCTCTAAGTCTTATTTACGTAAGAATATCATCCACTGAGGCTGGTGGTTTTGCCATTTCACTCACTCATTGCTACAACTCAACTTCTCTAAAGAACATTCTAGGTATACTTCCTAAACTAAAGTATTTCTAAGATCCTAAGCTGAGGCAATAAAAGGAAGTCCTGAGCATTTCCTGCCCATTTTCTTTGGTCTGAACCTATGAACTCAGGAATGCCACAAAGACAATTTGTGATGGCGACCATTACATATAAGTGCATATGTGGTGCCAAACAATTGCCTGGCACCACACCAGTGTGAATAAGAAACGGCAGCCAGGCAGTTAGATCCTAAGTTATAAACTGCCTCATGTTAAAGCTCCGTTTGTACATATACATGTATGTATAAATTATACTGCATAAACCTAATTCCTACCACCCCATCCTCTTTTTAAAAACAACATGTTTTTTTTTTTTTTGAGACGGAGTCTCGCTCAGTCGCCCAGGCTGGAGTACAGTGGCGCGATCTCGGCTCACTGTAAGCTCCGCCTCCCGGGTTCACGCCATTCTCCTGCCTCAGCCTCCCAAGTAGCTGGGACTACAAGCGCTCGCCGCCACGCCCAGCTAATTTTTTTGCATTTTTAGTAGAGATGGGGTTTCACCGTGTTAGCCAGGATGGTCTCGATCTCCTGACCTCGTGATCCGCCCGTCTCGGCCTCCCAAAGTGCTGGGATTACAGGCTTGAGCCACCGTGCCCGGCCAAAAAACAACATGATTTTTAAGAGACTGGAAAAGGTCCATGGTAATAACTGAACACCCCTAAGAAGGTCTGCTAATGTATTTCCCCTTAACTGAGCTGCTGAGACACAGCTACTGCCACCACCACAGCCACCCAATCCTACCAAGCCGCCCGGGATCAGGAGGACGTGGCCAGAGACAGCCCTTTCCCAGGAAGCAAGGGCAATCCCCTATTTGGGCTCCAGCAGGCTGAGTACCCAGAGGCAAATTCTGCCACATCTACCCGAGGGCAGCCTGGGTAGAAAGTAGCCAGGCTGGCTGTTGCCATAGGAATGTTCTGCTGCCACCATGTAGAAAAGGTGTCCAAAGCCCGGGGAAGGCAAGTGGGGAAGCACGCACTTGGCGCAGCCATTCAGGCAGGCCTTCTGCATGGCATCGATGGTGTACCGCAGGAACTCATGCGCGTCCTCCTGGTTCCCAAAGCGGAAGTGCCGGGCGATCTCTAAAAGAGGAAGAGGAAGAAACACGGAGGGAAGAGCTCATGTCTTCTCGTCAAACATCCTGGGGCTGCTTTCCCAAGTATCCATTCCTGGCTGTTACAAGGGGAAAATACTGCAACTTTTCAAAGGAACAAGTGAGGAAAACAAGAGCTCTACATGGATTTTCTATATCCCAATCACAATTCATCATGGCAACTACTTTCTCAGTAAGATCGGAGGCTTGAACCTTCACTACTTCACAGACAAGGAAGAACGCCAAGCCCACAAAAATGTGAAATGCCGGCTGGGTGAGGTGGCTCCCGCCTGTCACTCTAACACTTCAGGAGGCGGGGGTGGGAGGATCACTTGAGCCCAGGAGTTCGAGAGCAGCCTGGGCAACACAGGGAGACTTCATCTCTACAAAAATAAAAAATAAAAAAATTAGCCAGGCACGATGGCATGTGCCTGTAGTCCCAGCTACCTGGGGGGCTGAGGCAGGAGGATGGGTTGAACCTGGGAGGTTAAGGCTGCAGTAAGCTATGATCTCACCACTGCACTCACAAGCTTGGGCAACAAAGCAAGACTCTTATCTCAGAAAGAAAAAGAATAAAAAATGTAAAATCTGGCTGGGTGCAATGGCTTATGCCTGTAATCCCAACACTTTGGAAGGCCAAGGCAGGAGGATCTCTTGGAGCCGGGAGTTGGAGACCAGCCTGCACAACATGGCCAGACCCCGTCTCTACAAACAATACAAAAACAGCCAAGTATGGTGCACCTACAATCCCAGCTACTCAGAAGGCCAAGGCCGACTGCTTGAGCCCAAGAGTTTCAGGCTGCAGTGAGCTGTGATTGCACCACTGTCCTCCAGCCTGTGTAAGAGCAAAACCCTAGGCCGGGCGTGGTGACTCACACCTGTAATCCCAGCACTTTGAGTGGCCGAGGTAGGCGAACTACCTGAGCTCAAGAGTTCGAGACCAGCCTGGGCAACATGGTGAAACCCCGTTTCTACTAAAAATACAAAATTTAGCTGGGCGTGGTGGCGTGCGCCTGTAGTCCCAGCTACTCAGGAGGCTGAGGCAGGAGAATTGCTTGAACCCTGGAGGCAGAGGTTGCAGTGAGCTGAGATCACGCCACTGCACTCAAGCCGGGCAACAGAGGGAGACTCCATCTCAAAAAAAAAAAAAAAAGGAAAACCCTGTCTCAAACAAAAGAATGTAAAATCCACTGAATATCTCTCTAAAAGCCAATATAAAACACAGGTGAATAAGTATTTCATAGTGCTACAATTTACACAGGTTTCAAAAACCGGTAATAGGCCGGGCGCGGTGGCTCAAGCCTATAATCCCAGCACTTTGGGAGGCCGAGACGGGCGGATCACGAGGTCAGGAGATCGAGACCATCCTGGCTAACACGGTGAAACCCCATCTCTACTAAAAATGCAAAAAAATTAGCTGGGCGTGGCGGCGAGCGCTTGTAGTCCCAGCTACTTGGGAGGCTGAGGCAGGAGAATGGCGTGAACCCGGGAGGCGGAGCTTGCAGTGAGCTGAGATCCGGCCACTGCACCCCAGCCTGGGCGACAGAGCGAGACTCCGTCTCAAAAAAAAAAAAAAAAAAAAAAAACCGGTAATAGGCCTCTTCTTTCTGCCAAGTGAATGTGAATGAGACTTTTTTATAGGCTAGGCAACTGATTCCTGATATTCAGAAAGGAATTGGTACATTCCTCAGCCATTCTTCCTCCCACTTCTCCCTCAGGCTCACTTGCCTGCCCCAAAGACCTGGCCAGAGGAAAAGCTACCTGTCCTGACCTGCCCCCACTGACAGGCTTCCCCACTGACCCCAGCCCAAGTCTCTAAACTGCTATTCTTTGAGTCTGTGCCACCACATGCAGGGCTGTTAGCACAGAGGGATTCCCAAGACGTCATCCATGACTCACTCTTCTCTCCCTTCTACCAACTCCCCAGCACCTCCTACAGGGCGAGCACTTAGCAGGCCTTCAGTAACAGATGGAGAATGGCACAGTGGCTCGTATCTGTAATCCCAACACTTTGGGAGGCCAAAGTGGAAGGGCAGCTTAAGGTCAGGAATTTAAGACGAGCCTGGGCAACACAGCGAGAACCCCGTCTCTACAAAAACTTAAAAAATAAAAAAACCACAAAAATTTTAACATGGATTGATGCTTACTTTTCAGGTCTCGGATGAAGGAGACGGGCTTGATGGCGTTGCCGCTGTTGGCGAAGGCCTGGACGATGTGGTTCTGCATGACACACAGCATGCAGAAGCTTCCCTGGTGGCCTGCCAGCGTGGAAGGAGGAGCAATTTTAAGACAAGAGCTTTCAAAAAACTCATGGTGAGATCCCCACCCCAAACGTAACACAGACAGAAACACAAGCAGGGAAGAGCAAACCAGGCTGTGAGAGAATGGATGAGCCAGAGACCCCAGACCTCTGCTGCCTGGGTGACCACCAAGGAAATGTTCTTCTCTGCTGGATGGCGTTTGGAAGCTATGATCCATCCAAAGCTGAAACTCTAACAACCTCACAACATCACCCCATGTTAACGCTGACCTGTGCATGATTCTTTTCACATTTCATTAGTATCATTTACTTATAAAAAGACCAAGGCAGGTTTTCAAAATGAAGCTTAAAAGATGTCTTCTCGAATTTCTAAGTTGCATCACATGGTCAACAGGCTAAAATATTTTAGGGCTGACAGCCCTTTGGTCCCTCAGACATGGGAATATCTGTTCCACTGCTTCTAGTAAACACCACGCTAGGATATATCTGGGGTTGAAAATGTTTTCTGGGAAGATCCAGATAGCAAATCCTTTCTGATCTGAGGACTATACAGTCTAGTCACAACTATGCCCCTGCATTATAGAGAAAGCAGCTGTAGACAATATGTGAACAATGGAGTATGAACGTGTTCAATAAAACTTTATTTACACACACAGACAGTAGGCCAGATGAGTCTGCCCACCGCTGCTCTACATAAAATGCCTCACTAGACATTAGGCTAGACAGTGGTGCTGTTTTTTTTTTTTTTTTGAGACAGAGTCTCACTGTCACCCGGGCTGGAGTGCAGTGGCATAATCTAGGCTCACTGCAACCTTCGCCTGCCGGGTTTAAGCATTTCTCCTGCCTCAGCCTTCCAAGTAGCTGGGACTAAAGGTACGTGCCACCATGCCAGGCTAATTTTTTGTATTTTAATAGAGACGGAGTTTCACCATGCTGGCCCAGCTGGTCTCAAACTCCTGACCTCATGATCTGCCTGCCTGTAATACCAGCACTTTGGGAGGCCGAGGCGGGCAGATCACGAGGTCAGGAGTACGAGACTAGCCTGGCCAATATGGTAAAACCCCGTCTCTATTAAAAATACAAAATCAGCCAGGCATGGCGGCACGCACCTGCAGTCCCAGCTACTCAGGAAGCTGAGGCAGGAGACTCACTTGAACCCAGGAGGTAGAGGTTGCAGTGAGCCGAGATTGTACCACTGCACTCCAGCCTGGGTGACAGAGTGAGACTCCGTCTCCAAAAAAACCCCACAACGTGCTGCTTCATCTCAACAATGTACACTATGTCTTGATCATTAACCTTTGCTGCTATGAAGCCATTGCAATTAGCAAGACCTTTACAAACACTTCCCACTGCATGGCCATCTTGCGTTCTCTTTTTTATTTGTTTTTTCTGAGATGGAATCTTGTTCTGTCGCCCAGGCTAATGTGCAGTGGCGTGATCTCAGTTCACTGCAACCTCTGCCTCTTGGGTTCAAGCAATTCTCCTGCCTCAGCCTCTCAAGTAGCTGGGATTACAGGTGTGTGCCAACACACCCAGCTAATTTTTTTGTTTGTTTTGAGACAGAGTTTTGCTCTTGTTGTTCAGGCTGGAGTGCAATGGCGAGATCTCGGCTCACTGCAACCTCCGCCTCCCAGGTACAAGCGATTCTCCTGTCTCAGTCTCCCAAGTAGCTCGGACTACAGGCGTACACCACCACACCCAGCTAATTTTTTGTATTTAGTAGAGAAGGGGTTTCACCATGTTAGCCAGGCTGGTCATGATCTCCTGACCTCGTGATCCGCCTGCCTCAGCCTCCCAAAGTGCTGGGATTACAGGTGTGAGCCACCGCGCACAGCCAGTAGCAGTCACTTACTTCTACAGCACTCCCTGTTTGCCGGCTGCTACTCCAGGCACTTGACTCACTCAGAATTCATCTGAGCCTCTGGCCGGGCGCGGTGGCTCAAGCCTGTAATCCCAGCACTTTGGGAGGCCGAGACGGGCGGATCACGAGGTCAGGAGATCGAGACCATCCTGGCTAACATGGTGAAACCCCGTCTCTACTAAAAAATACAAAAAAACTAGCCAGGCGAGGTGGCGGGCGCCTGTAGTCCCAGCTACTCCGGAGGCTGAGGCAGGAGAATGGCGTAAACCCGGGAGGCGGAGCTTGCAGTGAGCTGAGATCCGGCCACTGCACTCCAGCCTGGGCGACAGAGCGAGACTCCGTCTCAAAAAAAAAAAAAGAGAATTCAGCTGAGCCTCACAAAACTCTGTAAGGAAGACAGTCTCGCTCTTCCACAGACCAGGGGCATTCTCAAACACTCAGTAACTAAGGGGCAAAGCTGGAAAGCGAACCCTAAAGGCCAGGCTCCGGAGCTGTGCTTTCAACTGCTCTGCTCCCTCCAGAATCCTGCCTGGAGACTTTCTGCGACGAAAACATCCTGCATTCCTAGGATAAACATAAGTTGCTTACAGTTTTTTAGAAACTGTGTCGTTTGGGGCCGGGCGCGGTGGCTCACACCTGTAAGCCCAGCACTTTGGGAGGCCGAGGCAGGGGGATCACAAGGTTAGGAGCTCGAGACCCTCCTGGCTAACACGGTGAAACCCCTGGGCATGGTGACGGGCACCTGTAGTCCTAGTTACTCGGGAGGCTGAGGCAGGAGAACGGCGTGAACCCAGGAGGCGGAGCTTGCGGTGAGCCAAGATTGCACCACTGCACTCCAGCCTGGGCAACAGAGCAAGACTCCATCTCAAAAAAAAAAAAAAACAAAGGAACTGTGTTATTTGGTAGTATTTTCCTACAATTCTTATATCTATGTTTGTGAAGAAGTCATGGTTATCCATTTTCTTTCTCGTATTTTCCTTATTATTGTCACCCGAGTTACAGGAACTTTACAGAATGAGCTGGGAAGGATTCTCTCCTTCTCTATTCTTTGGAAGAAAGTGTAAAGGACTGGAATTGTTTCTTAAAAGTTACACAGAAATTGGCTGGGCACAGCGGCTCACACCTGTAACCCCAGCACTTTAGGAGGCTGAGGCGGTTGGATCACCTGAGGTCAGGAGTTCGAGACCAGCCTGACCAACCTCGTCTCTACTAAAAATACAAAAATTAGCCAGGTGTGGCAGTGTGTGTCTATAGTTCCAGCTACTCGGAAGGCTGAGACAGGAGAACTGCTTGCACCCAGGAGGCAGAGGTTGCAGTGAGCCGAGATCACACCACTGTACTCCAGCCTGGGCAACAGAGTCCATCACACACAAACAAAAAAGTTACAAGAAATAACATTGTCCCTGCTTGGGGTTTCTCATGGGAAGATTTTTAACCACTGCTTTAATTTCTTTAATAGTTAAAAGACTCTTCACTTTCTATTTCCTTCAGTTTTTGGTAAGTTATATCTTATTTCACCTCTATTTTAATCAAATAGAGCACACCACCACATCCAGCTAATTGTTTTGTTTTTTTGTGTGCGTGAGATGGAGTCTTGCTCCGTCGCCCAGGCTGGAGTACAGTGGCGCGATCTTGGTCGGCTCACTGCAACCTCCGCCTCCCAGGTTCAAGCAATTCTCCTGCTTCAGCCTCCCAAGGAGTTGGGATTACAGGTGCACCCCAGCACGCCTAATTTTTATATTTTTAGTAGAAACCGGGTTTCACCATGTTGGTCAGGCTGGTCTCGAACTCCTGACCTCAAGTGATCTGCCCGCCTCTGCCTCCCACAGGTTTGAGCCACCACACCCAGACTTGATTTGTTTTTGTAGAGATGGGATCTTGCTGTGTTGTCCAGGCTGCATGTTTTATAATACACATAAGATACACTGATACAATAACAGATGTATAAAACAAATAGGCCAGGCATGGTGGCTCACACTTATAATCCCAGCACTTTGGGAGGCTGAGATGGGAGGATCACGTGAGCCCAGGAGTTCAAGGCTACAGAGTTGTGATGGAGCCACTGCATTACAGCCTGGGTGACAGAGCAAGACACTGTCTCTAAAAAATAATAATTGAATATACAGATTTTGGAAGTATCTTTTGAAAATCTTTCTGTCTGGGTAATTATTTACACAAAAGCTTGGCGAACACAGGCTCACCTGAGTGATTCACCTTCACGGCCCATTGTGCAGCAGACACGATTCAAATTTAGGTTTCATCAGTTACTACACGTTATGAACTGCCCTCCTAAATTTGAGCCAGACTGAGAGCAGCAGTGCCACAAGTGCACGGGCTTAGCTAATTCAGACCCGCAGCCACCCCACTGCTGCAAACCCACACTCACAGCTGCGAGCATGCTCCTTGGAGAGCAGGTAGTTGGCCAGAGGTGGTGTGTAGGTCAAGCACTGGATGGTGGCATTGAGAAAGCAGGTGTTGCCAAGGTTGTGGAGTCCTGCACCCACGCGGAAGACCCGCTCCCACCTCAGAGACAGTCGCTCTGTGGGGAAAAGCACTTTCTGCGGGGCTGGGACTCCATCACCACAGCTCTCGTACGTGTGCTCACTGCCTGAGGAAGAAAGGGACACGGGAAGAAAAGAGGAAAACATAAGTCCACACACAGGTCGACCACAAAAAGAAACTCATGAGGCATACACTTAGCATGTAGTGACTCGGTACACGGCACCAGAGAAGAACTGGTATTCTGGTTTACAGGACATTCCTGGAAAGCTCAGGAGTAAACCCACTCATCCCACAGACCTCCCAGGCTGCTTGGCTCTAGAATCCTAGGGCCCCGCTACAGATGGAGGGCACGGCTCAGAGACTGAGCGGTGGAATGAGCCAGGTCCTGGCACTCTGCACCACACTGTGCCCACATGCAGCCCACCCCATCTCTCTTTCTTAGTTCCAAGCCTGACTTCTGACTGTATTATACTTGGGATCAGGGGAACAGCAACTTCCAAAGACCCTCCAAGTACACAGATTTCCTTGCTACCAACCCTGTGTCATTACTTCTGTAATGGAAATCCACTGACCCCACACAAAAATTCGTAACTCTTTCACCACATTCTGTTGTTTTTCCTACTAACTAGTCAACATTTAAGTCCATCCACTTCATCACCCCGGAGCGAGGGCCTCTCTGCCAGCACAATGCACATCTGTACCCTGTCTCCTGGCCGGTGGGTCATCTCCACTCTTGCGGCGAGTAGCTCCCTCTGTTTTGGGGTTGAGCAACACATATTTGCTCTTTAAGGACTCCAGCTGGTAGGAGAAGCTCTTGCTGGCTGGCTCGAACTCGATCTTCTGTAAAAGGACCTTCTTGGCAGAGGAGGCAAGAAGCTTCCCCAGTTCTCCATCATCAGCCGAGTCCTTGCGGCCGGGTTTCAGGGCCTCCTTCAACTTATCCACTATTGGCATGGTGCATCACTGTGGGGACAAGAAGAAACACAGAGCCATGGATAACGAAATCCCAGGACCAAAATCTCTCTTAAGATCTCCTATTTGGTCACTATGGATGCTAGCCACCACAAAAGCTCCCCTGGATCATCTGCCAGCCCTACAAAGGAACTGTGAAACAGGGAGACCCAGCACGAATCACCTGGACATATTCATTCACGTTTCCCCACAAAAAAATAAGATGCCACTACAAATAGAGCTGAGCAGACAACAGTGGCCCTGAGGCAGCCAGACAGCCCCTGCCATGTGCATCTCTTCAACAGATACTCATCAAGTGGCTCTAGATATCACTCTTGGTGCCATTTCCTTCAAAAGGCCATCATGTGGTCCAAATGTCTGCTCCAAAACAGGGGGACACTATTCTCACATACAAACTGGTTATACACACACACACCCATGCAATAAACGAATTAGCATGCAGGTCAGATAAACATGCATGTCTGTACAGACCTGCACTCTCCAATATGAAGGCCACAGGCCACACGTGGCTACTGAGCATGTGAAATGAGGCTAGTCCAGGTTGAGAGGTGCTATAAGTGTAAAATGCACACCAGATTTTGAAGAGAAACACACACTAGTGTAAGACGAAAATGTAAACCATCCCAGTAATTTTTAGATCAGTTGCATGTTGAAATGGTAATATTTTATATATATTGGGTTAAATAAATTATGAAAATGAATTTCACCTGCTTCTTGTTAATGTGGCTACTATAAAATTTTAAATTATATTTGTGGCTTATATTATATTTCTATTAGACAGTGCTTATACAAATTATCTTTTTAAAAGTGAGGAAGGAGAAGAAGAGCAAGTAGCAGGCCTAGAGAACAGTATCCACTGGACACCTAAACTTAAGCAAATGTCTTCCCAGGACACTTATCTAAAGAGAAGAAGAAAAGCAAAGTGGGAGAGTGGGTAGATCACAGGCTTTGGAATGTGCTGGCCCTCAGAGGTTCTATCACCCTTAGCTATGAAACCCAGGGACAACTAACTACTGTGACTTCTCCAAACCTCCTATTCTACTGTAAAATAGCAACAAAAACAATAGGCTTGGGAAGTGCTTTAGAGCTTGCTACATACTACAGTCCCTAATACAGGATCCATACTATTGGTGCAGCTGCATAGAAACTGTAACCAAGAAGAGACCCTGCACCTCTCCAATCGCTACCTTTGTATCCACCACTTGCCTTCCCCTACCCACCACCTCTCAACTTAACCTTCCCAAACACAGCACAGACTATCTGAGTCACAATTTCAAAAATATGTCTCTTAAATTGCTCACTCGCATCAGAAATATGACGACTTCCTCTGGTATTCAGCACCCAGCCTGCCCTTAGAGAATCAACAAGTCAAGTGTGCCCCAAAATTCTGCTCTAGTGAAAGTAAGGACCTCCTCCAGCACCTCTTATTAAGCCATTCAAATTTATCACTATGGATCATCTAATTCTATACATGGATCAAGTATCTTTTTCTATAAAAACTTCTGTAAAGGAAAGCCAGGTGCAGTGGCCTGGACCTATGGTCCCAGATGCTCGGGAGACTGAGGTGGGAGGATAACTTGAGGGCAGGAGCTTGAGGCTGCAGTGAGCTGTGATTACGCCTGTGAATAGCCCGTGCAGTCCAGCCTGGGCAACATAGTGAGACTCCATCTTTAAAACAAAAAAAGAAATTGTGGCTCACACCTGTAATCCCAGCACTTGGGAGGCCGAGGAAGGTGGATCAGGAGGTCAGGAGTTCAAGACCAGCCTGGCCAAGATGTTTCCTGTCTCTACTAAAAATACAAAAAAATTAGCTGGGCGTGGTGGCAGGCGCCTGTAATCCCAGCTACTCAGGAGGCTGAGGCAGAGAATTGCTTGAACACGGGAGGCAAAGGTTGGAGTGAGCGGAGATCGTACCACCGTGCTCCAGCCTGGGCAACAGACCGAGACTCGGTCTCAAAAAAAAAAAAAAAAAAAGGCCTATAAGAATTGTGTGGGGAAAAAAAAAAAGCTTCTGTAAAGAAATTTTAGAAGCTTTTTTTTTTGAGACAGAGTCTCGCTCTGTCACCCAGGCTGGAATGCAGTGGCGCGATCTCGGCTCACTGCAAGCTCTGCCTCCCGGGTTCACGCCATTCTCCTGCCTCAGCCTCCTGAGTAGCTGGGACTACAGGCGCCCGCCACCACGCCCGGCTGATTTTTTGTATTTTTAGTAGAGACGGGTTTCACGGTGTTAGCCAGGATGGTCTCGATCTCCTGACCTCATGATCCGCCCGCCTCGGCCTCCCAAAGTGCTGGGATTACAGGCGTGAGCCACTGTGCCTGGCCAGCTTTTTTTTTTTTTTTTTTTTTAAACCAGCATTATAACTTGTCTGATTTGAGAAAATAAAAGAGCCTTTTCTCATGAGAATTATCAAAGACTTGTCACCAATTGAACAATCACTGCTAGGTCACATGCAGACAATTCAGTGAAATCAAAAAATACACAAACCTGGCAGACTCACCTGGCATGTGCAGACTTGGGCCCGCTGTCCTTCCGCAGCATGGAACCAGGATCCTAACGGAGGGCTGAGTTTGGTTGGGCAGCTGCTACACGGAGCTCCTGAAAGTAAGCGCTCCTGGGCTGTGGCCTGTTAAATCACCAAAGCCACAGAACGGGCGTCCGAGCCTGTGGGAGGGACAGGGAGACCATCAGTGGAGGCAACTCTCTTCCTGCACAGTCTCTTCAGCTACTTCCCAGGGATGCGGCGCCACCGGCAACCCTCTACCGTGAAAAAGCCGTCCTAAGCTCAAGGACCATCCACGCGTGCACTCAGGATGAGGCGGAAGGATTGTGCTACCTCATCACCAGTTGCTGTAATGCACACGACATGAACACCTTAACCTTGACACCTGACAAGCCCAGAGAACGAAACCCTCCCCAACACCCGCCAGTCAACTCCAGTCTCATCTCAATTCCAAAGGGCAAGAGGTAATAAATCCCCAAGTTCTGGATTTAATGAACCAGTAAAACTTCAATAACAACCACAAACCTGAGGGAGTAATAGGAGTTACCAAAATTTTGCTTTGCTAAGTGTGGATTTTCTCTTTCATTACCATCCACGATTACTATGATTACATAAAATTAAGGTCCGTAAAAACAGTTTACAGTGAAAACATTCAAACACACAAACGGAGAACGGCACAGGGAGCATATGAGCCCCCCTTACTCAGCCTCAGTAATTACGTCTGACCCATCCTGAGTCACCTCCCATCCCCAGGTAACTCTGCAGCAAATCTCAGACCTATGATTTCATCCATAAATAAAAGTATACCAACTCCTGAAAAATGTGTAAGGAAATGATCTCAGAATAAAAGACATCTATAAAGTGAAGACATCCAGTCGTATTAAAAACTCCCACAATATCACTGCTTTGTGTCAGGACTCACATCTACCCTGGAAGGTGAGAGCTTTGTCATGCACCACAACCAACGCTTGAGAACCACTTAGGGGAGGGGACAAACCAAACTTGGGAGATGTAACCCAATGTCACTCGAGATAAGTTAAACTTAACCCACTCATTAATGTAGATGCAGAGATTCTGAACACAATTTTTCAAGTGTGACAGGTCAATCTCTACTTCACCAGTTCCACCTAAAACATTAAGCAATAACCTAAACAACGCCCGCTCGCTCTCTGAGATGTAGGAGGCCGAGACAAGTGTTCCCGTAATCACTAGTAAGCCCTTCGACGCACACACCATCAACACTCTACCCAACTCAGGAAGGATGCTCTCTCTGGTCCAGGGACAGCACAGGCCTCATCCACATTTCCACCTGCGCGAACCCCAGCCAGCATCATTTAGGCTCATTCCCTCTCTAACCTCCGTCTGAAGTCACTTTTCCAGGATGAACTGCAATGGACGCTCGCAGTCAGCCACGTGCTGGGGAGACGAGCCCACGGAAGAGCGGCCTCCTGGGGCCCAGCGCCGCGCTCCAGGGGCCTCCCGAGCGACTCCGCAACGCCTGCCCCGAGCCCGGCCGCGGACGCAGCGACCTGAGCACCTCTCCCCGAGCCTGGCTCCGTGGCGAGAGTTACGTAAACCGGGGCGCGCGGAGTCTCCCCTCGCGTGTGTCTGGGTTTGGCGGCCGCCAATCCAGCCCCAAGCCCAGGATGCCCACGCCACCCGCCAGGAGCAGCGTATCGGAATCGCACCCCGCCCCGGGCTCCACGGCCTCCTCTGCAGCCACGAGGAAGGTGCCCGCCCCGGGGCCGCACCCGCCCCACTGAACTCTGCGGCCGCACGCGCCGCCCTCGCCCTGATTCCGACCTCAGCCTCTCCGGAGTCGACCTGGATCCTGCGTAGACAGCAGGCACCGGCGGCCCCCACCCCGGCCCGGAGCCCGGGGGACGGCGGAGAGCGGCGAGGACAGCCCAGTCCCGGAGCCTCCTCGGGAAGACCCCGAGCTCGCGAGCGGGCGGAGCATCCCGGGCCCTCCTCGGGGACTGCCGAAGCCCTGCGCGGACGCGCGCCCACGTCCTCCGTGAACGCCCCGGCTGTGCCCCGCCAGCCCTTCCCACGGCCCAGGCCTCGCGGAACCCCCAGCCCCAGTCTCATCCCCGGGCCTGCGCGCCGCCCGGACCCGACTCCAGCCTACCCCGGCCTCTCCGCGGGCGCTGAACAAGCCTGCGCAGCCCTGGCGTCTCGTTCGGCCCGCTGCCCCACACGCGCACCATCCGGGCCTCCAGCGCCTCACACACGTGTCACGGCGACGCTTAAAGGCGCCGCACCCAGCGGCCGCGCTGCGCTAACACCGAAAGGGTCTGGAGGCTTTAAGAAGCGGGGCTAGATTCGGCTCACTCCCTGTCCCCGCCCACCGCCGCTTCCGTGACGCCTACGTCACCTCTCCATCACGGGACCCCCGCCAGCCTACGTGATGACGCAAGTGCGCAGAGCCAAAGGCGCTCCCGCACCTGTGCCGCGGCCGGGTGACGTCCCCGCAGCGCACTTGAGGTGCCGCTACTTCCGGGTCGGAAGAGCGCACCTGGCGCTGTTGCGGACGCCTCAGGTGTGACAGTGGCGCGCCCCCTCGCCCCAGAACGGGGACTCGAGACCCTCTGCCCGCCCCTGCAACAGCGTTCCTGCCCTGTCTCCCGGGCAGGGAGAAGACTGGCCTCCCACCTGCCCCCTGGCCGTCCTGTGGCTGTAGAGAAGCGGAGGCGCGGGCGCTTGGCCTTAACCTCCCGGGCTCTGGGGCCATCTATGACTTCCACACGCGGAGCACCTGCAGTTTGGGGAGGGCGGGATCTGGGAGCGATCCGCCAAAGCCTGGGGCTGCCGAGGAAATGGCTCTTTGGAATTAGGGATCTGAGAGTGTGAGATTTGACCTTTGAAGTCTGGCGGTCGCTGCGCAATCCCTAGCTCCACCCACCCGCTCCAAAAGTTTTGTCCTCTGACAACTCTGCGAAGGTTTTAGCTGAGTATTTGTAAGCACGTATTGCTTTTGCAGTGTTTTTAAAAATCTGCTTGATCTGAGGCAACTTCTCTGGCCTCCTCCCCGTTCCCCTGGGCAGGTGGAGAGAATGTCGGTTTCTGGCCTGACCTCAGAAACTCAGAGAAGCACTGGATGGGCATAAACTACTTTATGCAAAAGGCAGAACTTTATAAATACAGTCTATCTGCTGTGTCTTTTTTGACGTAAGTAGGAATGATGAGTAGGGTAATGTCACAGGTAAACAACTCGAAGCGAATCTCCATGCCCTCCCCACGGATCCTAGAGCAGGGACTGGAGATGGGGAGAGAGGCTAGATGTACTTGAAACAAAATTCGCCTTGTATTTATTACTTGGGCGCTGGTGTTTTTTGAAAAAAGCAAACAAGAAAACCATATTAGTCTGATGCTGAAACTACGCCCTATCTGTAAGAATCCCTGTCCTGGGCGCCGTGGCTCACGCCTGTAATCCCAACACTTTGGGAGGCCAAGGTGGGCGGATCACCTGAGGTCAGAAGTTCAAGACCAGCATGGCCAACATGGCGAAACCCCGTCTCTACTAAAAATACAAAAATTAGCTGGGTGTGGTGGTGTGCGCCTGTAATCCCAGCTACTCAGGAGGCTGAGGTACGAGAATCCCTTGAACCTAGGAGGCGGAGGTTGCAGTGAGCTGAGATGGTGCCTCTGCACAACAGCCTGGGCTACAGAGAGAGACTCCGTCTCAAAAGGAAAAAAAAAAAAAAGGTCTGGGCACAGTGGCTCACGCCTGTAATCCCAACACTTTGGGAGGCCAAGGCAGGCAGATTACTTGAGGTCAGGAATTCGAGACCAGCGTGGCCAACATAGTGAAAACCCGTCTCTACTAAAAATACAAAAATTAGCCGGGTGTGTGGCGCATGCCTGTAGTCCCAGCTACTCAGGAGGCTGAGGCAGGAGAATTGCTTGAACCCAGATGTTGGAGGTTGCAGTGAGCCGAGATCATGCCACTGCACTCCAGCCTGGGCAACAGAGCAATGCTTGGTCTAAAAAAAAAAAAAAAAGATGCAACGTAGGTCTCTCCTGAAATTAGCCCAAATCTTCAGCTATGTTCTACAGACTGTGAAACCAGGAGAGGAGTTGAGTCCGTCTTACCTTGACCTTCCAGGCAGGGAGCCAATCAGGTAATTTTGGGGTGACAATATAACTATTACATTAATGCACCTTTTTCTTGAGAGAAGTTCTAATGTGATTCGTTTTGGTTACAGCTTTCTATAACAGAATATTTTATTCTTTCATCTTTAATGTTTCTCTAGTTTTCTCTCTTAGGATTTAGAGATCATTCAATTGTCTCATCTCAAACATTTCAATTTCCATGTGGTTCTTTCATACACATTTATCCACAGTGAGCCTGCCCTGCGTGCTTTCGGTGTGGCCGACCGTTGCAGCCACCCTTAGGTGTGCAGGGATTGGCGTGTTGCCCCTGAATTGCGATAGCAGCATTTCTCTCTAGCCTGGCAGAGGAGTGCAATCATGGACTTGCTCTTCCACCCACTGGGGTTGCATTTCATGGGTGCCGAGTGCCTGGGGAACCCAGGCCATTTTGAATGAGGGTTTTCAGCCCAGATGTCCCTCCTGCTCTAGGGGAACCCTTCACATCAGTCAGGTGACTTGCTGGACTGATACAGCCTCTGCCATCAGCCTCTGAAGCAAAACCTTTTCTCAGGTGTGTGTGCGGTCCACGGAGACCTGAGTTCCCAGGTTTGGGAGGGATGCCACTTTCCTTAGGAAGAACAGCAACGCATGTGATCCTTCCCATCCGTGCAGATGGGACAGGGCTCTCAGGAAATCTGTAATTAACATCACCCCAGAAGATGAGATGCACAGGCACAGGCAGCTGCTGGGCACAGGCGCTTGGGGAAGACAGAAGCCATGACGCCACGCCACCTGTTGGTACGCAAAGGAAGTGGCTCTTCTGGCTGCTTGGCACCATTCTTACGACCCTTCCATTTTGTTTCTAGTCTCAGAAGGGGTGGAGAAAGTCATCCTTCCTAAATGGTGTGACTCTCAGACATCTGACTGTGCCAGGAGAATGGCTGTGCACGGCGGCAGCCCAGGCCCGGGCAGGGGCAGCCAGGGAGCTGGGACCACAGAGGGCATTAGCAAGAGCAGCAGCTACTCCAAGATGCTTTGGCACAATTCAGAATACATATTTTGTAGTTTTCCCTTGTCTTTTACTTTTTTGAGGTGGAGTCTCACTCTGTCGCCCAGGCTGGAGTGCAGTGGTGCAATCTCAGCTCACTGCAACCTCTACCTCTCAGGTTCAAGCAATTATCGTGTCTCCGCCTCCAGAGTACCTGAGATTACACGCGCACTCCACCACATCTAGCTAATTTTTGTATTTTTGGTAGAGATGGGGTTTCGCCGTGTTTGGTCTTGAACTCTTGGCCTCAGGTGATCTGCCCACCTCAGCCTCCCAAAGTGCTAGGATTACAGGCCTGAGCCACCGTGCCCGGCCTCCCAACCTTTTCTCTTGTTTTATTTTGGTAAACTGTATTAGTTTAATACCTCTCCCCCATCGATGGTTGGAATTCCCAAACTCAATCATTTTGGGGGCTTTCTGCCTCCTTTGAATAGGACAGATCTCCAGGGGTTTACCCAGGCTCCGAAGAGCCACTCCAGGCAGCCGGCTGTTTGGGGAGGTGCACCCTGGTCTTCTAGGCTGCGGATTCCTTGCATTGGTCCCCTGGTACTGCTCTCAAGCTCAAGGGGCACCTCAGCCAGATGTGCCCTAGGCTGGCAGAGCCCTTCCCCTGAATGCAGCTGTGCAGGATGCTACCCTTTCCATAATAAGTTTGGTCCCAGGGATTCCCCCAACACACACACACATACATTCTCTCTTACTCACATCCTCATATACACACACCCCACCACACTCACACTTTCAAAACCCACCGACTCTCACACTCACACTCGCCAGCCCTTCCCCTTGCTCCGTCACCTCCCTCCAAGTCCCAGCCCCACGCAGCCTCCTGCGGTCCCAGCCTGCTTGGTGCCAGCCGTCTCTGGTGCCAGCCATCTCCCCCAAATATCCACCCTTCTGGGTTCCTTTCTACCCAGAGGGACCTGAAGTTTCCCTAGGAAGCACTTGCTAAGGGCCCCAGCCCCCGACTCCTGGGGAAGAAGGCGCCAGGCCTCTGCCACACAAAGCCTTCACTGTTCTTTTGGGGCTGGCACCCCTTCCTGTGGCACTGTGGCACCAAATTGATTCGTCTAGCAAATATTTCTTATTTACTCTGTTCCACATGGTGGTGAACGAATCAACCCTGTACTCTCCCCACAAAGGACTTAAGAACACGCAGGTCATAAACAAATGAACAATTATTATTACCAATGGTGACCAGGCCAAGAGCAGGATGAGGTAAGGGAGAGTACCTTGGCCTGGGGCATTGGGGAAAACTCTTGTGAGGATGTGCTACCTCCGTTGAAAGTGGGAAGATGAGGAGAGGCCGGCTGTAAGAGGAGCAAGGGAAGGAGGTTCTGGAATGAGAGAACAGCATGAACAAAGTGCCCGAGACAGGAGCAAGCTTGGCACCTTCGAGAAAATAAAGAGGAGAATCACTGAACCTGAGAGGTGGAGGTTGCAGTGAGCCGAGATTGCACCACTGTACTCCAGCCTGTGAGACAGAGTGAGACTCCATCTCAAAATAAAAAGAAAAAAGGAAAGGAGGCCATTGGGCAGGCTGAGGCTGGAGGGGTGGACCACGTGCCCCACAGGCAAGAGGTCCCCACTATAGATGAAGCACTCAGGCTGCAGACAGGTGAGCGGCGCCTCGGGTGAGAGGTAAGTTTGTCTCCATAGGTCAACCTGCTACACGGAATTCTCCAGAATCCCCTGCAAAGGTGTAGATGGGCTGGGCACAGGAGCTCACGCCTATAATCCCAGCACTTTGGGAGGTCAAGGAGGGCGGATCATCTTGAGGTCAGGAGTTCAAGACCAACCTGACCAACATGGTGAAACCCTGTCTCAACTAGAATACAAAAATTAGCCAGGCATGATGGCACTTACCTGTAATCCCATCTACTTGGAAGGCTGAGGCAGGAGAATCGCTTGAACCCGGGAGGCGGGGCTTGCAGTGAGCCAAGATTGCGCCACTGCACTCTAGCCTGGGTGACAGAGCGAAACTCCATCTCAAAAAAAAAAAAAAAAAAGGTGTAGATGGCTTCCACTTTGTGATTTTCAATGTGATTTCTTTTCATTTAATTTTTTTTCCCAAATCTATAGGTCTTTTATTGCAGCATCTAAATATCATAGATAGGTCTGAGGAGTCATCCAACGTCATGTTTCTGTAGCTGGACAACTCTTACAACTTCCTCAGCAGCCTGCGGAACTGTTCCTTTGTAGGAGACGTAGACAGCACCCCAACATTTTCTGATATCCTTGTTTTTTTTTTTTTTTTTTTTTTTTTTTTTTTTTTTTTTGAGACGGAGTCTTGCTCTGTCGCCCGGGCTGGAGTGCAGTGGCTGGATCTCAGCTCACTGCAAGCTCCGCCTCCCGGGTTTACGCCATTCTCCTGCCTCAGCCTCCGGAGTAGCTGGGACTACAGGCGCCCGCCACCTCGCCCGGCTAGTTTTTTTTTTTGTATTTTTAGTAGAGACGGGGTTTCACCGTGTTAGCCAGGATGGTCTCGATCTCCTGACCTCGTGATCCGCCCGTCTCGGCCTCCCAAAGTGCTGGGATTACAGGCTTGAGCCACCGCGCCCGGCCTGATATCCTTGTTTTTAACTGTTGCTGCTTGCTGAATCAGAGCAGCTGAATTTGAACAAGCCTGAAACAAGCTCAATGTCATTTCCTTCAAAGATTTATTCGACGTTCTGGGCTTGAGATACTGAATAAACATCACCTGGCCTCATCTGAACCCTGCAGATGGATTTTCTACCCAAGATGTTTCGGATTTCAACAAGAGTCATGTTCTCCTGGATAACGACATTGGTGGGGAAGTGAGCCCCCACAGAGGTCATCTTGTCATGAAACCCAGGGCAGCCCCCTTGCCCATGCTCCCTGCACGACCACGAACAGTCCCAGCGGCAGCCGGCTCCCTTCTGTTTCCCCACCATTTGTCAACCCGGAGCCTCTTTTCCTTTCCAAGGAGACTGAGTTCTACATTGACATGATTGAAGTCCCTCCTCAAGGCTGGGCGTTGTGGCTCACACCTGTAATCCCAACACTTTGGGAGGCAGAGGCAGGCAGATCACTTGAGGCCAGGAGTTTGAGACCAGCCTGGTCAACATGGTGAAACCTTGTCTCTACTAAAAATACAAAAATTAGCCAGGCGTAGTGGCACGTTCCTGTAGTCTCAGCTAGTAGGGAGGCTGAGGCAGGAAAATTGCTTGAACCTGGGAGGCGGAGGTTGCAGTGAGCCAAGATCGCGCCACTGCACTCCAGCTTGGGCGACAGGGCGAGATCCTGTCTCAAAAAAATAAATAAATATAGTCCCTCCTCAGGGTTCCTCTCAGGCACTTCCCAATAACCGTGTGTTCCTTTAGAGTAACATTGACCTTTTCTGGAATATCCACAAGTTGGTTGCTGGGAACGATCTTCATTCTCACAGTAGATGCGGCAAAGACAGCTTTTTTTTTTTTTTTTTTTTTTAAATATAACTTCCAGACATCTTAACCTTGGTATTTTGAACATACTAGGAAGTATCTTTCCATGAATATTGTAAATTGTCAGGCTGGTCTAACAAGGCGGTTTTGGAATTCCACTTTGGGAGGTGTAGGAAGAATAACTTTAGAGCAGACCAACCCTCAGACACTGCTGGTAGGTGTGTAAAATGGTGCGGCCACTGCAGAGCACAGGACAGTGCTTCCTCCAAAAGTGAAACCTAGGACTACTATATATACCATCTACACATACTATATAAACTATATATACACTATGTGTACAGCATATATAGACATAGTATGTATGCATATACTATGTATGTATAGATATTATCTATATATACTATGCTCCCAGACTTAATTATTGCAATACAATTTTACTTATATAGTATTATGTATAATTATTATATTGCAATTTTTTAAATTTTTGAGACAGTCTGGAGTGCAGTGGCGCCATCTCAGCTCACTATAACCTCTGTCTCCCGGGTTGAAGCGATTCTCCTGCCTCAGCCTCCCGAGTAGCTGAGATTACAGGCACGCGCCACCAAGTGTGGCTGATTTTTTGTATTTTAGTAGAGATGTGGTTTCACCAAGTTGGCCAGGCTGGTCTCGAACCCCTGACCTCAGGTGATCCACCCGCCTTGGCTCCCCAAAGTGCTGGGATTACAGGCGTGAGCCACCATGCCTGGCCTGTATTGCAATAATTATACATAATACTGTGTATATACATATATACATAATATTGTGTATATACCTATATACTGTGTATATAGATATATATAGTTTAGATATATATATGCTGAATCAGAGAAGCTGAATTTGAAACAAGCTTCATGTCATTTCCTTCAAAGATTAATGTTGAATTAATTAATGTTGGTTAATGTATATGGCTCTATATATCTATAGTAGGTATCTATATATATCTATAGTGTATAGATATCTATATACATATACTAAGTGTGTGTGTGTATATACCAATTAAAAGCAGGGACAGATATTTGCACACCCATGTTCATAGCCACATTATTCACAATAGCCAAAAGGCGGAAGCAACCTCAGTGTCTACTGATAGATGAATGGATCCACAAAATGGAATTGATATACACAATGGAATATTAGCCATGAAAAAGAAGGAAGCATGGATTCATGCTCTAATACCAATGGACCTTGAAGACATGTGCTAAGTGAGCCAGACATAACATAGGTGGAATCATGCAGGACGATGGAATATTTAGAATAGGCAAATCCATAGAGACAAAGTAGATTAGAGATTACCAGGGGCTAGAAGGAGGAGGACACGGGGGGTTATTGCATAATGGTGACAGAGTTTCTGGGGGGTGGTGAAAAAGTTTTGGAAATGGTGATGTCCACAAAAACATTGTAAGTGTAATTAACACCACTGAATTGTACACTTAAAAATGGTTAGAAAGCGGCCAGGTGAGGTGGCTCACGCCTGTAATCCCAGCACTTTGGAGGCTGAGGGGGCAGATCACGAGGTCAAGAGATCGAGATCATCCTGGCCAACATGGTGAAACCCTGTCTACTAAAAATACAAAACTTAGCTGGGCGTGGTGGCACACCTGTAGCCCCAGCTACTCGGGAGGCTGAGGCATGAGAATTGCTTGAACCCAGGAGGTGAAGATTGCAGTAAGCCAAGATTGTGCCACTGCACTCCAGCCTGGGTGACAGAACGAGACTCTGTCTCAAAAAGAAAAAAAAAAAAGAAAAAAAAAACTATGGTCACAGCAAATTGCCTATAATAAAATTGATGCTAGTAAAATACTGTAATTCCACATTCCACTGTTTGGGTTTAATTATTTTTTAAAGTTAGATCAGGTAAAAGTATCCATTAAAAATTAGTGGGGAAAAGATATTGCTACTATGTGTCCTATAACTAGGCTCAAATTCTTCCATCAGCTCCGAAGTACTTTATTTTTTTTTATTTATTTTTTTGAGACCGAGTGTCGCTCTGCTGCCCAGGCTGGAATACAGTGGCTCCATCTTGGCTCATTGCAACCTCCACCTGTGGGGTTCAAGTGATTCTCCCAGCTCGGCCTCTCGAGTGGCTGAGATTACAGGCATGAGTCACTGCACCTGGCCAGCTCCAAAGTTCTTTAACCTGTCCTGGTGGCTCCCCAGCTCCACCACCAGGCCCCACGTCCCTTCAGATTGGATCTTACAGGATCTCTTGGTGCTTTTCCATGGTGGGTGCACACATCTGTGTTGATGGGTTAAGGCTGGCCTTGCCTGTCCCCATTCATTTTTCTTTCACAGGATAAACAAGACTGAGAGGAAATAATGGTGTCTGGTTGTGTCCCTAACAATGTCGTTACCCCATATGTGGGTCTACAAACTGATTTTTTTCTTTTTCTTCTTTTTCGAGACAGAGTCTTGCTCTGTTGCCCAGGCTGGAGTGCAGTGGTGCGATCTCGGCTTACTGCAACCTCCGCCGCCTGGGTTCAAGTGATTCTCCTGCCTCAGCCTCCTGAGTAGCTGGGACTACAGGCATGCACCACCATGCCCAGCTAATTTTTTGTTTTGTTTTATTTGTGTGTTTTTTGAGATGGAGTCTCGCTCTGTCGTCCAGGCTGGAGTGCAATGGTGCAATCTCAGGCTCACTGCAACCTCTGCCTCCCGGGTTCAAGTGATTCTGTATCAGCCTCCCGAGTAACTGGGACTACAGGCACCCACCACTGCACCTGGCTAATTTTTGTATTTTTAGTAGACACGGGGGTCTCGAACTCCTGACCTCAGGTGATCCTCACGCCTGGCCCTCCCAAAGTGCTGGGATTACAAGCGTGAGCCATGGCGCCCTGCCTACAAACTGATTTTAAATTGTATTTCAAAGATCAGCAAAACGTGGATAATTGTTGAAAACGGATCATAGATACATGGAGTTGGTCATACCATTCTCTGCATTTTTGTATATGTTTTAAAATTTCCATAATGAGTTTAAGTCAAGTTTGACCTAAATGCATAAATATATGAAAAGGGTATAAATCACCTGGAGTGCTGCTTACTAAAACTCCAAATGTGGGCTGCAAATGCCAAGTAAGTTAATTTGTATGAAATGGAAAGTTTTGATATTGTTATTATAGTATACCACTCAACCAGTTTCCCTACATATTTGGACATACACAAGAAATAATCCAAATATTTCTGCAGTAGATATTAAGTGGATCACATTTAATGTGACATTGGGGCAAACTTCAGATGTCGGTAAGTTTGTTCTTGCTTTTTTGGGCAGTAACTGCACCCAATAGGAAACATGATTCTTCTGGCTGCCCCTGGAATAACAGATTCTGCATAACAAACTGTGCACATGGGCCAGGGGGCAGCTAACTGTTCAAATACACCATTAAAGAATGTCCATGGCCAGGCACGGTGGCTCACGTCTGTAATCCCAGCACTTTGGGAGGCCGAGGCGGGTGGATCACGAGGTCAGGAGATCGAGACCATCCTGGCTAACATGGTGAAACCCCGTCTCTACTAAAAATACAAAAAGTTAGCCAGGCGTGGTGGTGGGTGCCTGTAGTCCCAGCTATTCTGGAGGCTGAGGCAGGAGAATGGCGTGAACCCAGGAGGCGGAGGTTGCAGTCAGCCAAGATTGCGCCACTGCACTCCAGCCTGGGCGACAGGGCGAGACTCTGTCTCAGAAAAAAAAAAGAAAAAGTCCATATGGCAAAGCATTATGAGACTTTTGCTTGAAGTTTGAATTATGATGGGACCATCCTTCTCAGCACGAGGATAGAGCGGGAGCAGAGAGAAACAACCTGGAGAATCAGAGAGACCCGGGAGGCCAAGCACGGTGGCTTACGGGAGGCTGATGCGGGCAGATCGCTTGAGGCCAGGAGTTTGAGACCAGCCTCACCAACACGGTGAAAACCCTATTTCTACTAAAAATACAAGAATTTGCTGGGTGTTGTGATGCACGCCTGTAATCTCAGCTACTCTCGAGGCAGACGTTGCATTGAGCTGAGATCACACCGCTGCACTCCAGCCTGGGCAATGGTGCGAGACTGTCTCAAAAAAAAAAAAAAAGAAAGAAAGAAAGAAGGGGGAGCTTCAAACTCACTGTTCAAAGTGACCTTGGAGGAAAAAAAAAAGTTATTTAAAAAAGAGAGACAGAGAGAGAGACCTAGGAGTCAGATCAACTGCAATGGATGGATCTTATTTGGGTCTTGATTCAAACCCATAAACCACACAAAAGCATCTATGAGACAGTTAGAGATGTCAGAAACTGACTGGATATTTGATGACATTGATGAATTCTAAGTGTTTAACGTGTGGTAAAGGTATTTTGCATTTTTTGTTTTTGTTGTTTGAGACAGAATCTCACTCTGTCACCCAGATTGGAGTGCAGTGGTGCGATCTCAGCTCACTGCAACCTCCACCTCCTGTGCTCAAGTGATCCACCTCAGCCTCCCGAGTAGCTGGGACTAACAGGCATGCACCACCACGCCCAGCTAATCTTTGTATTTTTTTGTAGAGTTGGGTTTTCTTCATGTTGTCCAGGCTGGTCTTGAACTCCTGGGCTCAAGCAATCCGCCCAGCTTGGCCTCCCAAAGTGCTGGGACTACAGGTGTGAGCCACTGTACCTGGCCTGGAAAAAGGTTTTAAAAGTAGTTTTTAATTTTTGGCCAGACACGTTGGCTCACGCCTGTAATCCCAACGCTTTGGGAGGCTGAGGCGGGCAGATCATGAGGTCAGGAGTTCGAGACCAGCCTGACTAACATGGTGAAACCCCGTCTCTACTAAAAACACAAAAATTAGCTGGGTGTTGTGGCGGGTTCCTGTAATCCCAGCTACTCAGGAGGTTAAGGCAGGAGAATCACTTGAACCCAGGAGGTGGAGGTTGCAGTGAGCCAAGATCGTGCCATTGCACTCCAGCCTAGGTAACAGAACAAGACTCTATCTCAAAAAAAAAAAAAAAAAAAAAAAAAAAATGGTAGTTTTTATTTTTTAAATATGCTTACTGGAATATTGATAAATGAGACTGTTTGATGCCTGGAATTTTTTCTTCCAAATAATTTCGGGCAGGGTGGGTGAAGACTGAGTGTAGGTCTAAAGCTGGCCATGAAGCCCTCAGTGTTGAAGCTGTGAGACGGATGCATGGCTCTGCGTTTCTCTATAATAAAACATGCTGAATGAAGGGGACCCTGTCCTATGCCTCTGCCTCTTCATCCACCTAAGAAAACCACATTTGCTCTTACCTGTCCTATCTCTGCTGCCCCATCTTTGCCACCGCAGCTCAAGTGATCCTCCCATCACAGCCTTTTGAGTAGCTGGGACCACAGACACATGCCACCACGCCTATTTTTTGTAGAGACGGGGTTTTGCTAAGTTGGCCAGGCAAGTCTCGAACTCCTGGGCACAAATGATCCACCTGCCTCGGTCTCCCAAAGTGCTGGGATGACAGGCGTGAGCCACTGCACCTGGTCTGCATCCCACATTTGACTCAGAGCTCACTGGCCTTGTTTCTCTGGAGGACACAGGGCGCCCCCTCCCGCTGGACAGGCAAGGCTCCTTGCAGGGGCTGATTCCCTTTATTGAGGTAGAAAGTGGCCGTTCTGCATGTAGGATACAGCCACACGGAGAAAGCCCACGTTCTCTTTGATAATACTGTTTATTGTCCACGGACCGAGCGATTGCTCAAGAATGATACAAAGCATCAGAGACATGCACAGTCTGCTTGTCAACGTCCAGCAACTCTTGTGTGTTCCCAGCACCGGAAGGTCTCAGACTTCATATTCCAGCATAAACACAGTGCTCCCCTCCCCCAAAACTCCAAATGAAAACAAAATCAACAGAGCTTTAAATTACGGCAGCAAGTCCAATATCTCTTAATACTTATCAAGCAAAGATTTGAAAATAACTACAATGTAAACTTTATTTTAAATATTTTGAGTTGCTTGCAGGATGAAAAGAGGAGAAAAGAGCTGTGCTTAGAACATAACATATAAATTAAACGATGCCAAATGGAGAGCCTTCTTAAACTATATATATATTGCCACTATTTACTGTGAAGGTATTTGAGCGGCTTTCTCTCTCAGCTGCCACCAGGCTCTTCTTAACCTGTTTTGTTTTCTGCTCAGCATGGTTAAAAGACCAACGTGTGTGGATCGAATATAAAGGCCACACCTTTCAGATCGAACCTACTCAAAGATCCTTTACTTTGTAATAATTTGAACCAGAGAACCAAAGACGGGAGGCGAATGAAAGCAAAGATGCTCAAAGAACCAAAGGAAAGACCTGAAGGAATCCACCTGCATAGGCCACGCGTTCCGCTCTGGGTCAAATGCTTCCACGATGCACAAACCTCTTTTAAAAAAAGTGCAAGTCTAACACCTACCAAGGGTAATAAAAAACACAGCACAGGAATGATTACAGTTGATGTCAAAAACAAACCAAAACATTAAAAAAACAATCAGCAGAAACAGGAGTAAATGTTACATATGATATCACCATACAGGAAGCGAACGGGGGTGGGGTGTTACATGAGTTGGAGGGGTCTGGTGGAGTTGTATATACTGAAATCACATGGACTGGTCCATTATGACATCTTACCAACTTTAGATCACTGTACAGCATGAAAACGCCCGTGGGGCAGGGGCCGATTCCTGGATACCCTCCCAGTCTGCCCTAGAAAGGGAAGTCATCAAGATCTGTGCTGACCAGGTCCCAATGGGCATGGGGCCTGCATGCCACTTGGGGGTCAGGAGTCTTAACAGGTGCTTTGGGGTTGCCACTGAATAGAACAGGCTAAGGTGGCTTTGGAAGCATTTTGCAGGACCACTCCCAGGCCGAAAAGCTTCAGTTTCATTGCATGTGTATGTTTACATAATGTGCCTATATAGCGTCAGTTTATCTTTACAACACAGGTGGGAGCAAAAGAGATTCTCCTTAGCATTACCGAGAAAGTTCTTCCTATTCTAATCCCGGTATCACTGGCTTCAGGAAACCATGTTTAGGGAACACATAGGTTCCTTAGTTCCCTAGGAAGTTTCTTCGCTAGGTCATCTTTGTCATTTGAGAAATACAAGCAGAAGTTGGTATATCTGCAACTCAGGTTCACCTATCATCTGAGAATTCATCTTTAGAAAAAGGAGATGTCTCTTAAAACAGGCCCAAGTATCCTGGAGGCTCAGAAAGAAGTGAGAGTGTCACCAAAGCCACCTACCTCCAAAATCCTTCCCTTCCTAGGCTGGACTTCTTACTACACTTAGCTGGCATCACATGCAGAAAGCCCCGTGCAGAACGATGGCTGTCAGTCTTTGAGGGAGAGAACACTAAGCCTGGGAGGGCACAGCAAGACCCAGCTTTTTCGGTCCTCAGAATGTGCAGACGGGGAGCACAGCCAGGCCCTGCACACAAGCCCAGATAAAGCAAAGCCGTGCAACTCAATCCAGGTGCCTGGTGCCAGAACGGGCAAAAAGCAATGGCAACCACAGCAGCTCAGGAAGGGACCTTGAGGGCAGCCACCGGCCCTGGACAGCAGCCCCAGGACAGGACCTCACCGATTCCCCCTGCAGGCTGGGGAAGCATGTGGACGGGGGCGTGCAGGAGACCAAAAAGACTCAGCTGAGGCTGGAACGCAGCTCAGCTGGGGTTCCTCACTCCCATTTCTACAAGGCTCAGAGGGAGGCTCCCACTGGAATTCTAAGGATTAATAGGATTGATGGGGCTCCTTCAAGAATAAGCCGCTGGTTCCAGGGGTTCCAGGCTGTCCTTGGATGTTGGGGGAGCCACAGGTGCTGGGAGCTCATGGTGGGCACCGGGGTGATGGGGGCACTTGCCAGGGGCAGGGAGTGTTACACTAGGGCCAGAGGCGTGGAAGCTGCAGAAAACAAGGGCCATGCCCCTCTCAAGATGAAAGGGACCTGGTAGGCCTGCTACACAGTCTTGCAACGACCCTCAAAAGTTTCTGCAAAATGCACATTTCCAGGCCCTGCCCTAACCCGGCTGGGAGATCCCTAAGTGCTGCCTGCTCGGCATCTGTGACGGTGCCAAGGCAGGGACTGGGAGGCAAGCTGCATGTCCCAGCCCTGCCTGCACCCAAGGATCGAAGCCCCAGACACACAGTGCCTGGTAGAGGGAGGATGGGATGAGGACCCTGGACCCACGTCTCCCTCCAGACCCACAACCGTGTCTAAAAGGAGAAGCGGGGAGCAGAACTGTACTAATTTGGACCCATGGGATGCGTGTTTTATTCATGCTGTTTCCAGGAAGGGATGTCAGAGCTGGACCAGTCGAAACCCTTGGAGGCTGTTTTTGCAGTTGGCCACAGGGGTGTTGTAGGCCTGCTCATGGGTCCTCGATGTCGAGAAACTCCTGCTTGGGGGGCGCCGCGCCGCGGTACCACGCACAGGAGCCGTCGCTTCTCTTGATGCAGGCGAAGAACTTGGCCTGGTGCCCGTTGATGTTCTTCTCTGTGACCCAGTCCATCCAGAGGCACTCGTCCGGGGAGGAGATGTAGCACGGGATCATGGGGCAGCGCGTGATCTGGGGAGGGGCACACAGAGGGGGACGGAGTCAGGGACCCAGGAAGGGGTGGGCAGAGGCTGCTCTGGGGGCATGTCCAGAACCTGGCAATGTGCCTACCTGCGGGGTGCAGGGATGGCAGGGATGGCAGCCTCTCCCGAGACTCACAGCTCCTGCAGGGGCAGGTGGCTGGCCTGCAAGGGGGTCTTACCTGCAGGGGAGCTGTGCCCCGCCCACTGCTGCCCCCTTCCTGCTGCAGGTGTGCCTCCCTTTGGGCCATCTTCTACCTTCCTGAGCATCAGAGAATGGCCTCGGCTTGGCCCTGCCCTCTGGGGAACATAGCAACAATAAAAGGGCCTGGGTTTCCTGGAGACAGATTCCAGCCCAGTGAAAAGGCCGGGAATTGGGAACTGCTCACAAGGCAGAGCCCTGAGGTCACAGGCAACTAGCAAAGGAACCCGAGGCTACAAGAGGATGACTGCCTTCACCGCCCCATGGAGGGAAAAAGGAAGAACTTGCTTTTGATTTCATGCTGGCCACAGAGGAGTTTTGCTTAACATATGTATGGCTGGAGACTATGAGTTCAGAATTCCTGTTTTGAACATGCTGAGAAGGGGCTGGTGGCCGTCAGGAGGGAGGGCAGCCCCAGGCAGCTCCCCAGGGAAGGCCAATCCCCACGGCCTCACCAGAGTCTACTGGTCCCATACTCGCTGGGAGTGGCCCAGGGTGGCAGGTGCCTGGCACTCAGCAATGCTTCCGGTGGGGAGGGTGGGGATAGGGTGCTAGGAGCCCACAGGGTAGGAGCCAGCCCGGGAGCCCTGGAGGTGGTGATCTCGCCTTCCACAGCCACATCTAAGCGTTGGGCTGCTATGACTATGCCTGGCACAACCTCCGGGCTCATTTTAAGAGAAGCAGGTGTTCAGGTGTTCTCAACACACAGACCCCACGTAGACACCGACCCAGGTGTGAAAATGTCGGGAATGTTGGAAAAAGCATAAGGCCTGCAGTGCCCTGTCACAAGCCACACAAGGGTTTGTACTTCCGCATTTGTAGAAAATGATCCATGGGACCATATTCTCCCCATACAGCTCCTTTTTCTGGAAGGGGCAAGTAACAGAGCTGAATTCATGCCTTACTCTCAAATCTCCTAGCCTTCCAGACATCCTCCTCCATTTTTTTTTTTTTTTTTTTTTTTTTTTTTTGAGACAGAGTCTCACTCTGTCAACCCAGGCTGGGGTACAGTGGTGCGATCTCGGCTCACTGCAACCTCCACCTCCGACGTTCAAGCCATTCTCAAGCCTCAGCCTCCCAAGTTGCTGGGATCACAGGCGTGTGCCACCTCACCTGGCTAATTTTTGTATTTTTGTAAAGACAGGGTTTCACCATGTTGGCCAGGCTGATCTCCGACTTCTGACCCCAAGTAACCCGCCCATCTCGGCCTCCCAAAATGCTGGGATTACAGGCATAAGCCATGGCGCCCGGCCTCCAGACATCCCTTGACAGAGATGTGTCTCAGGGCTCTCCAGGGACCAGGGGCCAAAGGCTTTGTCCCCAGCCAGACAGCCTCACTCTGGGATGACTCTGCCTTCCCAGAGCCTGGTCTTAAATCAGAACCCGGGGATTAAGAGGCTCTGGAAAGCCAGGGACCAAAACCCGCACTGTCCATCTGGAGATAGTGGGAGGAGGCGACGCACCAGCAGAGACGGGACCTGCTTACCTTACACTCGCAGCCCATCTGGTACCTATGGTTCAGGCTCTTCTTCTGGGTGGTGCTCAGTGTGTCCCAGGGCACGATGAAGTCACAGAGGGTGATGTGCATCTTGCCGTCCCCCTCGGCCTTTCCTGCGGAGAGACGGGATCACCAAGCTCAGGGGGAGGGACAAGTCCTCCTGCCCAGATCCTCCACCCGGCGCAGGGGTGCTGGGATTTTGCTGTAACAACACTGCGCACTGTCTATTCTGAGTTCAAACATAATGGGTGGCCAGTTACGGTGGCTCACTCCTGTAATCCCAGCACTTTGGGAGGCTGAGGTGGGTGGCTCCCTTGAGGTCAGGAGTTCAAGACCAGCCTGACCAACATGATGATACTCCCTCTCTACTAAAATACAAAAAATTAGCCAGGTGTGGTGGCACACACCTGTAATCACAGCTACTTGGGAGGCTGAGGCAGGAGAATCACTCTTGAACCCCAGAGGCGGAAGTTGCAGTGAGCCGAGATCACGCCACTGAACTCCAGCCTGGGTGACACAGCAAGACTCCATCTCAAAAAAATAAAAAGTAGAAAAAAAAAAAAAGCCATAATGCATGTTCACTGACAGAAACTTAAACGTAGGAAACAATCAAGAAAAAACTTCCCCACTTTCATTACCCACAGCAAACATTTTGATGTATTTCCTTCCAATATTCCAGTATTGATTTTAAGACAGTCTTGCTCTGTCGCTCAGGCCAGAGTGCAATGGTATGATCATAGCTCACTGCAGCCTTGACCTCCCAAGCTCAAGTGATCCTCCCGCCTCAGTCTCCCGAATAGCTAGGTGTGAACCACCACACCCTGCTAATGTTTTCTATATTTTTTTTGTAGAGACAGGGTCTTGCTATGTTACTCAGGCTGGTCTTAAACTTCTGGGCTCCAGTGATACCCTCACCTTGGCCTCCCAAAGTGTTGGGATTACAGGCATGAGCCACCATGCCTGGCCCCAATATTCTTTTAAATTAAATTTTATTTTTTAAAAAAGGATAGAGATGATGTTTCACTATGTTGCCCAGGCTGGTCTTGAACTCCAGAGCTCAAGTGATCCTCCCGCTTTGACTTCCCAAAGTGCTGGGATTACAGGTGTGAGCCACTGCGCCCAGCCAATATTCTCTTATATATGCATCTTCACACACAAAACATCGGGCAGTATGTAGATTGTATTGTTTCCCGTTTTGTTTTTCACAAAATATTAATTCACAGGTGTTTCTCCCATTTGAGTTTAAACTTATAATTCTGCATTTTTCCATTATGAAGAGCCAAAGAATGGAATTTTTGAAAATTAGGAATCTGCTCTGAATTCCCTTCATCAGGCATGATGAGCTGTGGCTCCTTTCTGTACTTCGGGCTCCTGACTCAGCTGCCTCCTTCCTTTGCTGAAGACTCTACATTGGCAACAGCCTTGGCGTTTTCCAAGCGGGAGGAAAAGAACAAAGGAGTGTGTTCCAGTGGCGGACAGAATCTAATGACAGCTATGGAAATCATTAAAAAACTCATCCCATAGGCCAGGTGTGGTGGCTCATGCTTGTAATCCCAGCACGTTGGGAGGCCAAGGCAGGCGGATCACTTGAGGTCAGGAGTTCGAGACCAGCCTGGCCAACGTGGTGAAACCCCGTCTCTACTAAAAATACAAAAACAACAACAACAACAACAACAAACAGCCAGGCATGGTGAAGCATGCTTGTAGTCCCAGCTACTCAGGAGGCTGAGGCAGGAGGACTGCTTGAACCCCGGAGGTGGAGGCTGCAGTGAGCCGAGACTGCAACACTGCACTCCAGCCTGGGCGACAGAGTGAGACTCCATCTCAAAAAAGAAAATAAACGAAATAAAAACTCACCTGTCAGGCTGGGCACGGTGGCTGACACCTGTAATCCCAGCACTTTGGGAGGCTGAGGTAGGGACATCACTCAAAGTCAGGAGTTTGAGACCAGCCTGGCCAACATGGTGAAACCCCATCTCTACTATACATACAAAAATTATCTGGGCATGGTGGTGGGTACCTGTAATCCCAGCTACTCGGGAGGCTGAGGCAGGAGAATCACTTGAACCCAGGGGACGGAGGTTACAGCAAGAAGAGGTCATGCCACTACATTCCAGCCTGGGTGACAAGAGCAAAACTCCATCTCAAATAAATACATAAAATAAAATAAAAATACAAAAAATTAGCTGGGTATGGTGGTGGATGCCTGTAATCCCAACTACTCGGGAGGCTGAGGCAGGAGAATCACTTGAACCCAGGAGGCGGAGCTTACAGTGAGCCGAGGTCACGCCACTGCACTCCAGCCTGGGTGACAGAGTAAGACTCTGTCTCAAAAAAAAAAAAAAAAAAAAAAAAACAGAAAACAAAAAACACCTCATTCCTTCTGCTACAACAGCACCTTGTGAAGAGACACAGGTGTCACTGATGAGCACCTGCCCCTGGCAGAGACTGACAGGCAATTCCTTGAGAAGCAGAGCCTCAGGCTCTGCCCTAAGCACTTCTGTTTGACGTTTCAGTGCATCTGACTTAATGATCTCAGCACAGCAGCAGCCTCAGAGGATCCGCTAATAGAAACACAGCCCAGCGAAGGACTAACGCAGCTTGCCGACTGCACCCCTATGCCATGGAAATGTGGATGGCTTGCCTGGGACTTCAAGCAGGCACAAGTGGCCTCCATTGTCCTGGGCACGGTGCACTCATTGTGCCAGCTCCCTGGGTTTGAATTCTTATGCTCGCACTTCCTGTTCTAGCTGTTCCTTTACCTTCAGGTCCTTTTCTCCATTTAGACTTATGTGACATTCCAGGTGTGGAACAGGATGAGAAAGCAGAATTACTCCGTAACATGTATTCCAAATCCTGTAACTTCACAAGGTAAATGTTTGGGTGGCCTTAAACAATTCAAAACTAGCTGGGCATGGTGGCTCATGCCTGTAATCCCAGCACTTGGGGAGGCCAAGGTGGGCGAATCACTTGAGGTCAGGAGTTCAAGATCAGCCTGGCCAACACAGTGAAACCCCGTCTCTACTAAAAATATAAAAATTAGCTGGAGGTGGTGGTGCATGCCTGTAATCCCTGCTACTCAGGAGGCTGAGGCAGGAGACTCGTTTGAACTTGGGAGGTGGAGGTTGCAGTGAGCCAAGATCATGCCATTGCACTCCAGCCTGGGCAACAGTACGAGACTCCATCTCAAAAGAAAAAATAAATAAACAAAAACTAGACATATAACTTTCCCCACTAGACCTACAGCTATTTTCTGTGCATTCAGAATAGATCAATAAGGAGCAAAATAGACAGATGGGAAGGAACCCATTCCTGTATCCTGGTTGATTCTGGCATTTGGTGCCCGTACAGGTATACTGCAGCCCCTTCCCTGTCCAACCTGGACATCTACCACTACAGACAGGCTGAAGCTCTATCCTGGCTTCCCAACTTCTATGGTGACTTCCACTGTATGTATCACTTGACCAGCATCAATTCCCACTTTCTATTAGATTTGCCTGTCTTCTGCATCTCACTCCTTAATCAGAGAGTAAATATAGAGGGTAAGGCTTGTGTCTTCACCCTTTTGTATCCACAGTTCCCTGCACATAGTAATTGCTCAATAAGTTTACTCATGAGACACACCCGTGCTTGTTCTAATAATTTGCTTCACATTCTGCCTTTTCCTGCCATTTTCTCTTTTGGCCTTTTACCACCAATTCTGGCTTCCTCAAAAGATAAGCAATGGCAGGAAGAAGAGATGAAGTGAAAATTATATCTTTTCTTTTTTTTTTTGGAGATGGAGTCTTGCTCTGTCACCCAGGCTGGAGTGCAGCGGTGCCATCTCAGCTCACTGGAACCTGCCTCCCAGGCTCAAGCAATTCTCCTGCCTCAGCCTCCCAAGTAATTGGGATTACAGATGTGCGCCACTATTCGTGGCTAATCTTTGTATTTTTTAGTAGACGCAGGGTTTCACAATGTTGACTGGGCTGGTCTTGAACTCCTGACTTCAAGTGATCCACCGTGTCCAGCCAAAAAATTGTATCTTTTCAATGGTCCTAGTTATTGGGCTAACGTGAACATGGCTGTCATGTATAAATGTTAAGAGAAGGCCAGGTGCGGTGGCTCACGCCTGTAATCCCAGCACTTTGGGAGGCCGAGACAGGTGGCTCACGAGGTCAGGAGATCGAGACCATCCTGGCTAACATGGTGAAACCCCGTCTCTACTAAAAATACAAAAAACTAGCCAGGCGAGGTGGCGGGCACCTGTAGTCCCAGCTACTCGGGAGGCTGAGGCAGGAGAATGGCGTGAACCCGGGAGGTGGAGCTTGCAGTGAGCCGAGATCGCGCCACTGCACTCCAGCCTGGGCGACAGAGCGAGACTCTGTCTCAAAAAAAAAACAAAAAACAATATTAGGAGAGGCCCCCTCTGGTCTGATTAAGACTTGGTTGGACGTACACACCATGAGCATCTGCCTGTTCTGCTTATGTCTGTCTTGGAGAAAAGCGAGGCATGAGTCTTGGTTACAGAAAACCAGGAATTAAAATTTGTAACGAAGGGTTGTATGTTTATTTTTCCTTTTGGAGAAGAGAAATGTAGAAGAAAATTACAGGGCCAATTCTGTATGAGTCTCCTGGTGCCCGACTCCACACGTGAGGCTGAGTCATCAGCCCAGGAGGAGGTGGCCTGCTCAGGCCATGCGGGCACTCACCGGCCACAGTCAGCCCGAGCTGAGTGGTTCACTGTGCCCCGTGATTTCTGGTTAGCCCCTGGATCAAGGGCCTATTCTGACTCGCGGCAAACTGGATCTAGGTTCCTGCCTCAGGAAATAAATGCCAGATTCAGTGTGGAGTCATCTGACCAAGGCTGGGAAAGAAGTCAGATGAGAGAGGCTCCTCTCGCCACGAGGTGGGTCAGCCACTGTGGCCATTAAGGGCCCCAGCCCTGCTCCCCCTCCCAGGGAGAGGAGGATGAAGTAATGCAGCCTCATTGGTGGAGAAGATACACAGCCAGCTGGCCACTGGGCAGGTCTCACAATCTTTAACTTTGACTTTTAGAAACAGGAAGTCCATGTGCAGATTTGTTACACGGGTATATTGTGTGCCCCTGAGGTTTGGAAAACGAACGGATCCATCGCCCAGGTAGTGGGCATAGTACCCAATAGGTAGTATTTTTTCAACCCTTACCCGGCTTCCTCCCTCCCACCTCCTTGTATTCCCAGTGTCTCTTGTTCCCATTTTTATGACCATGTGTACCCAATGTTTAGCTCCCACTTATAAGTGAGAACATGTGGCATTTGGTTTTCTGTTTTCGCATTAGTTCCCTTAGGATAATGGTTTCCAGCTGCACTCGTGTGGCCGCAAAGGACATGATTTCCTTCTTTATCACGGCTGTGTAGTATTCCATGGTATATATGCACATTTTCTTTATCTGAGTCACCACTGATGGGCACTTGGGTTGATTCCATGTCTTTGCTATTGCAAATAATGTGGTAATGAGCATACGGGCGCAGTGTCATTAAACGATTTATTTTCCTTTGGGTATATACCCAGTAGTGGGATTGCTGGGTCAAATGCTGGTTGCATTTTCAGTTGAGAAATCTCCAAAGTGTGCCCCACAGTAGGTGAACTCATTTACATTCCCACCAACAGCCTCTACGTGTTCCCTTTACTCCACAGCTTTGCCAAAGTTGGTTTTTTTATTTTTTATTTTTTTGGGGGGGACACAGTCTTGCTCTGTCACTTAGGCTGGACTGCAGTGGCACAATCTCGACTCACTGCAATCTCCGCCTCCCGGGTTCAAGCGATTCTCGTGCCTCAGCCTCCTGAGTAGCTGGGATGACAGGCACCCGCCACCACGCCTGGCTAATTTTTTGTATTTTTAGTAGAGACGGGGTTTCATTGTGTTAGCCAGGATGATCTCAATCTCCTGACCCCGTGATCCACTCGCCTCGGCCTCCCAAAGTGCTGGGATTACAGGCGTCAGCCACTGCGCTGGGCTGTTTTTAACTTTTTAACTAAAGCTCTTCAAAATCTTTCAATGTCAGCTTGCTACCGAGGATCCTGCCACAGATCCAGGGAGCAATGCCCTTTCAACAGAGCCTTCACGCTCATTCTGCTACAGGCTACCCTAGCTCTCCTTAGACCTTCAGCATAATTCTGTATCGACTGACCAGCTTTTCATGCAGTACTGTGCTACATGCATGGGTCACTGTCAACCCCAATGTAGGAAATAAAATTACCAGCTACCCTTGAGTGAGGCCTGAACAAGATAACCAGCATCTCTGTGATCCTCACTTCTGGTCTCCCACTCCCTCTTTCATCCTCTCAACAACCCCTCGTGGGGCAGATACTACTGTCATCGTTCTGGATCGGCATGGGAGGCACAGACAGGTAAAGTCACTTGGCCAAGGACATTAACGAGTCAGGTGTCAGGGCACACATTCGAACTCGAGCAGGTGTGTTTTCAGAGCCTTCACTTGGGCATCTCGTTGTATTTCCTCACATCTTTTCATGACACTTAGTGGTTGTCTTTTTCTCTTCTAAAATAGAGATAGGGTCCCGCCCTGCCACCCAGGCTAGAGTGCAGTGGTGCAGTCCTAGCTCACTGCAGCCTCAAATGCCTGAGCTCAAGGGATCTTCCTGCCTCAGCCTCCCAAGTAGCTAGGACTACAAGTGCACATGACCACACCCAGCTCATTCCTCCCTCCCTCCCTCCCTCCCTCCCTCCCTGCCTCCCTTCTTCCCCTGCCTCCCTCCCCCTTCCTCCCTGCCTCCCTCCTGCTTCCTCCCTGCCTCCCTTCCTTTCTTCCTTCCTTCCTCCCTCCCTTCCTCCCTTCCTCCCTGTCTCCTTCCCCCTTCCTCCCTGCCTTCCTCCCTGGCTCCCTTCCTTTCTTCCTTCCTTTCTCCCTCCCTCCCTTCCTCCCTGCCTCCCTCCCCCTTCCTCCCTGCCTTCCTCCCTGCCTCCCTTCCTTTCTTCCTTCCTTCCTCCCTCCCTCCCTTCCTGTTTTGTAGAGACAGGGTCTTGCTATATCATCCAGGCTGGTCTTGAACTCCTAACCTCCAGCCATCCTCCTGCCTCAGCCTCCCAAAATGCTAGGATTACAGGTGTGAGCCACTATGGTTGGCCCATTTACTTATTTTCTTTATGCAAGAAACTGTTTGCACTTGGCACCTTTAGTTCTGTGTCCTCATCAAAACCTCGTGCCTCCTCCTTGAGATACTAAGTAGTGTCTGAGTTTTAAAGTTAATGGAAATGTTAACAATTTGAAAAAATATACAGAATTCAACTGAGAAGAGTATTACATATTTTGGAAACTTTAAAATGTATGCACATAAAAAGAAATAAAATCTGCCAGCCGGACGTAGTGGCTCACACCTGTAATCTCAGCACTTTGAGAGGCCGAGGTGGGCGGATCACCTGAGGTCAAGAGTTTGAGACCAGCCTGACCAACATGGCGAAATCCCATCTCGACTAAAAAAATACAAAAATTAGCTGGGCGTGGTGGTGTGTGCCTGTAACCTCAGCTAGTCGGGAGGCTGAGGCAGGAAAATCGCTTGAACCTGGGGGGCAGAAGTTGCAGTGAGCCAAGATCGCACCACTGCACTCCAGCCTGGGCTTTGTTGCCTCCGTCTCATTCATAAATAAATAAATAAATAAATAAATAAATAAATAAAATCTGATCCATGCTACAACATGGATGAACTTGAGGACATTATGCTAAGTGCAACGCTTCATCTATGGAAGGAGGTATGACTCTACCTCTGCGAGGTGCCTAGAATGGGCAAATTCATGGAGATGAAGTAGAAAGGTGGTTGTCAGGGGCTGGGCAAACAGAGGAATAGGGAATTATGGGTTAATGGGGACAGTGTTTCCGTTTGGGATGATGAAAAACTTCTAGAAACAGATAGTGATAGTTACACAACATTGTGAATGTACTTAATGCCGCCCAGGTGCGGCGGCTCACACCTGTAATCCCAGCACTTTGGGAGGCTGAGGTGGGCAGATCACCCAAGGTCAGGAGTTCAAGACCAGCCTGGCTAATGTGGTGAAACCCCATCTCTACTAAAAATACTAAAAATTAGGCCAGGCACAGTGGCTCATGCCTGTAATTGCAGCACTTCGGGAGGCTGAGGCGGGCAGATTACCTGAGGTCAGGAGTTGGAGACCAGCCTGGCCAACATGGAGAAATCCCGTCTCTACTAAAAATACAAAATTGGCCAGGCATGGTGGCGCATGCCTGTAATCCTGGCTACTCGGGCAGCTGAGGCAGGAGAATCGCTTGAACCCGGGAGGTGGAGGTTGTGGTAAGTCAAGACCGCACCATTGCACTCCAGCCTGGGCAACAAGAGCGAAACTCTGTCAAAAAAAAAAAAAAAAAAAAAAAAATAGCTGGGCATGGTGTTGGGCACCTGTAATCCCAGCTACTTGAGAGGCTGAGGCAGGAGAATTGCTTGAACCCAGGAGGCAGAGATTGCAGTGACCCGAGATTGCGCCACTGCACTCCAGCCTGGGCGACAGAGAGAGACTCCGTCTCAAACAAAAACAAAAACAAGCAGAGAGCCTCAGCACGGGCGAGGATTCAGCCGGGTATGTTTGGAGACCGGTGCTGGCTCGGACCAAGGTCACTTTTGTATCCAAGAGGCCATCTGTGCATGGGATCCCCACCCTTCGTCCCTCTGCAGCTCTGCAGTTTGGCCGGAGAGCCCCTAGAGGGCAGTGTGAGGAAACTGAGCTGGGACTGCTGGGACTTACTTTAAAGGCTGTTCCCTATGGATAGGAAGAGAAAGAGGCTGCAGAAAACTGGAAGTAAGTTCCCTGCACCACAGGAGATTTTGTCTCCTTTCTCGTCTCTCTAGATTTTATTTTTCTGATGACAAAAGTAATAAATGCCATAATTGTAAAGGTTTCACAAATACAGGAAAGAACTGAAAAGGAGACAGCAGATGCTAACATGCTGGGAAATTTCCTCCCATGCTCTGTTCTGTGCACAGGCGCAACAGCCCCCGAATAGCCACACTGCAGACCATCCCTCTGCCATGCACCACTCTGCGTGCTGTGCAGCCACCCCAGCTCTTCTGCCTCCTCTGTGTTTTTCTGAGGGCATTAGTTAGCTGGTAAGATCTTTGTACCACAGGTGATTTTTGTCCCCTTACTCTTCTCCATTTGATTTTATTTTTCTTATTGTAAAAATCATAGATAATACTGGGCATGTAAAATGGTGCAGCTGCTTTAGAAAACGGTCTGGCAGCTCCTCAAATGGTTAAACCTAAAGTCACCCAACCCCTCCCCACCCCCTGCCAATTCCACTGCCAGGGATACACCCAGGAAAAAATGAAAACAGGTCCCTGCAAAATCTCACACACCAATGTTCATTGCAGCATTTGTCACAACTGCCAAACAGTGGCAACAACCCAAATGCCCATCAAATGATGAGAGGATAAACACAATGTGGTCTGTCCATACAATGGAATGCTCAGTCACAGAAAGGAATGAAATTCGGATACACACTGTAACATGGATGAGCCCTGGAAACACGAAAGAAGCCAGTTACACAGGGTCACACATATTATTCCGTTCCTAGGAAAGCCCAGCATAGACAAATCGATAGAGATGGGAAGTATACCAGTGGCTGCTTAGGGCTGGGGAAGGGGAAGTGGGGGTTAGGAGGGTAATAGCTCAAGAATACAGGATTTCTTTTTGACTGTAGTGATGGTTGCACAACTCTGTGAATATACTAAAACCACTGAATTGTAGGCCAGGTGCGGTGGCTCATGCTTGCACTCCCAGCAGTTTGGAAGGCCAAGGCGGGCAGATCACCTGAAGTCAGAAGTTCAAGACCAGCCTGGCCAACATGGTGAAACCCCGTATCTACTAAAAATACAAAAATTAGCCAGGCATGGGGGCACATACCTGTAATCCCAGCTACTTGGGAGGCTGAGGCATGAGAATTGCTTGAACCCGGGAGGCAGAGATTGCAGTGAGTCAAGATTGCGCCACTGCACTCCAGTCAGAGGGACAGAGTGAGACTCTCTCTCCAAAAAAAAAAAAAAAAAAACCACTGAATTGTAGAATTTTTTTTTTTTTAACAAGGTATTGCTCTTACCTAGTCTGGAGCACAGTGGTATGACACTGCAGCCTCAAACTCCCAGGCTTAAGCGATCCTCCCATCTCAGCCTCCTGAGAAGCTGGGACTACAGGCACATGCTACCACACCTGGCTAATTTTTTTAGTTTTTGTAGAGATGGGGTCTCACTATGTTGCCCAGGCTGGTCTCAAACTCCTGGCCTCAATCATTTCTCCCACCTCGGCCTTTCAAAGTGCTGGGATTACAGGCATGGGCCACCATACCTGGCCCGAATTGTACATTTTTAATAGGATAAATTGAATAGAGTGTGCCTTATATCTCAATAAAGCTGTTAAAAAAAAATAAGTGCTCATGGCTAAGCACGGTGGCTCATGCCTGTAATCTCAGCACTTTGGGAGGCTGAGGCAAGTTGGTCATTTGAGGCCAGGAGTTCGAGACCAGCCTGCCCAACATGGTGAAACCCCGTCTCTACCAAAAACACAAAAATTAGCCAGGCATGGTAGCACACACCTGTAATCCCAGCTATTCAGGTGGCTGATGCACGAGAATCGCTCAGGAGGCAGAGGTTGCTGTGAGCCAAGATTGCACCACTGCATTCCAGCCTGGGCAACAGAGGGAGACTCTCTCGGAATAAGAATAAGAATAAGAATAAGAATAAGAATTGCTCATAATTAAACATTTTAGGAAGTCCGGAAATGCATCTTAAAAGGGGGGAAAGTCTCCTATTATCCCCAAGGAGAGGGACAGAAGTCCTGATGACTGAGATACCCAGCAAAGCAGGAGCTGCGAGCATGTTAAGGAAGGGAGGGAAGATCTTACCCAAGGAGAGATAACAGGAGTCTTCCCTGCCCAACTCACACCCCTGCATCTTCCTCCCTGCAATGACGTCCTCCCATCCACAGGCAAGGACGCCACCTTCTCCCAGCAGTAAGTCTGTCTAGACCCTTGGACCTGTGAGAGTCTCTTCCTTTTGCACCTTCCAAGCATTCACTCACTATTCACAATTCACAATTCCCCATAAGCAAAATCTGTCTATTTTCTCTGCTTTCTTTTCCAGTCTCCCCAGTCGAAACATCTGTGTACTCCATGATGACAGGAGCCAAAGATCTCACTGTGGGAATCTTCCATTGTCCCTAACACGGGGCTGGGCACCTAAAAGGTGCCCACGAAGCACATGTTGATTTTTAGAAGGGAAAGAAAGTACATGTCACCTAAACCAGAAGAAAATCTCCCAACCATGGCTATTTGGATCCAGAGTGTATGTGATGATGACAGTTGCCTTTTGGAACAAAATATAGTACCAGGCTAGGGGACTTGTCTCGTCTCTTCTTTATCCCCATTTTTTTTTTTTTTTTTTTTTTTTTTTTTTTTGTGAGACAGGGTCTTGCTCTGTCACCCAGGCTGGAGTACAGTGGTGTGATCTCAGCTTGCTGCAATCTCTGCCTCCTGGGTTCAAATGATTCTCGTGCCTCAGCCCCCTGAGTAGCTGGGATTACAGGCACATGCCACCACGCCCAGCTAATTTTTATATTTTTAGTACAGACAGGGTTTTACCATGTTGGCAAGGCTAGTCTCGAACTCCTGACCTCAAGCAGTCTGGCCGCCTCAGCCTCCCAAAGTGCTGGGATTACGGGCGTGAGCCACTGCACCAGGCCTTGTTTATTCTTTTCTTCTTAAGTTTGTGATCAGATTCCTACTTCCTCAGGGAGGAGGGGAATACTGTTCCTTAACTGGCTGAGTCAGTGCCGTGCCGGACTGTGGCTGCTGGCCACGTGTGGCTGTTTACATTGAAACTAAAATTACTTGAAATGAAATACAATTTAAAATTCAGCTCCTCGGCTGCACGAGCCATATCTCAGGTGCTCACGAGCCACAGGGCTGGGGGCCGCTGGACTGGATGGTGCAGAGACCGTTTCCATCACTGCAGGAAGCTCTTTGAGCCCCGTGGTTCTCAAGCAGGGGCAACCTACCCCACCTACCCCACCTCCCCTGGGCACAGGCGGCAATGTCCAGAGACCCCGCAACTGGAGCGGGTGCTATGGCATGTAGAGGGTGGGGGGCAGGGATGCAGCTGAATATCCTATAATGTACAAGGTAGAGGCCCCCGCAACAAAGAACAGTCCATCCCCAAATGTTAATAGTGCTGTGATTCAGAATCCTGTCCTGGCCTCCTGTGGTTCAGCCTCGCTGGACAAGCGGGGAGGTGGTAGAAGGAAGTAAGGGGAAATCATTTTATTTAGGAATAAAAATATAGGCTGGGCACAGTGGCTCACACCTATAATCCCAGCACTTTAGGAGGCTGAGGTAGGAGGATTGCTTGAACCTCAGAGTTCAAGACCAGCCTGGGCAACATGGTGAGACTTATTCTTTACCAAAAAATAAAAAAATTAGCTACGGCCGGGCACGGTGGCTCAAGCCTGTAATCCCAGCACTTTGGGAGGCCGAGACGGGCGGATCACAAGGTCAGGAGATCGAGACCATCCTGGCTAACACAGTGAAACCCCGTCTCTACTAAAAAAAAATACAAAAAACTAGCCGGGCGAGGTGGCGGGCTCCTGTAGTCCCAGCTACTCGGGAGGCTGAGGCAGGAGAATGACGTAAGCCCGGGAGGCGGAGCTTGCAGTGAGCTGAGATCCGGCCACTGTGCTCCATCCTGGGAGACAGAGCGAGACTCCGTCTCCAAAAAAAAAAAAAAAAAAAAAAAAAATTAGCTGAGTGTGGTGGCACACACCCGTAGTCAATCCCAGCACTTTGGGAGGCTAAGGCGAAAGGATCACTTGACCCCAGGAAATTGAGGCTGCAGTGAGTCCTGATTGCACTCCAGCCTGGGAAACAGAGCAAGACTTTCTCTCAAAAAAAAAAAAAAAAAAAAGTGTAAACAAAGAGATGCAACAATTAACAAAATGTGCTGCATTCACACAATGATTTATCCCTAAAAAGTAAGGAAATTTGGGGCCATGTGCGGTGGCTCATGCCTGTAATCCCAGCACTTTGGGAGACTGAGGCGGGCAGATCAACTGAGGTCAGGAGTTCGAGACCAGCCTGGCCAACATGGTGAAACCCCATCTCTACTAAAAAAAAAAAAAAAAAAATCAGCCAGGTGTGGTGGCGCGTGCCTATAATCCCAGTTACTCAGGAGGCTGAGGCAGGAGAATCAATTGAACCCAGGAGGCAGAGGTTGCAGTGAGTCTAGACCGTGCCACTGCACTCTAGTCTGGGCAATAGAGTGAGACTCTGTCTCAAAAAAAAAAAAAAAAAAAAAAAGAGTAAGGAAATTCTGATATATGCTGTAACGTGAATGAACCTTGAAAACATGATGCTACTGAAATAAGCCAGACACAGGACAAATACTGCAGGGTTCCATCCATGTGAGGCCCCTGGAGCAGTCAAATCCACAGAGACAGAAAGTAAAATGGAGGTAAAATAGATGGTGGTGATGGTTGCACAACAGTGAATATAGCTAATGCCACTGAAGTGTACACTTGAAAATGGTTGGCTGGGCGTGGTGGCTCACGCCTGTAATCCTACCACTTTGGGAGGCTGAGGCGGGTGGATCACCTGAGGTCAGGAGTTTGAGACCAGCCTGGCCAACATAGTAAAACCCCGTCTCTACTAAAAATACAAAAATTAACTGGGCGTGGTGGCATGTGCCTATAATCCCAGCTACTTGGGAGGCTGAGGCAGGAGAATCGCTTGAACCCAGGAGGTGGAGGTTGCAGTGAGCCGAGACTGCGCCACTGCACTCCAGCCTGGGCGACAGAGCGACACTCTGTCTCAAAAAGTAAGAAAAGAAAGAAAGAAAGAAAAGAAAGAGGGAGGGAGGGAGGGAGGGAGGGAGGGAAGGAAGGAAGGAAGGAAGGAAGGAAGGAACGAAGGAAGGAAGGAAGGAACGAAGGAAGGAAGGAAGGAAGGAAGGAAGGAAGGAAAATGGTTAACATGGCTACATTTTGTTACGTATATTTTACCACAATAAAAAAAGGAGACAGATGAATGCATAAGTCAAACAGGCCTCGTGCACAGTATCAACAGACGTCACGCAAGCTTTCCGCCCTCCCGACGGCAGAAAGGGTTTCTCTGCCTTGCACGTCTCCAGCATCCTGCACACGCCTCCCTTTTAGGAGCAAAAGGCAAAAATGCTCACTTTTTTTGTCTACCAATCTCAGATTTCCTAGGAAATTGGCAGGTAGGTGAACATTCACTAGCATTCTCTGACAGGAAGTGGCCGAGAGGGCACCGTTCAGTGTCAGGGCTCCGTACCCTGCCTCACTGTTCCTTAGCTACTCCACCTCCCCACTCCTCGAGCCTGGGAAACGAGCCCTGGAAGGCGTCTAGGAACAGCCCCACTTCTGTGTGAGCCTCTGGCTGATGGCCCCCCTCATACACACCTGCAATGAGATATTCCTTCTTTCCTCCAACGTCCAGCGAGACCCCACACACTGCCGAGGAGGGGGCCGTGTAGATAAACTCTATATCCTTCTCAGGCCCTTTGAACATCTGGAAAGACAAGGAGGAGGACATGTAAGCAGAGGGAGGCCGCACAGTCGGGGAATTTCGTTCCCATCCAGAACACCCCGGGCGGCACAATCTGCATCCGGGGTGTAGCCAGCACCAAAGAGGACCGGGAAGTGCAAATTGCATGGGTTAGAAAAGGACTGTTACAGCTGGGCTCAGGGCTCATGGCTGTAATCCCAGCACTTTGAGGGGCTGAGGTGGGCGGATTGCTTGAGGTCAGGAGTTTGAGACCAGCCTGGCCAACGTAGCAAAACCCCATTTCTACTAAAAACACAAAAATTAGCTGAGCGTGGTGGCAAGCGCCTGAAATCCCAGCTACTTGGGAGGCTGAGGCAGGAGAATCCCTTGAACCTGCGAGGCGGAGGTTGCAGGGAGCTGAGATGGCGCCACTGCACTCCAGCCTGGGTGACAGAGTGAGACTCCATCTCAAAAAAAAAAAAAAAAGAAAGAAAAAAAAAAGAAAAGAAAAAGACTTTGTATAGCGAAGTGATTCTTTAGAGTCAACTTTTAGTGTGGCAGATCACAGCAGGTGGGCACAAGACTGTCATCTGGAGCGTGACATCCTCAGACAACACCTCTGTCCCCTTACCGCCCTGCCCCAATGAGGTCATTTCTGAATCTCTAGGGAGGGGCTTTTGTACCTCCACATGACTCTGGACCACCATGAAGGACCATGACTTTTGCATATTTCCAGGAATTTTTTATTTTTTTGAGATAGGGTCTCACTCTGTTGCCCAGGCTGGGGCTACACTTCAACTTCCCAGGCTCAAGTGATCCTCCCACCTCAGACTCCCGAGTAGCTGGGACTACAGGCGTGTGCCACCATACTCGGCTTTTTTTTTTTTTTTTATTAGTAGAGACGAGGTCTTGCTGTATCACCCAGGCTGGTCTCAAACTCCCGAGCTCAAGCAATCCTCCTGCCTCGGCCTCCCACAGTGCTGGGATTACAGGCATAAGCCACTCCGCCCAACCCATATTTCCAGGAATTTTGATCAAATATTGTCTACTTGATGGCAATGAGAGCCGAGAGGCACCTCAGGAATTAGGACGTAACTCCATGGGACAGAGGAGTTTGCATTCTCAACACCTGACTTACTCACGGCCTTTCAGGAACACACCTGTCCCCCCCGGTGAAGAATGGCATTTTCCCAGCACTCGGGGAGGCTGCTTTTTTGTCCCCGCTGAAGAGTTTCAGTAAGCAAACCCAAATGGAACGGGAGCATGCCTGATGCCAGGACAAATGGTTTTTTGAGAGTGACACTCCAACTTGTACCAAGAAAGGTTATGTTGATGCTGTATTAAATGACATCATTTGCCAAAAGGCTAAAAGCGTTTCCTTGGCACTGACACTGGCCTTTTCACGACCCCTTTATGAGGTCGTAAGAGCAGATCCTCTTTCCTGCTTCATAAAGAAAGAGGCTCAGGCACTGACAGACTAGGTCATCCCCTTAAACTGACATAGATGTGATGATAAAGCATTCTGCTGACCTTCTGATAACACTGATTTTCAACTACTTTTTTTTTTTTTTTTTTTTTTTTTTGAAATGGAGTTTCGCTCTTATCGCCCAGGCTGGAGTACAGTGGCATGATCTCAGCTAACTGCAACCTCTACCTCCTGGGTTCAAGTGATTCTCTTGCCTCAGCCTCCCAAGTAGCTGGGATCACAGGCGCTCGCCACCATGCCCAGCTAATTTTTTTTTTTTTTGAGATGGAGTCTTGCTCTGCTGCCCAGGCTGGAGTGCAGTGGAGCAATCTCAGCTCACTGCAAGCTTTGCCTCCCCGGTTCACGCCATTCTCCTGCCTCAGCCTCCTGAGTAGCTGGAACTACAGGTGCCCGCCACCATGCCTGGCTAATTTTTCTGTATTTTTAGGAGAGATGGGGTTTCACCATGTTAACCAGGATGGTCTTGATCTCCTGACCTGGTGATCCGCCTGTCTCGGACTCCCAAAGTGCTGGGATTACAGGCGTGAGCCACCGTGCCCAGCCATGCCCAGCTAATTGTTGTATTTTTAGTAGAGATGGGGTTTCTCCATGTTGGTCAGGCTGGTCTTGAACTCCTGACTTCAGGTGATCCACCCGCCTTGGCCTCCCAACGTGCTGGAAGTATAGGCGTGAGACACTGTGCCTGGCCTACTTTTTATTTTTAATAACAAAATTAAATATGGATGACTACAACTACTACCATATCACACGGCTGTTCCTCCACCTGCGACATGAATTTTCTTCTCTCTTACAGATCATGTTAGTTACTATCAATGACAACAGTATCACCTCTCCTGCCCCAGGCCAGGCCCTGCCCTCACCGCCACATTTTTTTTTTTTTTTAAATATAGGGTCTCACTCTGTCACCCAGGCTGGAATACAGTGGTGAGATGTTGTCTCACTGCAGCCTCCACCTCCTGGGCTCAAGCAATTCTCCCACCTCAGCCTCCTGATTAGCTGGAACCACAGGCGGGCGCTACCGTGCCTGGCTAGTTTTTTTGTACAGATGGATTTTCACCATGTTGCCCAGGCTGGTCTTGAACTCCTGAGCTCAAGTGATCCGCCCACCTCGGCCTCCCGAAGAGCTGGGATTACAGGCGTGAGCCGTGACGCCCAGAAAGGTTTCTGAAGGAATTGAACTTGTGGGGAACATGTCATCTCCACACAACTTTTCAGGCATTCGAGGATGAAGGGAAATCGGATCTATTTGCAGCTTGATGACCGCATCCTCTGCTCTGCTCCACAGGTGGCCAGATCGTGTTCCAGGGACCCAGGCTCTCTGCCCACCCCAACACCCCACAGCTGTGCCCACAGTGCTGCCCGGGACGCCGGCGGCCACTAATACCTTTATCTGCTTGATCTCATACTGGATCCTCTTGATTGGGTTGCCATAAATGTCGTTTCCAGAGTCCACCTCCTTCTCGCTGACCGCTTTGGCCCTGATCACTGCAAAACACAAGACACAGAGGTGAGGAGAGTTCCCCAAACATGCTCCTGGGGCTAAGGAGAGGGATAAGGTGTCCAGGCCTGCAGGAGGCGCTGGGGGGTTACAGACAGCAGCAAGGTGCCAGGCGGGCAAGGGGCATGGTGATCCCAGCCCCCAGCACGGCGTCCCCTCCTCCAAGCTGAGCAGTGATGCCCAGCCTCCTCCTCCTTCCACGATTCTTCAACAAGAATCCCTTCTTTGTTGACAGGGCTCAAGCCAGAAGCCCAGAGTCCCTTGTGACCAGGGCGGTTTCTGTAACAGTGGGAGGCAGTCATTGATTTGACTGAAGCTCATCTGTTGATATCATGCTTGAGTGCTTTTGGCTTTTTTTTCCTTCTCTCCAGTGGGTACTCACTGGTGGCTGGGGCAAGCAGGTACACCACTGAACTGACCCGCAGTCCCACACATTCCGTGAAGGATGGGACATTTCCCCACCCTCTAGCCACTGCCTATTGGAAACAAACTTTTCTGGGCCGAGGGCAAAGTGAGAGTTACCCACCTTAAAGGCGCCTTAAAAGTACCCGGCATATTTAGGTTTGGGGGTCTTACATCTGGAAAAGTCTGTCCAGCTGTTCTGACCTGGAAAATGTTCTATGAGTAATTTTTTTTTTTTAGATGGAATCTTGCTCTGTTGCCCAGGCTGGAGTGCAGTGGCACAATTTTGGCTCACTGCAATCTCTGCCTCCCAGGTTCAAGTGATTCTCCTGCCTCAGCCTCTCCAGTAGCTGGGATTACAGGCGCTTGTCACCACATCTGGTTAATTTTTTTTTTTTTTTCAGACGGCGTCTCACTCTGTCGCCCAGGCTAGAGTGCAGTGGCATGATCTCGACTCACAGCAACCTCTACCTCTTGGGTTCAAGAGATTCTTCTGCCTCAGCTTCCCAAGTAACTCGGATTACAGGCAGCTGCCACCACACCCAGCTAATTTTTGTATTTTTAGTAGAGACAAGGTTTTGCCATGTTGACCAGGCTGGTCTTGAGCTCCTGACCTCAGGTGATCCACCTGCCTCGGCCTCCCAAAGTGCTGGGATTATATGTGTGAGCCACAGTGCCCAACCTTAAGTTTTGTATTTTTAGTAGAGACAGGGTTTCATCACGTTGGCCAGGCTGTTCTCAAACTCCTGACTTCAAATGATCCACCTGCCTCGGCCTCCCAAAGTGCTGGGATTACAGGCGTGAGCCACTGTGCCAGGCCTGGGCGATTCTTTGCAGTAACACAGATTCTATCAGGGGCACAACAGGGGCAGGATCAGAAAGTTTCACCCAAAGGAGACATCAGCAGGCACACTGGCAGACCCAAGGGACAGATGCTGAGGAAGGACAAACATAAGGAAAGAAGAGCCCAGCTAAGCCACAACCAAAGAGGAAGGAGATGAAGAAGAGGCAGGGCTGGGGCAATTCCAGAATATTCTGGAGCCTGAGGTTGCTGACAGGCCATGCAATGCAGGGCTTCCTCCTAGCAATTAAGCCAGGACTCTGTTCTGCTCCTGGTAACCTGAGGACAAGCAGATGGGTAATTCATGCGGTCACTCAGGCAGGGTTGGGTAGAACCCTCCCTTTTTTAATTTCAAGGTCATTAGTTGGTGACATGGTCTGTTTTAATGGCTTTAAAAGCTTTGCCCTCCCAAACTCAGCTATTCAGGGTCACTCTGGGTAAGTGCTATGTTAGGGTGGATATGAGCAAAACAGAGAGGAAAGGAGCAGACCATGCCAGGCTCCAGGCAGCCTCCCAGCCCCAGCCCCGGCCCACATGCTCAGCTCAAATCTCTTGGAACCCCTTAGGCAGGGCTGTCTCTTCCCACAGGGGCATGGAGGCCCACAGACTCCCTCTGTATCCATGCCCTCGGGCCCCAGCACTGCTCTCTGGATCCCAGGCTCGCACCAGAGTCCCACGCCATAGCCCCACTGCCCCGCCTGGGCACAAACCCCATTCTTCTTTCATCTTCTGTTGGAGCTGAGTCACGACTGGCCAAGGCCACAGGTTCCTGTTTCCCAGGCTAAGCCAGGCCTCATCCTGAAAAGCCACATCTAGGAAACGTCTCCCGGCAGGCCACACCGGAACAGAGGGCTTTGCCCTGACGGCCCCCTATTTCCAGTGCCCTCCCAACCATCCTCTCATCCACTGACACCAGCTGTCTTTTTATATTCACGTTCCTTTCTGCTCAAACATCATCCTTGGCTGCTCCCTGCCACTCCCCATAAAATATGAGAGCCTTTGCAACCTGAAGTCAGCCAGGGGACTCGGCTGCTGTGCCCAACACTCCCTACCCGTGCTCCTGCTATTCTACCAGTTCATAATACTCCCCAGCCCTGACCACGCCCAGGTGCATCCATACCTCTGAACAGGCAAGTTTCTTTCCTTTTTTTTTTTTTTGAGACAGAGTCTTACTCTGTCACCCTCCAAGGCTGGAGTACAGTGGTGTGATCTCAGCTCACTGCAACCTCCGTCTCCCGGGTTCAAGTGACTTTCCTGCCTTAGCCTCCCAAGTAGCTGGGATTACAGGCATGCACCACCATGCCTGGCTAATTATCATATATATATTTTTGAGACAGAGTTTCATTCTTGTCGCCCAGGCTGGAGTGTAATGGCTCGATCTCGGCTCACTGCAACCTCTGCCTCCCGGGTTCAAGCAATTCTCCCGCCTCAGCCTCCTGAGTAGCTGGGATTATAGGTACCTGCCACCTTGCCAAGCTTTTTTTTTTTTTTTTTTGTATTTTTAGTAGAGACGGGGTTTGGCATGTTAGCCAAGCTGGTCTTGAACTCCTGACCTCAAGTGATCCACCCACCTTGGCCTCCCAAAGTGCTGGGATTACAGGTGTGAGCCACCGTGCCCAGCCTGAACAGGTAAGTTTCTTCTGCCGCAAATGCCATCTCCCTCTCTCTGCCTGGAGAACTTCTCTTCATCCTTCAAGACCCAGCTAAAATAGCCCTTTTCTGTCTTCCTCTGGGAAATCCTGTCCTTCTGTAGCACTTGGTATATTCACCATCTCTTTTCCATCCTGCTGTCAATTCCTGCACACCTGTCTGCTCAGGGCCCTGGGAGGTCCTAACAGGTTGAGGCTAGATTCTGACTGCAGAACAGGTGGTGCTCACTGTTTGCCAGATGGAGCTGAGATGATGCTGACAACTTTGGGCTGGTGGCCCAGGTGCAGTTTGTCCTCAGCTCTCTCGCTCCCTGCCTAATCTATATACCTTATAACAATGCTGCACCAAAAAACGTTTATGCAATTCGGTCAGTGTGCCAGATGAACTTGGTCAAAGTTTGCGTTTCATGTAGCAGAGTCACCAGTTCAAAAGCAAACCAGGGCTGGGCACGGCAGCTCACTCCTATAATCCCAGCACTTCAGGAGGCCAAGGCGGGCAGATCACTTGACGTCAGGAGTTGGAGACCAGCCTAGCCAACATGGTGAAACCCCATCTCTACTAAAAATACAAAAATCAGCCAGGTGTGGTGGCAGGTGCCTGTAATCCCAGCCACTTGGGAGGCTGAGGCAGGAGAACTGCTTGAACCCAGGAGGTGAAAGTTGCAGTGAGCTGAGATCGTGCCACCACACTCCAGCCCGTGCAACAGAGTGAGATGCTGTCTTTAAAAAAAAAAAAAGAAGAAGAAGAAGGCCGGGCGCAGTGGCTCACGCCTGTAATCCCAGCACTTTGGGAGGCCGAGGCGGGCGGATCACGAGGTCAGGAGATCGAGACCATCCTGGCAAACACGGTGAAACCCCCGTCTCTACTAAAAATACAAAAAAATTAGCCGGGCGTGGTGGCAGGCGCCTGTAGTCCCAAGCCGGCCTTTACTACAGTCTACTGAATTCTGTATGTTATTTTGGAAATTTCTGGAGCTGCTTTTCTTTTTTTTTGTTTTTTTTTTTTTCTGTTTTTTTTAAGATGGAGTCTTGCTCTGTCATCAGGCTGGAGTGCAGTGGTGCAATCTTGGCCCACTGCAACCTCCACCTCCTGGGTTCAAGCAATTCTCCTGCCTCAGCCTCCCAAGTAGCTGGGATTACAGGCACGCACCACCATGCCTGGCTAATTTTTTGCATTTTTTTTAAGTAGACACGGGGTTTTACCATGCTGGCCAGGCTGGTCTTGAACTCCTGGCCTCGTGATCCGCCCACCTCCCAATGTGCTGGGATTACAGGCGTGAGCCACAGTGCCCGGCCTTGGAGCTGCGTTTCAATGGTCCCCTATGCTGCACAACGCTTAACGTACAATAGGCACCCAATAAGCATGTCACTGGAGTTTAGAAAATAAGCAAAGATTACTTAAAAACGGCCAAAATGTTGCATCCTACCCTGGGCATTGAGGTTCACATGTTGTTCTCTTACAAAAATGCCTAAGGCTCCCAGGTGGCAGCTGGGCACTTGTTTGAAGGAGGCAGCAAGAGACAGAGATCTTGCATTCACCCCGGATGGCTGGGTGATCTTTGAGAAGTTCCTTGACTTCATTGAGCCACAGTTGTTCACACCTAAGACGGAGACGATGACAACAGTCCTGACACTTCACGAGTTCATGGTGATTGCTACAGGAGCTGGTGTGGAGCCTGCGGTGCCCGGGAACTCATGTGCGTATGGTTCAGGACCATGAGCATCACAGAGATAAGCAAGGCAAATTCTCCCACTCCCGTGGGTGAGGCATTGGGACGATGGCATCACGCTACTCAGGTACAGAGACCTCGTCCTGGTCAGCAGGTCACAGAGTCTCGATTTGATGCAACTTCCCAATGTGCTAGCTTTGCCTGGGGGCTGCAGATTATACACTTCCCTCCTTTAAAGTGTCAGAAAAGAGGAGGCTGGTTGAATCAAAGGTCCAGGGTAGCCACGTAGAGTTAGGACTAGAAAAAGAACTGGCGAGAAGGCCACCAGATGCCTGCAGGGAAGTGGGGGTGAGGGGCCTGGAGGAGCAGAGCCTGAGGGTATCCCCATCTCCACTGGGCTGCTTTAGTCTGCCCCTGGGGAACAGAATTCCGATTCTTCAGGGTCTCTTTAAATTGGGGGTGGGCACCTCCTCCCCCACTTTGCAAAATGAGAAATTACGTGAAAGAAGGAAAATGGGAATGAAGAGAGGCAAAGAAGGACCAGCTCCACAGCAACCTTCCCCAAAGCACCAGCCGCAGACACGAAGGAGAGGGGCCGGTTGACAGCTTTGATTAGTGCACACCGGTTGGCACAGCGGGATCTGTACCGCCGACCTGCTCAGAGCAGCGGGTACCTGTTGGGGGTTGTTGCCCAGAGGCGACAGCAGGTGGTGAGAGGGTCCAGGGTGGATCCTGTATGTATGCAGAAGGCCTGGCCTGGGAGGAGCATCCAATCCCGGCAAGGCGACAGACGATGGACAGGAACGCAGAGAAGGAGAGTTTCCAGTGGCCAGTGGTGGACAGAGGAGGAGGGAGACAGAGCTCTCCAGAACACATTTCCATGCCAATAGCAATGGTCTGCACTCTGGGCTCCAGGATGGACCACCAGGACTGTAGGGGAAAGAAGGCCACTCCAAAGGAGGGAGGGCCTCTCTGAGTCCAGACCATGTGAAGAACAGAGCTGGGGAAATCGAAAAGACATAAGGAATCTGGGAAGAAATGAAAATCATGGCACAGACACGTTTACTGACCACCTACTGGGTGCTGGGCCTGGTGTTAGGCACTGGGGCAGGGTAGGGGGGTGTCAGCTCATCTCCTGTCCATGCCCCGAAGAGGGGACTGCTCTGTTCCTCTGCCCCTTCCCCAAGGAGCCAGAGGCAAGCTGCAAGAGGGGGGAGTCTTTATAAAGATTCTCGTTCTAACTGCCCTGAGCCCCAAAACCACGGCCTCTCCCTGAGCGTCTCAGATTTCGTTTTTCCTTCTTTCCCTTCTGCTGTGAACACAACATCTGGGTTTGAGATCAAGGGTGATACACTGGCTGATGAATTCACTGCCAGATGCCGGCTACTGGAATGTACAACCGTCGGCTGAATTCAAAGCACACACAACCGCAGGGCCCCACCCCCACCCCTCCGGCCCAGGACACCACATGATGTCACCTCCCCCCCTGCAAAAACAATCCCTCGCGCACCCGCCAGAGTGGAGACGGAAAAGAACTGGGTGGGCGGAAAACCAAGGTCGCGGCAGACGATCCAAAGAGGATGCGCTACGGTCAGACTTCGAGAATCGCAACGGCCCCTGGAAAACCATGAGGCCGCACTGGCTGCTACTCTCGGACAGGAGCAGACAGTGAAGGCGGCTTACGGGAGAACCTGGTGTCACCAGCATGGGCCAGGGCCAAAGGCTGGCCTGAGGGGCGGCACCCTCCAGACTCCAGCCACGCCAGCCCCAGGCAGAGACGACAGGGCTTCTGTGGCACGGTCCTCTCTTGTTCTCTCTCCTTGGTGTCCCCTCTGCTGCCATCAACATGTGGGTCCTGCATCCTCATGTCCCCTTCACACACCCACCAACACCTTTCCAATCCTACTGTGTCCACAGAAGCACTACGGAAGTTCCTGCGGAAAATAAGAACAAGCTATGCCCACAACTGGGGGAGGGAGCCAGACCCCAAAAGGAAATTACCTCAGAAGGCCGGGTGCAGTGGCTCACACTTGTAATCCCAGCACTTGGGAGGCCAAGGCGGGCGGGTTGCTTAAAGCTAGGGGTTCAAGACCAGCCTGAGTAACAGAGCAATACCTCATCTGTTAAAAAACAAACAAAAAACAAACAAACAAACAAACAAAGCCCACAAAAATTAGCTGGGCGTGGCGGCATATGACTATAGTTCCAGCTACTCAGGAGAATTGCATGAACCTAGACGTTCAAGGCTGCAGTAAGCTATGAACGCACCACTGCGCCTTGGTCCTGGGTGACAGAAGGAGACCCTGCCTTTGAAAGAAAAAGAAAATTGCCTCTAAGAAATGCATTTATTCCACACTCATTGAATTCTCTTTATTATCTTGCCAGGGCCCAACTGCTCGCTGGAGGAATCCCACGTGCTATGTGTATAAATATACCATATAGAACATTTCCACTTGAGCCACTCTGCCGGGCCCCCAGGCCCAGGTTTGGGACAGGCAAACCAGTGGACATCAACACCCAACCTCTAGACCGCTCACAGCCTCTTCCCAGGGCGCTCCACACCCTGTAATAGCACAGCGCCCATCTTGGCTGAGGGACGCGCTCAGGCAGAAGGTGGCCCACTGTCCCTCAAAGTCACCTGTCTGCCCAGACGAGGTGCAGGGATCCCTGGGACTCAGAAACACATTCGGCTGCTAAATACACAGTCAAAACCCAGCCCGATCATCTGCGCCTTGCGTGCGAGCTGACTTGGACTGGGAGGGTTTGCTCTGTATCACCAGAGGGCACTGGCCCTCCCAGCCGTCCACCCTCTTCTGCAGGCTCCAGCTTCCACCTGGGGAGGGGCGCCCACAGGACCCGCACTGGCAGGAAAAGCGCCTCCCTCCCCTCTGTCCTGTTCTGCTCATGGCCCAGCAGAGAATGCCAAGGAGTCCCCATGCTGTGAACATTGGTCATTCCTGGGAGTCAGGTGGGGGCTTCAAACACGTGTCAAATACCCTACTGGTCCAAATCACCAGTGGGTGGGGGGCATTCTGATGCTGCAGCTGGGTCAGAGTCAGCCCGGAGCACCCACAGTGGCAATGAAGACCAGTGGCCGCTGCATCCCAGGGACCAGCCCTGGAGGACTCCACACTGCCTAGATGCAAATACAGTCTGCAGGCCGGAGCTGCCGACGTCTTCTGAGCGTCATTTGGTTCATTTGCCTCTGGGTGGAATTGCATGCCAATCATTTCAGACGAATTATAAAAGAAACAATTCTCTCTCCCAGATGAAACCCAACCTCCACTTACTCCTGGGCAGGATCCAATGGCAGTTGCAGGTGGACTCAGCTCTGTTCATTTACTGGGGAAGGACTGTGACGTTCCATGCCTCCTGTCTAAACTCTCCAGAAAAGTGGGGTACCATGAGTGCCAACATCTGCACCCTCAAATCACACAGCTAGTAAAGCCCTTGCTAATGTTTGTAACTATAACTTGCGTTGCCATTCAGGGTGACAGTCTCTTGTCCTTTCGGGTGGATGTGACGACACCACATGGCTGGTCAATCTGGCTGGGGCTGCTTGACCACTGACTTTTTTTTTTTTTTTTTTTGAGATAGAGTTTCGCTCTTGTTGCCCAGGCTGGAGTGCAATGGCATGACCTCGCCTCACTGCAATCTCCGCCTCCTGGGTTCAAGCGATTCTCCTGCCTCAGCCTCCGGAGTAGCTGGGATTACAGGTGCCCACCACAATGCCCAGCTAATTTTTTTTTTTTTTGTATTTTTAGTAGAGACGGGGTTTCACCACGTTGGCCAGGCTGGTCTCGAACTCCTGACCTCACGGGATCCACCCACCTTGGCCTCCCAGAGTGCTAGGATTATAGGCGTGAGCCATCTGGCCTGGCCTGACCATTTTGATTAATATGTCTAAAGCGCCAGTTGAGCGTGTACCAGGGCCCCTCTGCCCCAGCCGCCCCCAAGATCAGAGTCTGAAAAGGGAGGTGAAGCCCCTTTCCCCACTTCTGGTGTCTACACCCTCAGCTCGGGACAGATGTCCAGTAACACAGCTGTGGCCCTGCCCTGCGACTACTGTAATCAATGTCTGTATTTCTCATAGTCCTGCTCTCAGATCACTGTAGGATCCATAAATGTTTGTGTGCAACGAATCTGGGATCATAGTAAAGACCACTTAGAAACATGGAAGTTCTCCATTCAGGCAGCACCTCCTTTTAGCAGGATAGGGCTGACCTCGCCAGCTGAGGCGGCAGAAGTGGCCACAGACGCTGCCAGGGATGGCAGATGGTGATCCAGGAAGGGGCTGTGCTCACAAGGACCCCAAATTTGCTCTAGTCCTCTAGGTTTGGAGGCTACGCCTCTTCCTACGGAAATGCATGGGGCGCAGGCGCACAGGGCAAGGCTGAGTAGCCAGGAAGTGTCACAAGGGTTGTGAGGTGACAGTGAGGGTTAGCTGGTCCAGCTCACCTTCGGCTTCTGGCCTCAAGTGACACAGCCGGGGGCCCTCGGTGGACAGTCCGAGGGTCTCCCCCGAGCACTGGGCTCTGCCCTTCCTCGGCCCCTTCATGCCGGCCCCTTCTGGCCAGTGGTGTGTCAGACCTCCTCCCAGTTCACTCCTTTTAGGGAAATGAGCAGAAAAGGGGGCTGTGACTTGGTAATTAAAAACAGCCCTGTGGTGCTGGGCGGGACCCAGGCTCTTCCTGCCCTGCAGCTGCTGCAGAGGCCAGACCCACCCTCAGGTCCTCCAACCTCCTCGGTCCCCAGAAGCCAGCAATGGGGCCTTCTGGGGAGCAGGCAAGACCTCAGCAGAGGGGGCAGCATAGGAGCACACTGGGCACCTGTCCCCAGTGGAGGGTACAGACACTGGAAGTGAGGACACGGGGCACCACCTCCCTTTCCAGACTCTGACCTTGAGAGTTTGTGGGTGGCTGGGACAGAGGAGCCCCAGGTCCACCCTCAGTGGTGACTTGCAGCTCTGGAGCAGGGCAGGACCGTGACATCCAGGGTGAGGACAGAGGACTTGGCCCGCATGACTCAGGCCAGGGTGAGAAATGCCTGGAATGACAACTACTCAGAAAATATGTTTTGTTGTGGGCGGGGGGTGGGAGGGAGGGTTGGGCAGAGAAGATAACAGGGCACACAACAGAGATCAGGGGACAGAAGCACAGCCTCAGCACTGGCCACACCACCTGCCAGCGGGCACCTGGGGGTGTTCCAGGCCTCGCCCTGCCAGGGAACGCTCCCTCCCCGGCTGCCCAAGGTTTTAGCGCACGTGAGCTGCTGGCCACTGAGTGCCCGTCTCCATGGAGACCAGCTCTCCCATCTCACTTCCTGCCCATTCGTTTTGGCTCCCCCTTGGGGAACTCGAGTGAAGCAGCATCCATCAGAACACCCCAGCCTCGCAGAGCTAAGCCGCACTCTCTGCCCAGCCTTCCTGCTGCCCTCCCCACCCCAGGGCCCTGCTCCCTCCTTCTGCAGCCCTGGGAGGACCTCCGGCCCACGTCCTGCTGCCCTCCCTTTCCCTGGTGGGCCAGCAGGTCTCATGCCAGAGCCTCTGGCTGGGCTCGGCCCTTCCCATTCACGTGCTGCTGAATCACTCGAAAAAAATGCACCGACCCTGGGAGGATTTGCTGAGAACAGGGCGGCTTTGTGGAGGGAAGTGCAGCTCTGCATTTTCTCCGCCAAGACCCACGGAAGAGCCAAGCTCAGCCCTGCAACCCCCAGGCAGAGCTGGAGCAGGAACAGGAGCAGGACCGTGCAGGGCAGGAGGCAGAGGGAGCTTGGAGAGGCACCGAGGGAACCCCCACCCGTCCCTGCAATCCGCCCCCCAATAACGGCTGAGCAGGGGGCCAGGGTGACAGCTCTATAGCCAGGGGCAGCAGCAGATTCTCTCCTCGTGCTGTTGCTGGGGGGCTGCAGCTCGCTGCATTTCTCAGGAGACAGAAACAGGGACATGAAGGCTGGAATCCCGGGGACTACACACCCAGGAGAGAATGAAAGCGGGGGGCTGGTGTCCCCACTCCCCTTTCCCTTCCTCCTCAGCACAGCCTCAAAAACAAGCCCCATGCTGAGCGGCCCCCAGCCTTCCTGAGCTTGTCCTGGGGGGTGTGCGTCTGTGTAGCCCCGTCTCCAGCTGTAGGATTCGGCCTGGGCTGTCACGGCAGTTGCAAGTGCAGGCTGCACCCCAGCCCTCTGCCCCGTGTCTTCTTGGAGGTCTCGATATAAGCTCCTTGCCATTTGTACTCATTGGAAGAATGACCGCAGGTCAGGGAGGGTGCTCTGCCCACCCCTCCACTCTAAAAACCCTATATCCCTTTGTCTTACGTGTCTGAGATCCTGGTCACACAGGGCTTGGGGTGGAAGGGAGATTTGTGAGGAGAAAAGACGGATCCCCCAGGGCAGTTCCCAGTGTGGGGTCACATCCAAAACCCGACTGGCCAGCAGGTTGGGGGAGAGCAGGCCAGGAGGTGAACAGCTGGCACCTGCCAGACCCAGCCGGCCTCCCCCAGCCCATGGACAGCTGACCTCAGCAGCAAGCACAAGCGACGCTGCTGCTCCCCCTCCAAGCCTCACAGACAAACGGGGCAACCCATGCACCACTGCTCAGCCATGGGGGCCTTCCTGGGTCCCTGTGGTTTGGGGAGAAGAATCCACAAGGCAGGGAGCAAAGAAGAGCCCAGAGGACGAAGGTTCCAGCAAAAGCAGAGTGAGGCGGGAACACGGAAGCTGTCCCCCGAGGGTGGGAGCAGAAGCACCAAACCAAAGCAGAGCTCTAGAAGGTGCGAAGTGTTCAGAGCAGGAGAACCATGCGGGGTGCCGGAAAGTGCTTTAGGAGGATGAAGCTGAACATGGCCACCACATCCGGGGTCCTCACCACTGCTGGCATGGCAGTGCTCTGTGGAAACCTCAGGAGCCCCACACCCTTCCGGGTGGCTCCATCCCTTATTTTACAGTCAAATGGAGGCTGGGCAAGGGCTGGGGTGTGAGTCCAGGGGGCACCCCTGAGCCCGCCAGCATAGCCCTATGAGGTACCTGGCACTTCGGGGAGGATTTAGGCTCACAAGGCAGGGGGTGGGCCCTGTGCACCTGTGTCCGGAATAGGGGCGGTGGGAAGAGAGATGCTGGAACCCGGGTGTGAGGGGCAGGAGGTGGAGGGCCAGGCCTTGGAGGAAGTGCAGAAACCTTAACACTCTCCCAGGTCACCGAGCTGTTGGCAAGTGGCAGAGCCAGGGCTCCAACCCCGGCAGTAGGGCTCTCACCAGCTCCTGGTGGAGGCATGGGATGGGGTGAGTCAGGGGAGGCTGGAGGCTGCCCCACGGGCCTTTCCACCACAGTCCAGCTGTGCCAAGGTGACCAAGAGGGGAGGGGAACACAGGTGCTGCCAGGCCCTGGGATGGAAAGTCACCTATGACATTTCCGTAAGAATCACTGGAAGGCCAGGGTTTTGGGTGTGGGCGTCCTGGAGAGCTGTTTTAGTGCCCACGCCAATGCCCCAGTTAAAGAACCAGCCCGTCCCCTTAGCCTTCTGCAGGACAGGTGGGAAAGGGCCGGGTGTCTGGTCCTGCTGCCATGGGACAGTGTAGGTGTGACCGTCCAGGCAGAGATGAGTCACCCTCCACCCTGTCTCACTGCCTGTCTCCACACCTAGTTTTAGCTCAAGTGTGGCCAAGAAGGGGCAATTCCTAACCTAGAACACACGGGTCACAAATACTACCTTTGAAAACAGAAACGAGAATAACCCACTCAAAGCCAGGCTGGTCCCCCCATCAGACCATGGCTTCCAGGCTAAGGCATGAAGACCTTGGCTACTCAATGTTTGGGCCCCATTGTGGCCATGGCTTTTAACTCAGTCATCCCCTAACATCCTCTCTGCCCTCTCAGACAGAGGTGATGTTACAGTGACAGGCGGCTACGCTCCAGGTCTCCATATGCAAAAAATAGCTGGACACAACGCAAGTGCAGAAACAGCAGGAGCACAGTGACACCCTGCCCCGAGAAATCCATGTGGCTTTTGAGAAACAGCAGCCCTCCTGACCCCCAGCTTCCTTCTTAATCATGTTGAGCCTACAGCAAATTGTGGAGTGACTTTGCAACCCTAGCCCATGACATTCTGGAACCAGAGGATAGATACAAACCAGGCTAAGATCAAAATTTGCTTTTTTTTCCCCCTAAGATAGGGTCTCTGTCACTCAGACTGGAGTGCAGTGGCGCAATCACAGCTCACTGCAGCCTCGACCTCCCAGGCTCAAGGGATCTTCCCACCTCAGCCTCCCTCGTAGCTGGAACTATAGGTGCAGCCCAGTGTGCCTGGCTACTTTTTGTTTTTACAGAGACACAGTCTCACTATGTTGCCCAGGCTGGTCTCAAACTCCTGGGCTCAAGCCATCCACCTGCCTCGACCTCCCAAAGTGCTGGGATTACAGGTGTGAACCACCATGCCGGGCCCCAAATTTTCTCTACTTGGCCTCAAGCAGAAAGCCACAGACAAGAGAGACCTAAGCTACTCGTGATTAAAAAACCCAAAAGCAAAAACAAAAAGTCTTGTGGGTTGCTGCTCCCACCCCGTCCGAATGAGCATAATGCTTGTTGGTTCCACGAGCTTCACGTTCTCCAGGGAAGCCCGGCTTGAGTTTCTCAGAGGCGTGCACTTGGGGTCCCGCTGGGCACCTCACCCCACACAGCCACAGTTCCAGCTGTTATTCACTCATCACCTGCGTCCTCCACCAGAATGGGAGTCCTATGGTTCCATGTGCGTGGCTCACTGCTCATCTCTAGTGACTAAGACAGTGTCTAGGACTCATATCTGTACATTTATTTATTTATTTTGAGATGGAGCCTCCCTCTGCCCCCAGGTTGGAGTGCAGTGGTGCAATCTCAGCTCACTGCAACCTTTGCCTCCTGGGTTCAATTAATTTTCCTGCCTCAGCCTCACGAATAGCTGGGATTACAGGCGTGCGCCACCACGCCCGGCTAATTTTTGTATTTTTAATAGAGAAGGGGTTTCGTCACATGTTGGCCGGGCTGGCCTTGAACTCCTGACCTCAAGTGATCCACCCACCTCTGCCTTCCAAAGTGCTGGGATTACAGGTATGAGCCAACGTGCCTGGCCTCATATTTGCAAATTAAATATTTTGTAAGAGCAGGTCAATCTTTTCTGGGGAAAAAGGGTAAAAATAGGAAAAAAAAAAAAAAAAAAAAAAAAAGCAATAAATGGGATCTTTCCCACACCTACATCCCAGCTGTGCCAAAAGCACTTTTTGATATCCAGTCTTTTGATTCAAATGCATCAGAGATATAGTCCTCTTTTTGGAAACAAGCACGAAACGGGAGAAGCTATGATCATACACACGATGAGGATATGCCGCAGTGAAAATGAGTAAGAGAGGCGTTTGTGTGATGTGGATGAATTCAGTAACCATGCTGAGGCCAAAAAGCCTAGCTTCCAAAAGACCCCACAAAATATCCTTTTTATAAAGTTCAAAACCGAGTAAAACTAAACACTATGTTTAGCACACATGTATGGATAAAGATAGGGAGGGCCAAACCCCAAGTTCAGCAGGTATACCTTTTGTTTCTTTTTCTTTCTTTCCTTTTTGAGATGGAGTCTCGCTCTCTCGCCCAGGCTGCAGTGCAGTGGTGCAATCTCGGCTCACTGCAACCTCCACCTCCTGGGTTCAAGCAATTCTCCTGCCTCAGCCTCCTGAGTAGCTGGGATTACAGGTGCTGCCACCACGCCCAGCTAATTTTTTGTATTTTTAGTAGAGACGGGGTTTCACAACGTTGGCCAGGCTATTCTCAAACTCCTGACTCTCAAACTCCGATCCACCAGCCTCGGTCTCCCAATGTGCTGGGGTTACAGGTGTGAGCCACCGCGCCCAGCATCTTTGTGTTGCTGAGACAGGGTCTTGCTCTGTCACCCAGGTTGGCAGTGGCATGATCACAGCTCCCTGCAGCCTCAGCCTCTGGGGCTCAAGCGACCCTCTTGCCTCAGCCTCACAAGTAGCTGGGACTATAGGCATATGTCACCATGCTCAACTTTTTGTAGGATAGGGTCTCCCCATGTTGCCCAAGCTGGTCTCGAATTCCTGGGCTCACGTGATCTTCCTACGCTGGCTTCCCAAAATGTTGGGATTATAGGTGTGAGCCATCAGCAGGTATACATCCAAGGAGGCAGCAGGGGGAGGGAAAAGGGAGGTAGCGCACAGGTAGTGAATATTCTGGGTCTTGGGTCTGGGTGGTGGGCTCACAGTGCTTCATTATATTATCTACAAAATATTCATAAGTAAGGCCATTCGGGGACCAATGACACCAACGTGTCACAAACGAAGATTGGTTGATCTAAGTCAATGTATCTGAGGTTCTTGGAAGGGAGGGAGACAGACAGACTCTGAAAGCATCCTAGTCTCAGCGAACTATGGCACAAGGAGCAGATGCCACCCACCACCTATTTTTGCAGAGTCTCATTGGAACCTGGCCACGCCCTTTCATTTCTGTATCATCTGTGGCTGCTTCTGAGTAGCTGCAGTAGAGCCGGGTAATTGCCACAGGGGCTGCACTGCTGGCCAAGGCTAAAATACTTACCCTCTGGCTCTTTGCAGAAAAAGTGTGTTGATCCCTGTGCCTGTCCCTAAGACTGCAACTGGCAGAAGAGAAGCTACCCAGTGTGAGGTCTCTGTGGCCGTGGTGGATGCCAGGTCGGTGGCAAAGCTAGCGGGGAGGAAACTGATCAAACACCCAGGTGCCCACACCCTTGCCAGCCCCAGAGGGAGTCACCCAGTGAGGCGAGGGTTGCCTATCTTTTCTTTTCTGTCTTCTCTATCTCTTTTCTCTTAAAGTTATAAGAATGTATTAAGTGACGCGCTATTTAAACAATGTTGATTCTATCACTTAGAAAGACTAAGAGGTTTTAGCTTTGGTTCAGTCTCTGTTAATGTCTCAGCCTGTGGCTAAGCACCAAGTGATCTGTCTCCTGAAATTGTGCCCGTCTGACCTTGGGTGCCCCTGAAAGGCCAGTGTTTATTTGGCTAAAACATCTGAAGGGCTTAAATGACCTGGAATCTCCATCTGTGCCTGTGGCCCCTGAAAACAGACTGTCACCCAGGCCGGAGTGCAGTGGCATGATCAGCTCTGGGAGATGCATCCGCAGTACATGGGCTAGACACACCCACTGAAACCCACACAGGTTCCTATTTTTGTATATAGGTGGTTTCCCAAATGGGACTTCGTTTTAAAGGCAAGACTAGGCCGGGCGCGGTGGCTCAAGTCTGTAATCCCAGCGCTTTGGGAGGCCGAGGCAGGCGGATCACAAGATCAGGAGTTCAAGACCAGCCTAGCCAACGTGGTGAAACCCCATGTCTACTAAAAATACAAAAAATTAGCCAGGCGTGGTGGTAGGCACCTGTAATCCCAGCTACTCGGGAAGCTGAGGCAGGAGAATCGCTTGAGTCCAGGAGGCAGGGGTAGTGAGCCGAGACTGCACTACAGCATTCCAGCCTGGGCAACAGAGTGAGACTCCATCTCAATCAATCAATCAATAAAGGTAAGATTAGGGAAGGACTCCGTATGAGGGAATGTGCCCTGGAGGACGGTATGACAGATTGCCATTTTTTTTTTTTTTTTTTGAGACGAGTCTCACTCTGTAACCCAGGCTGGAGTGCAGTGGTACAATCTCAACTCACTGCAACCTCTGCCTCCTGAGTTCAAGTGATTCTCCTGCCTCAGCCTCCTGAGTAGCTCAGATTATAGGCACCCGCCACCATGCTAGGCTAATTTTTGTATTTTTAGTAGAGACGGGGTTTCGCCATGTTGGCCAGACTGGTCTCGAACTCCTGACCTCAGATGATCTGCCCACTTCAGCCTCCCAAACTGCTGGAATTATAGGCGTGAGCCACTGCACCGGCCCCAGATTGCCCATTTTAAAGAGGCCTAATAGTCTCTGAGGCAATGACGCAAACACAGATCTTAGAGACTCGGGTATCAGTTCTGGCATCACCATTATCAATGATGTATTTACCCCGGGTGGGCCTCTCGCGTTTAGCATATGTTCTGGAACTCTTGCAAGCGTTTCCTGGCTTCTTCAAGAAACTGCTTGTGCAACTTGTTTTGCTCTAAAATCTGCTGCTGCTGGTCTCGGATCATCTGACTGTGCCAGTCGTCGTCGGCGAGGCTGGTGCCCGATGGGGAAGTGGTGCTGAGCTCAGATCCTCTCTCCCTTTCCCGGGCTCTTGTGGAGGAGGACTTCAGATGCGCCAGTCGAGCCCTTCTTTGCTCCCTCCTCTCTTTTTCTTTCTTTTTTTTTTTTTTGAGACGGAGTCTTGCTCTGTGGCCCAGGCTGGAGCGCAGTGGCCGGATCTCAGCTCACTGCAAGCTCCGCCTCCCGGGTTCAGGCCATTCTCCTGCCTCAGCCTCCCGAGTAACTGGGACTACAGGCGCCTGCCACCTCGCCCGCCTAGTTTTTTTGTATTTTTTAGTAGAGACGGGGTTTCACCGTGTTAGCCAGGATGGTCTCGATCTCCTGACCTCGTGATCTGCCCGCCTCGGCCTCCCAAAGTGCTGGGATGACAGGCTTGAGCCACCGCGCCCGGCCCCTCCTCTCTTTTTCTAACTCAGCCTTGTAGTGGATTTCCAAGCTCATATCTGGGTGTTCCGTTCGTTCAAGCGATTCCAGTTGTTTCTGTCTTCTCTGCTCCATCTCTGCTTTCTGCCTTTGCCTGGATGCCATTGAACCCACTCTGTCTGTCTGGTCTTGAAGGTGGAGCTGAAGGGAGCCCTCTGCCAGCGTGCCCAGTTTGGGGGCCTCTTGTCCAGATTCAGTGCTATACAATAATGAGTCCCCTTCACTGATAAATATACCTGCCTCAGGAGACAATGTTCGACTTTCATTTCTAAACGTGGGCTTGACCTTGCCCATTAACGTTTTCAAGTTGGTCTTGGACGCTGCCTGCTGCTCCGCCTCCTCTGCTAGGCTCCTGGGTTCCCTGGCAGGCAGCATCTCTGCGTCTGCCGTTTTCTTCCCTCTTGGGGTCCCAGCGCCACATTCTTGCATCTCTGAGAAGGCATGCTCTTCCCCGGGGCTCTGGTCCATCCTGGGTTTCAGTGCCAGGTACAAGCGCAGGTGTTTTTTCAGCTTTCTGTTTATATTAAACAACTCTTCAAAGGCCAACTCCAGCTCTTTCTGCCACTTGTTCTTCTCCCGGAGTGTGCACTGAGATGCTGGGGACACAGCTTCCCTTCTGTGGCTGGAACCAGCTGGCCACAGCTGCCCGAGGTCTCTCAGCTTCCCCTCTGGACTCTGTCCCCGAGAGCGACTGGTCAGGGCTGGAACAAAGCAAACTGCTCCCTGTCCCAGTGGCCTCCTCCCCGCCTGAGCTGTTCCTTTCTCTTTTCCCTCCACATGCCTGATTCCTCCCACAGCAGCCACGAGTGGGTCTGGCCTTTCTTGGTCCGCCCCTCTGCTCCTCCGAGGGCGGATGGCACCGCGGCCACCCCCGGACTTGGTCGAAGGTTCTCGCCTTCCCTTTCTCTTCTCAGGCAGGGCCAGGTGAGAATTCATCTGACCCATGGCTTTTGTTGTCTGTGGTTTCTCTGGGCTCGCTGCTGTCTTCCGGGGCCTGGAGGGCCTGGGGTGTTGCTGGCCCAACTCTTCCCTGCAACTCCTCTCTTCACTAGGGGCTGCTCTATGCTTCTCCTCGGCCCTTGGGGGCCTGGCTGATCTCCGCTGGACGGGACCCTCTGAGTCGGGCTCATTTTCCCTGGCCCGTCCTCCTCCCCAGCCTAACAGACGCGCTGACTGCAGTCGGTCCAGGCCTCCGACGTGCAGGTACCACGCCTCCCGACACCCTCTCCTCAACTCCTCAGCCAAGCGCTGGAGCTGGTAGCTTTTCCACAGCTTGGCATCCGCTCTTTTCTGCAGAGCAAGATCGCCTGTGCCCCGGACTTGTAGCAATTTGTGCTTTTTCGTCCAAAGCAGGGCTTCGTTATCAGGACAGAGGCTCAGCCACATGGCTCCGTCCATGTTTCTGTTCCTGTCTGCGAACCCGGCAGACGCAGCTTCCCAGGGAAGGTGCTTGGAGCAAGAGAGGAGGGTTCAAGGGCCGCCCCCAGGCCTGAGGAGCCGCAGAAGCCACGACTGTTGCACAGCAAACCTACGAGGAAGGGAGCACCAGTGCAGCGTTCCGGAGCTCCCAGGAGAGTGAGCAAAGCCCTGAAGACAAGCACACGGGATTCTCACTGTGGGGACAGGCTGCAAAATGTGCCCCTCCGAGTTCTCCCGACTCGTGCCCACCAGGGCCCACTCTCAGCCTCCCAATTTCTGTCCTGCACACTTTTGACAAGAGCCTGCAGGGCAGCTGTTTTGAACAGAGTGTGGTTTTGTTTCCCAGGGGACATCGGCAATGCCTGGAGACATTTTCTATTGTCACAAATGCAGGGAGGAGGTGCTCCTGGCCTGCAGTTGAGTGGAGGCGAGGGAGGCTGCTAAATACCCCACACTGCACAGGAGGGCTGCCCAAGACAGCGAATAACCCAGCCAGAGAGGTCAGTAGTGCCAAGACTGAGAATCCCACCCTAAGGGGCAAGTGTTAGGATGCAGGTAGGGGTGAAGAGTGCAAAGGGCAGCCCTTGGAAACAAATATTCAGAAGAGCAGGTGAATGTAAAAGAGGAAGTCTGGGCCTCTGGAGGGAGAACTGTTCGTAAAGGAAAGGAGGAAGAGACGGAGGAGGGAGGAGCCTGCCAACCATGTGTGTGTGCAGGGCTGCGTGTGCGTGTGTGTGGAGTGTGTGTGCATGTGTGTGCAGGGGTGTGTGTGCACGTGTGTGAATGCATGTGCAGGGGTGTGTGTGTGCATGCATGTGTGTGCAGGGGTGTGTGTGCAGGGGTGTGCAGGGGTGTGTGTGCAGGGGTGTGCACGGGTGTGTGTGCAAGGATGTGTGTGCATGGGTGTGTGTGGAAGTGTGTGTGTGCAGGGGTTGTAGGAGTGTGTGTGGAGGAATGCGTGTGTGCAGGTGTGCGTGCAGGGGTGTGTGTGCAGCGGTGTGTGTGCAAGGATGTGTGTGCAAGGATGTGTGTGCATGTATGTACAGGGGTGTGTGCAGGGATGTGTGCATGCGTATGTGCATGTGTGTGCAGGGGTGTGTGTACGTGCACGTGTGTGTGTAGAAGTGTGTGTGTGCAGGGGTGCGCAAGGATGTGTGCATGTGTGTGCAGGAGTGTGTGTGCAGGGATGTGTGTGTAGAAGTGTGTGTGCAGGGGTGTGCAGGGATGTGTGTGCATGTGTATGCAGGAGTGTGTATGCAGGGGTGTGTATGCAAAGGTGTGTGTGCAGGGGTGTGTGCATGTGCACATCTGTTTGTTTCTGTGATCATTTCTGCACAACTGTGTGTACAGGGGGGTGTGCAGGTATGTGTATGTGTGCATGTCAGTGTGTGTATGTGTCCGTGTGGGGCATGCAGGTATGTATCTGTGCATGCATGTCTGATACTTAAATCCAGTAGAAACCAAACAGAGAGGAGGAGAAGCTGCTGTTAGCTCTGTTTTCATGATTCCCAGCTCTTTCCTTTTATAATGATCAGAGAAGGACTCTTTCAGTTCTCTTTGGCATCAGGAAGGGACCCATGCTTTGTCAGGCCTTCCTAGGAAAGGAGGGACATTTACATAAAGAGTATGGGATTTTGTCTGTTGCTACAGGCAGGTGATGCCAGAAACAGCCAGATCTGTGAGCTGCAGGAACGGCAAGGGACAGTCACAGTCGATATGGAGTCCCCCTCCACTGCCCCTTCCCTTCTTTCATCTTAATCTACGTGGAACCAGGCTAAGCATTTGGAGTCAAATATAATTGCAGGAGTCAGAAAATACTGCATCTGTATTACAGCTAACATTAACCATGCAGGCTCCCCTCTGAGCACTTGCCATGTATCTGTTCATCTTTTTTACAGTAATCCTTTGAGATACGAAGCTCCTACCCCCCTCCCCCGGTTTACAGAGAGGGAAACTGAGGCAGGCAGGGATGAAGATGCTTAACCCAGATCACACAGCTGGTAAGTGGCAGAGACAGGCCCTCTGCTGCTCGGACAAACCCCAGCACCTTTGACCAACCTCAGGTAGTCACACTGCAGCTGGCTTTGACTTAAGTCTTCTAGTGGGAGGTCCTTGCATCTCTTGGTAAATCAGATCACACATTTAGAATAGTGGTTAATATGATATTGAGCCAGTCTGCTAACCACCATGATGATCAAGAGAGAGAGGGAGAGAGAAAGCTGGGCCCTTAAATGCAATGATTGAGATTTTTGACACAGGTGCCACGGCAATTTAATGCAGAGAAAGAATGGGTTTTTGTTTTTCAACAAATGATGCTGGCACAGTTGGATATCCACGGGCAAAAAATGGGAATTCACAGCCTTATCTCACCCTATATACAAAAAGTAACTCACAATGGATTATAGCCTTCATGTAACATCTACAACTATAAAAGCTTAGAAGAAAACGTAGATGTATATTCATGACCTTGAGTTAGGCAAAGATTCCTTAGATATAAGACCAAAAGCACAACCAATAAAAGAAGAAACTGATAAGCTGAACATCATCAAAATAAAAAATAAAAAAATAAAACCTTTGTGCTTCAAAAGATACCGAAAGTGAAGTGAAAATACGAAGTACAGACTGGAAGGAAATATTTGCAAATCATATATCCAACAGAAGACTTGAATCCAGAACATACAAACAACTCTTACTACCCAGTAAGATGGCAAATAATCCCATTTGAAAATCAGCCAAAGGCGGCCAGGTGTGGCAGCTCACACCTGTAATTCCAGCACACTGGGAGGCTGAGGCAGGCGGATCACTTGAGGTCAGGAGTTTGAAACCAGCGTAACCAACACGGTGAAACCCCGTCTCTACCAAAAATACAAAAACTAGCCAGGTGTGGTGGCATGCCTATAATCCCAGCTACTCGGGAAGCTAAGGCAGGAGAATTGCTTGAATCCAGGAGGTAGAGGTTGCAATGAGCTGAGATCGCACCATTGCACTCCAGCCTGGACGACAGAGTGAGACTCTGTCTCAAAAATAAATAAAAATAAAAATCAGCAACAGATTTAAATAGATATTTCACCAAAGAACACAGATGTATGGCTAATACAGCACATAAAAGATGTTCAACAGCAGCGGTCTTTAGGGAAACGCACGCTGACCCTGCAGTGTCCTGCCACCTCACATCCACTCCAACGGCGATCGTCAAGAAGACAGCAGCAACTGTGGGTGAGGAAAGAGGGGGAGGAATTGGAACCCTGTGCACACTGCTGGTGGGAATGGAAAATGGTGCAGCCACTTTGGAAAACAGTCTGGTAGTTTCTTAAAAAGGGAAGCACAGACTTACCCTATGACCCAGAGATTCCACTCCTAGGTCTATAAGCAAGCGAAGGCCTGAGTCCACGAAAAGAAACCAAAGCTTGGAGAGGATGAATAACTTTCCCAGCTCACATGGAGGAGCCGGCCTCAGACACCAAAGACCACCAGGAACAGCCATGGGGATGTCCAATTAGGTGGAGTGAGGTCGGGCCAGGTGAATGTCCCTCTGTGTGTCTCGGAAGGCGCCTGGAGGCCCCGAGCTTCACAGTCTATTTCTGTGCCAAGAGCCATTGGCTCACATCCCTTGTCAACCAACAACAACTAGCAAAACCTGGACAATTGTCCCCTGCTCTGGAAGTGCCCCCAGCCCATTCAGTGACCTCAGTGCACCCTGTGCCAGCCCCACTGGCGCAGGCATCCCAATGAAGCAACGTCGGTTTTCCTGGAGACACACAAACGGGTAAAAACTTCACACATCTGGGCAGAGATCTTTGGGATAAGTCCAGAAAATTGCAGCCAGCTCCATCATTCAGGAATTGATCCCCACTCTGACACCATCAGATGCAACCTCGTCCCTGCTGCTCCAGCTCTCCTTGCTCTCCCCTTTGAGACCCTCCCCACTCACTAACTTGAGGCAGAGGGCAGGGTCGCACGTGGACTCGCGCAGGCGCTGGCAGGGAAGGTAACTGAGTGTTAGTTGAGCCCAAGATGACCAAGGAGAAACAGCTGTTCACCTGCTACACAGCCTGCTGGGACGCCTGCCTCTGCCTGTGACGCCCGGCCTGATCTCCAGGCAGCCCAGAGTCTCTCCAGCCCTGCCAGACAGGACGTCGGGTGCCCTTGGCAGGACACTTGCCAAGGAAGAGAGCCATGGTTCCAATCAGGGCCCTCGCTACAGCTCCCCTCCCAGAGGCACCTGCCCTCTTTGGTTGCTTAGAATATTCTGGAAGGGGCAGGGGTCCTGGTACACCTCTGTCCTCCACATCCTCCAAGTGTTCTGAGCATCTTGGGCTGCTTTGGTGTTTTCTACTCCCCGACTGCCCTCAGGTCCTGTCCCCCAGAGCTGACAAGACTGCCTTCCGCTGGCTGCCTTCAACCACTCGGGGAAACCACAGCTCCCCACTCCACAGAAGCCGCACTCGGAGTAGCAGACAGGAAGGCGAGTGGACATCAATCTGGCCTCCGGACGGCACCAGGGCCTCCCACAGAGCAGAGTGGACACTGGGCCCATTCTCCTCTCTTGCTCTCTGCAGGAGCCAGTCCACGGCAGCTCCACCCCAGACTGATCCGATCCCAGCGCCTGGGCCCAGGAATGTGCTCAGCCACCAGATTCCCAGCGATTCTCACCAAAGTCAGGCAACCTCTGGCCTACAGCTTGAGAAGGACGTCCAAGCAGCTCACCTTTCCCTAGGCGGCCGCTCAGACAGCTTTTTTTTTTTTTTTGAGACGGAGTCTCACTCTATCGCCCAGGCTGGAGTGCAGTGGCCGGATCTCAGCTCACTACAAGCTCCGCCTCCTGGGTTTACGCCATTCTCCTGCCTCAGCCTCCTGAGTAGCTGGGACTACAGGCGCCTGCCACCTCGCCCGGCTAGTTTTTTGTATTTTTTAGTAGAGACAGGGTTTCACCGTGTTAGCCAGGATGGTCTCGATCTCCTGACCTCGTGATCCACCCGTCTCGGCCTCCCAAAGTGCTGGGATTATAGGCTTGAGCCACCGCGCCCGGCCTCAGACAGCTTTTCAAGCCCAGGCGGTCCCCACCCAGGGACCCTCCACCCAGGCAGCATGGAAGTACCAGGGCCCACAAGCAGACCCCCTGCCCCCCGCTGGCCTTCTCACCCCCCTCCGAAGGCGACTCCAGGCCTGCCGTGCACTCCTGTGACATCAGGGCGGAGTGGGGGACGAGCATCACAGCTGTAGGGAGTGTGAGGCCCCCAGAATGGGGGCTCCACGGTCAGGCAGGCCTGCGTCCCGGCTGCAGGATAGCAGGTCCTGTGGTTCACTGTGAGACCTCCGCCTCTCTCGTCCACCTCACGCTGTCCCCTCACACCCCCAAGGTGTGACGGCGTTTGAACAATGCACACGCCCATCTGGAGCCTTGGGGTGGGCCTGTGAGAGAGTGGCCTGCCCACCCCAGTCCCCGACAGGTGCGTGGTCCTGCGGCTAAGCAAGGGCAGTCATGACAAAGGCTCAGGCCCTCCAACTACCAGGCTGTGTTGTGATGAGGCTGCTGGAGCCCCAGGCACCATGACGGGAATGGGTGAATCCACCCACGGTGGGTGACTCTCAGTGGGATACTAGCCTGGTACACTTGGACACCCCAAAATCAATGCAGACATCGCATCCCCAGGAGAAGGCCCCCCAACAGACATAGGGGACAACGGCAAGCCTGGCCGTCCCTGAGGATAATGGCAGGACTCAGAGTGCCTCTCTCCTCCTCA